>NC_135953.1:94526828-95126828 GCF_053455715.1 Rhinoraja longicauda
AATCAAACCACCTTCACCTGTATCAACTAATAACTTACTAGGCTTTGTCCCACCCTCCACCTCTTTACCAACTATTTCCTCCTTACTGCAATCGGTCTGGAGAAGAGTACTGATCCGAAACTTCATCTGCCCATTCTCTTAACAGATGCTGCCTGACCCGTTGAGTTACTCCAATACACAATGTTTTACTTGAAACCAATAATTGGGTTGCAATCTATTTGTAAATTCTGTGGTAATTATTTGAACCATTATTGCGACACTTCATATTTTTTGTGTTGAAAGTGATGGAGCAATTTCTATTGGATCATTTATATATGTCTCTTTGGGGAAGTGTCAATGGGCCATAATTTACATGCAGCAAACATTTAATATTGGAATCAGACTCTTGAGTGTTAAGAATGTATTCCTGATTTCACAATCCACCTTGTTGGGGCACTTGCACTTTTTAAATTCTGTACTTTCTCTGCAGCTGTCACATCATAATCCATACTTCATTTCCTTTTGTTTTGCACTATTTGTTGTACTCATGGTATAATTTGCCTGGATAGCAGTAAAACAAATTTTCATTGTGCTTTCACATTACATTCATAAACCAAAACCAATAAATTATTACAATTACAATATTATTTTGCAATATTCATGTCAAATAAGGCTTTTTTTTTGTCAACTATATTTTATGTGGTAACTCTTCATGTAATTAGTGTACCCTTAAACATTCCCCCTTAAACGTTCCCTTTAAATCTTCCCTTCTCAGTTTATGTCTGTGACCTCTTATTTTAGATTCCCCTACTCTGAGAAAAGGTGTGACCTCATGATTTCATATATTTCTATAAATTCACCTCTCAGCCTGTTACTCTTGGGAGAAAAGCCTGTCTTATCCTGTGACTTCCTATAAATCAAGCCCTTCAGTCCTAGTACCATTCTTGTGAACCTTTTCTGCACACTTTGCAACTTAAAGTCTTTATAGTCTTATAAAGTCCTTGTAATCTTTCCGATAGCTAGATGACTGAACTGTGCACAATACTCCATCATCTGAATCACATGTAACATAACATCATAACTCTTGTACTTAATACCCTGACGGATGAAGGCAAGCATGCCAAATGCCTTCTTTAATACCCTGTCTACCTGGTCCCCATTTTCAGGGAACCTAGTGCTTGCACCCCTAGGTCTGTCTCTCTGTTCTACAACAATCTCCAGGACCCTGCCATTTATCATGTAAGTCCTGCTGTGGTTTAACTTGTCAAAATACAGCAATTTGCACCTGTCTTAAATAGGTTTTACCTGACATTCCATGTTCCACCTTTCTAGTTGATTCAAATTCTGTTGTAACATTAGACAATATTCTTCAATATCCACAACCCACCAATTCTTGTGGCTTGGTGGCCTAGCAATAGAGCTACTGCCTTATGGTGCCAGAGATCTGGGTTCAATCCTGACTACGGGTGCTGTCTGTACGGAGTTTGTACGTTCTCCTCATGACTTGTTTGGGTTTTCTGTGAGATCTTTGGTTTCCTCCCACACTCCAAAGATGTACACATGTGTAGGTTAATGGGGTTGGTGCAAATGTAAAAATTGTACCTAGTGTGTGCAGGGTAGTGTTAATGTGCGAGGGTCGATGTGGACTCGGTGGGCCAAAGGGCCTGTTTCCACACTGTATCTCTAAACTAATCTGCAATCTTACTAATCATGGCAATAACATTCACATCTAAATGAATAATATAGATGATGAACATCAGTAGGCCTAGCACCGATCCTTGCCTCACACCGCTATTCACAGGCCTCGAAACTGAAAACAACCATGTACTAATAACTTCTGACTCCTGACTTCTGGTACCAAGTCAATTTTGTGTCCAATTCACTCGGGCTGCCTGGATCCCATATGATCCAACCTTCCCAATCAGCATATCATGTGGAACATTATAAAGTCCCTGTGGACAACATCTACTGCCATGCCACATCGATCCTCTTGGCTACCTCTTCAAAAAACGAAATTAATTTGTGATAATTTTCAATGAAAAGACCATGCAGTGCTTGCCTTTCTAAATACTGGTAGAATCTTCCTCTCAGAACCCCCTCCAGTAATTTTCCCAAGCCTTATTTTAGGCTCACTGGCCTGTACTTCTCTGGGTCCTCCTTGTAGCCACTCGAATAAAAGCACATTATTAACAACCTCCCCTCCCCTCAGTTCTCTGGTAACACATCTATGGCTAAATATGATTCATACAAATATCTCCGCCAGGTCTCCAGCAATTTCTTTCCAGGCTTCCCGCAATATCCTAGGATACACTTGGTCAGGCCTGGGGAATATTCCACATTTATGTGGTTTAAGATTGCCAGCACCTTCTCTCTGGTAATGTGAAGATGTTTCACAACTTGAATTCACCCCTGCTCTGAATTCTCTGCCTTCCATGAAGTTCCCCATGGTAAATACGGATGAGAAATATTTGTTCAAGACCTTGCTAATATCCTGTGGTTCCCGACATAGATGACCATATTGATCCTTAAGGGACCTTATTTTTTCCCTTGTTACTTTTTGTTCTTGATCTGCTAACAGCAACTCTTATGATGCTTGTTTATTTTATTTGCCAAAGCTGTCTTATGACCTATTTTTGCCCTCCTGATTTCCCTCTTTAGTACACGCCTACATCCCTGATATTCTTCAAGAGATTTAGCTGTCTTACTCTCTCTCGAGTAGAGGTACCTACATAACTCAAAACACCTGGGCAAATTCCACTCCATTCAAGCCCTGAGCACTTTGGCAGTCCCAGTCTTGCATTGTACAGCACAGGAACAGGTCCGTTGGTTCAATGATATCTGTGTCAAACATGCTGTCAAATTACATGAGTCCCTTCTGCCAGGATGTATTTCATATCCCCCTATTCCCTACATATTTGCGTGCCTATCTAAAAGCCTCTTAAATGTCACTGTCTTATCTGCTTCCACCACCACCCTGGCAGAGTGCTCCAGGCACTCACCATTCTCTGTAATAAACTCACCCTGTATACCACCTTTAACCTATGCCCCTCTGACCTTATAGCTATGCCCTCCAGCATTTGACATTTCTTCCTCGAGGAATAAATTCAAATGATCTACCTTCCCTACGCCACTCATAATTTAATGAAATTTGATCAGGTCTCAACCTTGTTACTTTTACATCTTTCCATAATCTGTCTATGTATCTGTTCCACTGGCCATTGGGAGGTCTCTCGTATAATCCCCTTAGAGAGACTGCACTTTTCTTATTTTTGAACTCCACCTATATTGCCTCAGTGGACAAATGCTTCAGGATGCCCTCCGCTGTGACATTCTCCCTGATTACCATTGCAACTCCTTTATCTCACCCGATCACATCTGAAATATTGCCACCCTGGAATCTTAAGCTGCCAGTCTTATCCGTCTCACAACCACGTCCCATAGTTTCAATCATTGATCCAGGCTCTAAGTTCCTTGGCATTACCCATAATATTCTTTGCATTGATTGAACATATTTCAGTCCATCGGTCTCGCCAAGTTCATTAACCTGTCCCTGCTTGTCCTTCCTTTCAGACTTAATTGTCATACCCTCTACCTTCCCATTAGTCTCTCTTGCTGATGTTCTGCTCGGGTTCCCATTCTGTGTCACTCTGGCTTAAATCTTCCTGAGTAGCACCAGTAAACGTCCCTCTGAGGTTATTGATTCGCTCCAGTTCAGGTGCAACCTTTTCCTTATCTGCAGGTCCCACCTGCCCTGGAAGGGAGCCCAATGATCCAAATATCCGAAGCCATCCCTCCTCCATCAGCTCCTTAGACAACCTGCTGCTGACTGCCAAATCTGAAAGACAACCATTCCTTCCCTCACACAAACTTTTTAATGTTCTGTTCGGGATGTTAACAACACCTACCTTTACAATATTATTCTTACAGCCACCTGTGATCTCCCTATTGATTTGCTGCTCTAATTCCTATTGAGGGGAGCCACAAATAAATCCCTTAAAAGTTTAGTTTAGTTTAGAGACACAGCACGGAAAGATCATAAGATCATAAGTGATAGGAGTAGAAATAGGCTATTCAGCCCATCAAGTCTACTCCAACATTCAATCATGGTTGATCTATCTCTCCCTCCTAACCCCATTTTCCTGCCTTCTACCCATAACCTCTGACACCCTTTAGCCCACCGAATCCGTGCCGACCAGCAATCCTCACACATTAACACTATCCTACACACACTATGGACAATTTACAATTATACCAAGTCAAATAAGCTACAAACATGTATGTCTTTGGAGTGTGGGTGGAAACCGGAGATCCCAGAGAAAACCCATGCAGATCATGGGGAGAACGTACAAACACCGTACAGACAAGCCCCCATAGTTAGGATGGAACCTGGGTCTCTGGTGCCATGAGCCTGCGCCACCGTGCGCCACGGTACCGCCCAAGAAATGATCACCTCCTTCTCATTTATGAGTTCCTCCTGTATAATCTCTTTGGAAAATACCCAGAAAAATCTTGTCTATACACAGGAAGTTCTGCTGTGACTCGCGTTTCAGTAACACTAATTAGATATAGCAGGAATGATGAATTAGGGAACAGTATTTGTATTACGTGGGCAGAATTGGTTTTAACACGATTTTGATTGGGAATCTGAAAACCACTTAAATGTTACACTGAAAATTCACAAGCAGAAAAATAATGTCCAAAAAAGTGTTTGGAGGAAAGAAACTGGTTACGTGTAACCTCCCTGCACTAATCTGACACTACGTCTCTTAAGAACACAGGCTGTTAGTTTCATCCAGGATGTCATTGAAATTTACAAGTAGTAAATATCTATAAAATATATAAAAGTAGTAAAATATGGCCGTTTGTACTATTTGCTTGTACAAACATAAATTTATAGTTATTAAAAAGACCTTTGTATTTGAAAATCCTGAAGGAAAAATAACTTTGTAATTGCAACTCTGAAACTCCCTAGCTCCTAGCCCCTCCAACCCCCTTAACCTCACTTACACAAATGTTTTTATAACGCAATGGGATGTTTCTTGGAAGTGTAATTATTGTGTTTTAGCAGAATCTCCTGTACTGCCCTAATGTTCTCTCTAATCAACAAAGCAATGTCCCCTCCTCTCTTACCCCTACTTCTCTCTCATCTGTAGCATCTGTCAACCAGAACATTGGGGTCAGCCAAGTGTCTGTAATTGCTATAATATCCAGGTTCCATGTACCGATCCATGCTCTGAGTTCATCAGCCTTATCTGTCAGGCTTCTTGGATTAAAATTAATGTAGTTTAACCTATCAGACCTTCCTCACTCCTGCCCTGCCATGGCCTTTCCTGGCTACTGAACTTACTTGCTTTAACTTTAACTTCTTTAATCTTAAACTATAACTTCCATATTTACCCTCAACTTTCTCATCTTCCACATGACTGCTTTGGCACCCATTCCACTACCAGACCAGCTTAAACTCTCCCAATTAGTATCAGCAAATCTCCCCACCAGGGTATTGGTATCCCTCCAATTATTTCCCCTTCAGGAGGGACATAATCAGTCAGAGCTTATATTCTTGGTCATCTAGTTGGAGGCTGTCAGTGTAAATCTTGATGAGAACATAATCAATCTAAGACGACTCAAATGCAGAAGGCAGTTATGCTTTGACATTTATTCTGATTTGTCCATAGATGTTGCGGTCTTTTGCACAGGGAGGTTCTGTCAGCCTAATATCCTGCATCACAGCATGCTTGGCGAGACACCTGGGACTTGTTTGAAAATGGGAAGCAATTCCCCGTCTCCCCACCAGTTTACTGTTAGTTTAGTTTACTATTATTGCCATGTACCAAGATACAGGGAAAACTTTGTCTTGCATGCCATCTAGTCCAATCAAACCGTAGTTGAGTACCAACATGCAAAAATAAAAGAGTGGAGTGTTGTAATGGATGATAGTAGATCCTCACCTGGGACCGCAAATAAAGAGTCACCACACTCTGGCTCCATCTTGCATCTATCAAGTCTCAAGTCTGTAAGCCTGGTATCCTGGCAGCAATGAGTCAGTGTGGAGATATCGATGGCAAAGGGGATAGCCTGGCCCAACACGATGCTGTCGGTTCCCTTCATGGGGAGTAAGAGACACCTGTGGCTGACAAGGGAAGTCAGGGACAGCATAAAAATTAAGGAAAGGAAGTATAACATAGCAAAGAAGAGTGGGAAGACAGAGGATTGGGACTCTTTTAAAGAGCAACAAAAGTTAACTAAAAAGGCAATACGGGGAGAAAAGATGAGGTACGAGGGTAAACTAGCCAATAATATAAAGGAGGATAGCAAAAGTTTTTTTAGGTACGTGAAGAGGAAAAAAATAGTCAAGGCAAATGTGGGTCCCTTGAAGACAGAAGCAGGGGAATTTATTATGGGGAACAAAGAAATGGCAGACGAGTTAAACCGTTACTTTGGATCTGTCTTCACTGAGGAAGATATACACAATCTCCCAAATGTTCTAGGGGCCGGAGAACCTAGGGTGATGGAGGAACTGAAGGAAATCCACATTAGGCAGGAAATGGTTTTGGGTAGACTGATGGGACTGAAGGCTGATAAATCCCCAGGGCCTGATGGTCTGCATCCCAGGGTACTTAAGGAGGTGGCTCTAGAAATAGTGGAAGTATTGGAGATCATTTTTCAATGTTCTATAGATTCAGGATCAGTTCCTGTGGATTGGAGGATAGCAAATGTTATCCCACTTTTTAAGAAAGGAGGGAGAGAGAAAACGGGTAATTATAGACCAGTTAGTCTGACATCAGTGGTGGGGAAGATGCTGGAGTCAATTATAAAAGACGAAATTGCTGAGCATTTGGATAGCAGTAACAGGATCATTCCGAGTCAGCATGGATTTACGAAGGGGAAATCATGCTTGACAAATCTACTGGAATTTTTTGAGGATGTAACTAGGAAAATTGACAGGGGAGAGTCAGTGGATGTGGTGTACCTCGACTTTCAGAAAGCCTTCGACAAGGTCCCACATCGGAGATTAGTGGGCAAAATTAGGGCACATGGTATTGGGGGTAGGGTACTGACATGGATAGAAAATTGGTTGACAGACAGAAAGCAAAGAGTGGGGATAAATGGGTCCCTTTCGGAATGGCAGGCAGTGACCAGTGGGGTACCGCAAGGTTCGGTGCTGGGACCCCAGCTATTTACGATATACATTAATGACTTAGACGAAGGGATTAAAAGTACCATTAGCAAATTTGCAGATGATACTAAACTGGGGGGTAGTGTGAATTGTGAGGAAGATGCAATAAGGCTGCAGGATGACTTGGACAGGTTGTGTGAGTGGGCGGATACATGGCAGATGCAGTTTAATGTGGATAAGTGTGAGGTTATTCACTTTGGAAGTAAGAATAGAAAGGCAGATTATTATCTGAATGGTGTCAAGTTAGGAGGATGTGGAGTTCAACGAGATCTGGGTGTCCTAGTGCATCAGTTAATGAGAGGAAGCATGCAGGTACAGCAGGCAGTGAGGAAAGCCAATGGAATGTTTGCCTTCGTAACAAGAGGAGTTGAGTATAGGAGCAAAGAGGTCCTTCTACAGTTGTACCGGGCCCTGGTGAGACCGCACCTGGAGTACTGTGTGCAGTTTTGGTCTCCAAATTTGAGGAAGGATATTCTTGCTATGGAGGGCGTGCAGCGTAGGTTCACTAGGTTAATTCCCGGAATGGCGGGACTGTCGTATGTTGAAAGGCTGGAGCGATTGGGCTTGTATACACTGGAATTTAGAAGGATGAGGGGGGATCTTATTGAAACATATAAGATAATTAGGGGATTGGACACATTAGAGGCAGGAAACATGTTCCCAATGTTGGGGGAGTCCAGAACAAGGGGCCACAGTTTAAGAATAAGGGGTAGGCCATTTAGAACGGAGATGAGGAAGAACTTTTTCAGTCAGAGAGTGGTGAAGGTGTGGAATTCTCTGCCTCAGAAGGCAGTGGAGGCCAGTTCGTTGGATGCTTTCAAGAAAGAGCTGGATAGAGCTCTTAAGGATAGCGGAGTGAGGGGGTATGAGGAGAAGGCAGGAACGGGGTACTGATTGAGAGTGATCAGCCATGATCGCATTGAATGGCGGTGCTGGCTCGAAGGGCTGAATGGCCTACTCCTGCACCTATTGTCTATTGTCTATTGTCTATTGTTTCATTCACCTACTGCAGACTGCCCTGGAAGACGCTACAGGGGCTCTTGCGACACCTTATCTTTCCGTTCCCACACCGCGACCTGTGGTCCATTTGGCCCTTGCAACTGCTCCAGCCAAAGGGAAACTTATCCTGCTGCCTCCTGCAGCCATCGCTCTGTGGCCTTGTGCCAAGGTCAATATGTCCCATTTGAGTATGTCTTCCTGAACACACCATGAGACTTTCAGCCACTAGTTTTTGGATCTTCTGCCCACAGCTTTCTCCCTATTTACTTAATCCAGGACCCTCAATTGAGTTACCCCTGAGCATCCTTTGATCCAAAGAAAACAGCCAAGTTTACCCAATTTATTCGAATTTTCCATTCCTGGCCATATTCTTCATTCACATCTGCACCCTCTCCAGACCAGTACATCTTTCCTGCAAAGTGGCTACCAGGATTGGATGCAGTATGTATTGCTTAAGTCACTTAAGTTATGAATTCTAATTATTCCATATATATCTGGGGGATATCTTTCATCAAGGCTTGTTTCAATTAGGCCAAAAGGATAATGGTGCACCTCTCTAGTTTGCAAAGACTTTACAAATAGCCTGGAGAAGGAGAAAGATCCTTCCTTGCAATGCTAGCCTGAGCTAGCATTCCCCAGACAGAAACCATTAGAAGTAGTATCTTCTTAAAGCAATTGCATTTTTTTCCACATAAACGTGTCAAAAATCTGAAATATCAGCTCAATATTTGCATGCATCCACTTACTCTTGCCCCTGATTTTTAAAAGTTCCTATTTACCTTGTATGAGTACCCAGCTGGAAACTTGCACCATCTAGCACAATGATGCCCTGCACAGTACTGAATCTGCTAAAACCAACTCAAAATATCATTTTTCTTAAAAGGAAAATGACAAAAACATACCTGGAAATAATGAAGCAAACAGAATCAGTTTAAAAAAAATCTAGAAGTATAAATGCCACAGGCCCATGGTGTCTATTGTCTCCCTGTCCTTGCATCTGGTCTAATCAAAGTACATTCTCTGAGAGTTGCTCTTGTATCATTAATACCCATTTCCAGACAGTCAAGATGATTGCAGAAGGTGACTGAACGATAACTGGAAAGCTATGAAGCAATGGGAAATGATCACAGAGGCATCAGCGGAAAGAGAAAGTGGAACCAAAGAGATTAAATTCCCTTCCCTTACAGCTGCACCCACCTTCCATGAATAAATGTCAAGATTAAATTATAAAGAGTGACAGATATTTATCAGGTCAGTAACATAATCTCAGGGTTCAGAAAATATAAACCTTTCTGTTGGCATTTAAATCCCTTGGTTGTATTACTTTTCTCGTAACTCTATCACACATCCATTATATGACGCAGGATTTCCAACCAGAGAAATCTATAAGGGACTAAGCACTGTGTTTTGCCCTGATCATCAATTTTCATGAATAATTAGGCTTGAGTAAAGAGGTCAACAAAACTGGGGTATTGCATTAACTGACTTTATGGCCGTTTACCATTGCTCTTGTGCATGACAGTAGGAAAGAAACATTCATGCAAAAAATCACATTTTTAATTATCACGCACATAACAACATTTGATATTTTAATCACCACTAACATTACTAAGCTGCCTCACATTGTCCTACCCCATGGCATAACTCTCTCTGCCACTCTCTCACAACAAAGGGAGGCAGATTTGAACATCCCTGATGAACAACTAGTCATCATCAGAAATAGCTAGACTCCTATATAAAGCATTGTCAAATCCTATTCTCCTTTAAAAATCGCTTAGCTCATAATTGGAATAACATCTTTGGCTTTTCTTCTAAAAATCCTTCTCCATTTTCTCCAAAACACCTTTTCCTCTAAACTCCTTCTCTATTCCTCTTGCATCCTCACCTCTGACGAAAAGTATGAGAAGCTCAGAAGTCAGGGAGATCTTTGTTCGAAAGAAAGAGGGCATCCATCCAGTGCTTGTGATTTCTCTCAAATTTCAGGGAAATTTGGTCAAATTCCATTGAGGTTTTCATGACCCAACCCTGAACCCCCACTTCCCTCCAACGTATTTGGTTACTTCACATATGTCTTCCCTGGTCTTACTGTGTCTAAGCATGACACTTGTTTCTTTTAGGTTCCATCCTGTTCCCTCGTCAGAGGGTTTGGTACTCTTCAATTTTGTTACACAGGGTGAAGTTTATTTTCAAGGATTGGATTCGATATTTCTTTCAGAGTGACTGGGATATTCTGACATCTTTGCAACTTCCATGTGTCAGGCCATTGGTGGTGGGTGCCGGAAGGAAACTCATTGCAAGCTTGAAGAACAGCACCAACTATCTGGGCCCATTGCAGCCTTCTGGTTCAATATCTAAATCTCCAACTTCAGGTTCTCGCTTTTTTTGTCCATAACAAAAATAACCATTTTTTGCTGCAATCTATCCACTTGAGTGGTAGCTCAGTACTTTTACCCTCTCCATTACCACAACCCAACCTGCTATTTGCAGTACATCTTTGTCACCCTTCAACCTCCCCATTAACAGCCGAGCCCATAGCTATCATGCGTCAACCTCTCAGAAATATTCCCATAGTTCTATTCATGACCAGGATCTCTTAATCGATGGCACAGTGAGAAGAAGATGGTGCAAGAGTTAAAGTGAGTATTGGATATGGCGGAGAGGAATTATGACATCAAGTCTGTGTGCAGTCGTACACAGTGGTAACAAGGAGAATATGGCCCTGCTGGGTGGCTGAGTAATTGAGAGGAAGAGATGGCAACGAGTGGTTGTCAGCAGCTTGTGATTTGAACTTTTTCTCCTTGTAAATCCACATTAAGGGACATGTTTTATTTTGATTTCTTTATTAAGAATTGGAATGGTAAATTGCATCCTACACAAAATTGCCACAGATGGATGACTTTGAATCGATAAAAAGCAGTAACAAATGCAACAGGGTAAGGGTTCACAGCAAAAACAAACATGATTTCAGTCAGATTGTATCAGTCAGCCACGTTTACAATTTGTTTCCTTTATTCATTGCATTTTTACTTTCTAGTCTGGAAAACAACTGGCTCTGCCCAATAAATTATTTTGTTAATATATGTACATGTAAATCGGGCACTGAAAGGTGCAGGAATACAGCTCCCAGCTCTGCATTAAAGCACTATTAGGTGTCTCTCACACTCACCTGATTATCCCACACCTTGCTATATTATCAGTAACCATTACCTTCTGTTTGTCAACAAGGACCTCAGTCAGATATGTGGAGCTAGATCCATATTCACCCTTCAATCAACAACACGATGGTCAATATCACATTTTTGGGCTAATTGACTGCCATGATTACAACAGCGATTACATTACAAAAATATTTCTCACCAGCTGTAAATTGCTTGAGGGCTCTACATAAATCTATATCTTTCTATCTCCTCAGCATTGTCCCCTCCTACTCACTGACCAACCGGGGGACATCCTTCCCTCAGCTTATGGGCACTCTGTTTCGCTGCATCCACTTCCCCATCATGCCTGCCTATCACTTACTGTCCACCCCCCCCCCTTAATTAAATCACCCCTCTTCCTTACTTAAAGGAGGACCTCTGCAAGGTCAACTGCACTTCACTCACACCTTTGTACAGTTTTCTGGCTCCAATAAAATGAGTTTCTTGCATTCGGAGACCGACATCGAATGCTGCTGGAAGGTCATCAACTCGGTGAAAGACGCTCTTTGGTCTGCCCGATCCTTGTTGACCTCCCAGCGGAGCAAGCTGTCCGTCAAGGAATGTTGCCGACTGGCCCACTGCAGACTGCAGGAGTACGTGCTGAGGGACGCACTGAAGCTTGGTGCAGCCAAGGCACTGTGGGGTAGGAGCACAGTCTAGGGGGTTTCCGCTGCTGGACATGGGGGGCAGGGTGTGGTGGAGACGCCCCTTCAAATAAGGGATACTGTGTAAAGGTGTGTAAATGTAAGTAAATGCCTGTAAATTTGGAAGTGAATGCCTGTATCGAATGTGTAACCTCCGGAAATGTCGGATGGGTTTGTTAAAAAAGAAGATGTATTGTAAGCGATATTTATTACTTGAATAAAGTATTTTTTGATATTAAAAAAAATATAATAATATTTGGGATGTGAAAGATCTGATATACATATGTTTCTTTCTACTTTAATATTAACCTAAAATTGATGCAGAATTTCCTAACTATTTCCTAGGAAACCTGCAGTACCAACAACCATTTTCCTTTATTTTCCAGTGAATGATCCTGCCAAGCTGACTGTGTTTGGAAAAAATTACCTGAGCCTAATGCAGTAAACCTAAATGTTGGGCATCCAAGCCAACAAGATTTATACATAAAGTCTACAGTGTTCTTCTGAAGATTTATCAAGGCGCCGTGGTCTTGATGCCTCCCGGATGGCCGTGGAGCAGCCCGGGTCAGAGCCCAACTGGGGCCTCGTGGGTTGGTGGCGCCTCACCTCACGGTTCGGAACCTAGGTCATCGGAGCGGCTGATGGAGCCCGCGGTTGAGGCCGGGGTCGGCACCACGGATTGATGAATCAATGTAGAGGGAGGGTCACAACCTGAAACATCGACTGTTTATTTACCTCCAGAGATGCTGCCTAGTGCTTTGAGTTCCTACAGCTGTTTTTTTTTTTTACAGTGTTTTCATAACTGACATTGATCAGAATTTGGTTCAGCAGGACAGGCAGCATCTCTGGAGAGAAGGAATGGCTGGCATTGCGTGTCGAGATCCTTCTTCCCTTCTTCAGACTGATGTCAGGGCAGTGGGCAAACCACCCCTTCCCCAGGTACTTTTTCCTGCAAATGCAGGCGATGCAACACCTGACCTTTTACCTCCCTCCTCGACTCCATCCAAAGACCCCAACAGTCTTTTCAGGTGAGGCAGAGGTTCACTTGCACATCCTCCAGCCTCATCTACTGTATCCACTGTTCCAGGTGTCAACACCTGTACATTGGCAAGACCAAGCATAGGCTCAGTGATCGTTTCGTTGAACACCGCCGCTCAATCCGCATAAACCTACCTGATCTCCCGATTCCTCAGCACTTTTACTCCCCCTCCCATTCCCAATCTGACCTTTCTGTCCTGAGCCTCTTCCATTGTCAGAGTGAGGCTAAGTGCAAATTGGAGTAACAGCACCTCATATTTTGCTTGGGTAGCTTACACCCCAGCGGTATGAAAATTCTCTAACTTCAAGTAGCCCTTGCTTTCCCTCTCTCTCCATCCCCTCCCTCTTCCCAGTTCCCCCACCTGTCTTACTGTCTCCGACTACATTTTATCTCTGTACCGCCCACTCCCGACATCAGTCTAAAGAAGGGTCTTGACCCGAAACGTCACCCATTCCTTCAGAGATGCTACCTGTCCTGCTGAGTTACTCCAGCATTTTGTGTCTACTTTCGATTTAAACCAGCATCTGTAGTTCTTTCCTACACATTTTGTGCTCTCTACTGTACATCTATAGAAGCTCAAAAGAATATTTGTCAGCATATCGAATCCCCACCAATCTTCTAAGGAGGTAGAGGCATTAATGGGCTTTCTTTAAGACTGCATCATTGTGCTGGGTCCAGGACAGTTCTTCAAAGATATGCATGCCCAGGAACTTGAAGTTGTTGAATGAAATCAGGAAGGTAAAAAGGGTGGCAAGAGATAGCTCTGGCAGATAATATAAAGGAAAAACCTGAGATTTTATGAATATATTAAGGAAAAGTGGGTAGCTAAAGAGAGAATAGGGCCCCTCAGAAAATAAAGCGGTCATCTCTGTGTGGAGGCATAGGATATGCCTCTTTTTACCATGAAAAAATATGTCAGATGTCTTGAGGACAGTCCGTATTACAGTTGAGCAGATGCTGGATATCCTAAGGTTTATGAAGTTAAATAAATCTAATTGTAGACTTTCGAAGAGATCCCCCTCCCCTCCCCCCACTCACCATTAACAACACCATAGTCATCTTCAGGGACCTTAAATTGGGGGCCACCATCGACTCCACAGTCAAAAAGGCCCAACAGAGGATATACTTCCTGCGGCAACTGAAGAAACACAATCTGCCACAGGCAATGATGGTCCAATCTGCTTTCATTGAGTCCGTCCTCACCTTCTCCATCATGGTCTGGTTTGACTCAGCCACCAAGCACGACATCCGGAGGCTGCAACGGATCGTTCGCATAGCTGAGAAGGTTGTTAGCTGCAACCTTCCCTCCATTGATGAACTGTACACTGCAAGGGCCAGGAAGCGAGGGGGCAAGATCATCTCTGACCCCTCTCACCCTGGCCACAAACTCTTCAAAGCACTTCCCTATGGAAGGCATCCGGACTGTCAAAGCAGCCACAGCCAGACATAAAAACAGCTTTTTCCACGAGTGATAGTTCTACTCAATAACCAAAGTCTGTAGTCTCTTTTTTGCTCTGGTTTATTTTCATCCACATGTTTAGACCATAATGTTGTATCCTTATTGTTTTGATGTGGTTATGCTTTATTCCCAATTGTTAACTGTATGTTTGTGTTGTCATTTGTGAGCGGAGCACCAAGGCACATTCCCTGTATATGCATACTTGGCCAATAAACTTATTCATTCATTCATTCATCTTCCGGGCCTATCATATCATATCATATATATACAGCCGGAAACAAGCCCTTTCGGCCCACCAAGTCCGTGCCGCCCAGCGATCCCCGTACATTAACACTATCCTACACCCACTAGGGACAATTTTTTACATTTACCCAGCCAATTAACCTACATACCAGTACGTCTTTGGAAACCGAAGATCTCGGAGAAAACCCACGCAGGTCACGGGGAGAACGTACAAACTCCTTACAGTGCAGCACCCGTAGTCAGGATCGAACCTGAGTCTCCGGCGCTGCATTCGCTGTAAAGCAGCAACTCTGCCGCTGCGCTACCGGGCCTGATCAAATATATTTGAGAATATCGTGGGAAGCTGGAGAAGAAATTACAGGAGCCCTGACTGAAATATGTGAATCGTCATTAGATTCCAAAGACTGGAGGGTGGCTAATGCTGTGCCTCTATTTAAGAAAAGCTGCAAGGCAAAGCCTGGGGACTATAGACCAGTGAGCCTAACATCTATGGTGGGAAAGTTACGAGAGAGTGTTTTGAGGATTAGATATATATATGCATTTGGATAGACAGGGGTTGATTAGAGATAGTCAGCATGGTTTTGTACATGGTTTACAAATCATGGTTTACAAATCTGATTTTGTTTTTTGTAAGAAGTTAGCAAAAACCCTTGACTTTGTCTATATTGTCTTTTATAAGGTGCCCATGGTAGACTTCTCTGCAGGGTTAGATCGCATAGGATCAAGGGACAGTACAAGGCATGATTTGTACATTTGCAAATAACACTAAAGTGTGTGGTATCATAGATAGCGAAGATGGTATTCAAACATTACAGCTGTGCAAGTGGGCTGAGGAATAGTTAACGGATTTTCATGCAGCAATGTGTGAGGTGTCGTATTTTATGAAGTCAAACAAGAGCAGGACCTTGACAGTGAACGGCAGGGCCCTAGGGAGTGTTAAAGAGCAGGGGGATCTAGGAGTTCAGGTACCTAGTTCCCTGAAAGTGGCTTCACAGATAGATAAAGTGGTCAAGAAAGCTTTAAATATATTGGTCTTCATGAGTCAGTGTATTTAGTATAGAATTTGGGATGTTATGTTATAGTTGTACAAGATGTTGGTGTGGGTAGCTTTGGAATATTGTGTTCAATTCTGGTTAGCTCACTGTAGGAAGGATGATGTTAAACTGGAAAGAGTGTAGAGAGGGTTTATGAGAACGCTGTCAGAAATTGAGGGTCTGAGCTATAGGGAGAGGCAGCGTGGGCTAGGACTTTATTCCTTGGGGTGATCTTATGGAGGTGTATAAGACCATGAGGGGAATAGATAGGATATATGCACAAAGTATTTTACCCAGAATAGGGGGAATCAAGAACCAGAGGACAATTGTTTAGGTGAAAGTGCAAAGGTTTAATAGGAACTGGAGGGAAAACTTTTTCACACAGATGGGTATATGGGATGAGCTGCCAGAGGAGGTAGTTGAAGGACATGCTATAACAATATTTTAAAGACATTTGGACAGCTATTTGGAAAGGAATGATTTGGAGGGATATGCGCCAAACGCAGGCAGTGAGACTAGTGTAGATGGGGCATCTGGTCCAGCGTGGGCAAGTTGAGTCGGAGGGCCTGTTTCCGTGCTCTTTCAGTCTATGGCTCTATGGCTCTATTTTAATTTGCTGCAATTCAGGTACTGGGAACTAATTATATTTGTAATTTTATAGGTTAAGTTACGGCTCAGGCCTCCACTAAGATTTATTTGTATAATTACAAAGCCAATCATCTGACGTGGCTTTGAATGGCATATTCATAGTAGTAAAAATATGCAAAGTCTGCACTCCTGTGAATGAGGCCATGGCACAGTCGCAATTCAATTTTCATGTGGTTGTATAATGATCAAAAATGTTCTATCACATGCACACCATTCCCATACACCCTGTAGAATACATTGGAATTTCAAGGCTGTGCAGTATGTATGCTTTGGGTACAAGGGTGAGACAATGGCAGATTAGTGCTGTTGTGCAGATGTCTTGTGTGCCTGTCCCACTGTGCACTGTACTTTGTGGAGTGACTTGCTTGGACGGAAATTTATCATTACATTCTTTAACATCATGCAGAAAATATGTGCAATTTAAAAGTCACAGCGATTATGCAAACATTGTAGTGAAACTCAAGCAAATCATTGCCCTGCTGGGCATAATTTCTGAGATTGTTTTCAAAGCTTTTTGCCATCCAGAGATTTGTGATCAGATGACAGGTTTGAACAGTGGAAGCAATAGTTGCCATTGCAACCTGAAGGAGACGATGAATTAAAGTTAATTATTCCTAATTATGCTACATGCAAGCACATTACTGAATCTCAAAAAGAGAACCAGGGCAGTAAAACCTTTATTGAATAATTTACAGTTACCTCATTATTTCAAGTCACGGAGTGATACAGCATGAAAGTAGCTCCTGTGCCTAACTCGTCCACTGCAATACCTAATCTAAGTCATCCCATTGGCCTGTGTTTCGACCACATCCCCCTAAATCTTTCCTAACTATGTACCTAATCAAATTTGTTTAAAATGTTGTTATTGCACCTGCCAACAATTACATTCCCTTACAGCTTATTTCCTTATACCCACATGTACTGTGTGAAAAAGTTGCCCCTCAGTTACCATTTAAATATTTTCCTTCTCACCTCAAGCTTATGGCCTCTGGTTCTTTATTCCCCTACTCCAGGAAATTGTCTGGATACATTCATCCTATCTATGCCCCTTATGATTTTTTTTTTGCACCTCAAAAGATCACGCCTAGATTTCCTGCACTCCAAAGAATAAAGTCCCAGTTTGCCCAATATAGGAACTCAGTCCTTCGAATCCTGGCAACGTCCTCATAAATCTTCACTCCATTTTTTCCAACTTTTGCCCTCCTGATTTCCCGATTTCCTTCTTAAGTATGTATCTTAGTCCCACTGTATCCCACTGAGAATACTCTTGATCCGAGCTCTCAATACCTGATCCATGCCTCCTTCTTTTACTGTCCAGAACTGCAATTTCTCACATCACCGAGGATTGCTTATTTGTTCCTGCCTGAATCTTCACTCTACAGGAACATGCATACCTTGAACTCTCACTGTCACACTTTTAAAAGACTCCCACTTTCTGAAAGTCCCCATCTTTGAGAACTCTATTAGTTTTGCAGTCACCAGCATATTTGTTCTGCTAGTTCCCGTTAACCATTTTGGAGCCTATAATACAATCCTAACACGCTGATCATCCCCTTTTTATTTACCAACTTCAGCCTTGTACCTTCTCTGTATGATCCCTCAGTGATGTCATCTTGGGCCAAAATAAAGCTTGCTATCTGCTTGTATTGAAAACATGGCACTGGAGATGGGGGGTGGGGGGAGACAGAAATGTAGAGGGGGAGAAGAGGGGAGGATTGGTTAGGTGTGTTGTTTTCCCTGTGTCCCACCTTGATTTACACCTATTTCACCCCTCCCCCTCCCCTTCCACCTACATTCCTTCCTCTAGCTTCACAATTCGCAATGCTTCAATACTTTGTCTCCAACATTCTGTCTTTTTATCTCTGGCCTTTGTTAAACCATTTACCCATCAAAACCCTCTCACTTGTATCCACATGTCACTCACCAGACTTTATCAGCTCCCCACCACAATCAGTCTGAAGAAAGGTCCCGGCCCGAAATGTCACCTGTCTATGTTCTCCAGAGATACTGCCTGACCTGTAGAGTTATTCCAGCACTTTATGTCTTTTTTTGTAAACCATCGTCTGCCATTCCTTGATTTTTAGATTCACCAGGATGTTGTCTGGTCTGGAGGGCTTTAGTTAAGCGGAGAGATTAAATTGGCTGGACTTGTTTTCCTTGGAGCGTTGGAGACTGAGTGTTGGAGCGTTGGTGATGTGAAAGAGGTATATAAGATTAAATGGGAGATTAATAGGTTAGGTGAATCTTTCTCTCATGGTAGGGGAATCAAAAACAAGAGGGCATTGGTTTAAGATGAGAGGAAGGAGAATTAAAGAGGATCTGAGGGTTGCTTTTTTTCCTAGAAGCTGGTTGCAATCTGCAAGGTGCTACCAGAGGAGCTGGTGGAATCAGATACACTTGTTTTGTTTAACAGGCATTTAGACAAACGCAAATAGACAATGAATTAGGCAATAAAGGGCTAATGTGGACAAATGGATTTAATAAAGATGGGCAAAAAGATCAGCATGGAATGGGCCTGTTCTGTGCTATATGTCCCGATGACACTATATACATTTGTCAGGGGAAAGGCAGGAGAATGGGGTTAGAAGGGAGATATACTGTAGATCAGCTATGATTGAATGGCAGAGTAGACTTGATGGGCTGAATGGCCTAATTCTTCTCCTATTCCTTATGACCTTTTGACCTTAAACAAACTAGTTTAGAAACATATGCCCATCATCACAAACTAAATGTTAACATGCTTTGCTTATTAAAAATGTTAAATGTTAACATGGTTACTTAACCTATGGTTTGCTGGATATGGTTACTTTAAATAAATCTGCCGATAAGAATTGGAACAGGTCTGGGTTGGCAGCCATTTTACATTCCTATAGGCATCACACTTCATACAGTAAATTGACCTCAAGGCTACATCAATATGATTTTTATCTGATTGATTTTAAATGGGTTAATAAGAGAGCAAAGTAAAACATTGTCCTATGAATAATAAAATATTTGTACTCTGTTCGCTCAGCAATGGCTTTAAGTAAATACAATGGGTTTTGTGCCTCGTTGTGCAGGCAGTTTCTATAAGAATAATATGGTTATCTTTTGTGGGAGCTGAAGAGGGCACTCAAATCAGGAACAAATGTGGTCTGGTTTTCTCCATGAAATTTCTGTGTTATGCATCTCACTGAGCAGATAAATAAATAGGGGGTTCAAGGATAAATAAATAGGGAGTTAGAGGAAGTGTTTACATACCCTCTATGCTGAAAAGCATGTTCTTTAATGAGTTAAATATCCTCACCCATGTTCTTTTACTTTTGTGCTCATTTTTTGATTAGGATTCAGGATTTGCAGTAGAGACGCGAAGTGCAGAGGAGTACTCTATCACTGTTAGTGATTTCTTCTGCAGCTGGGGATTTGGAATACTTTGGCAGAAGAAAGATGTATAAAGGAGCATAATGCTGTCATTGGCTTGTGAATGGCATATCTGCTATTGTAAAATTTTACTCTATTTGTTGGCTGGAAAGAAATGTCGTCTTCTAGTGGTTAAGTGGCAAAAAAACTTAGCATCATGAATCTCCATTTGACATTTAAAGTGTAGCTGGAGAAAAAAAATTGAGGTATAAAGGGATCACAAGCAATTTTTAGTGCAAATGAAAATTGGAAGGACTATAAAATGGGCTACTAATTTGTTCCTGCTCAGTTGCTGCCAAAAATAATTTCTACCATTCAATCTATTTGCAAATATTTCTCTAACTTTATAATTTACCTTTTTGTGTTTCCAAATTGAAACGAAGCAATTAAAACTGTTGTTGTTAATTAACAAAGAGACGGGTAATGGAATTCCAATTCTGAACCTGTAGAGACCTTTTTGTCTATATGCTCAACCAGAACCTACACTGAAGATTAAACTGTTTAGACAGAGATCTAATCAGCCACACCAACTACCAGCTATCAAAGGGGATACATGACCAATATTTAGCCAGTACTTTTTCCACATAACATTGCTAAAAAAATCTTTTGATTGTCATTTTTTTATGAGCATCTCATCTGCCTTATTTTAAAATACATTTCAGCAATCTTCATGCTAATAATTATATCATATACATATACTCATTAATTAGCTTTGCAATTGAGAGATCACCTTTTACAATTACCTCAACAATTCATTTACCCAACCGTGTTGTTTTATTGGTTTTAGCCTTAAATCTCTGAAAGAATCTCCTGTTCTCAACAACAAATTGCACATATACTACAAATGATTGTGCCAAGGAACTCCATTGAGGCATTATCAAATAAATTCTAACACCACCCTACCTCCAGAGATATAATGACAAGCAATCAAAAACTTAGCATACCCTCAAAATGTCCCAGAGCAATTATAGACATCTATTATTTTTGAAGGGATAGTTATGATGTAGGCAGAAATGGAAAATAGTTGCTAAACATTAATTTTTCACAAAAAAGAATTGGGATAAGTGCCCATTCTCATTTATTTTGGTGGTGTTGCTTGAGAAATGAATGGTGATAATCAGTAGAATCATTTTGCAATTTTCTGTGGGATATTTTGCTCCCATCCAAAGAAACAGATGGGATTTCAATTAATATTTCATCTGAAAAATTGCATCTCTATTTTTGTGTTACGTGTGTTGCCTGTTTCTAGGTTTAATAAAGTTCCCCTTGTCACATTCTGCATCTTCTTCATGAGTCATGTAATAAGACATCTGCGTCGTGCACCAGTCTGCACTGGGCTGATCTTCCATCTTGGCAACACACTCCAATCTCTGACTTAAAAAAGCTCAAATTATTATTGTCTCATTAAATGATGGCTCAATTTTTACATTTACCAATGCAACTCCTCTGCATTGAATTGCAAGCTGTTTTACCTTGTTAAAGTCTACAGCTGGCCTTGAGTAATGCCCCTTATCAAGAGTCAAACTGTTTTCAACTGAAAATCCTCCCATTCAGTTCAATAGGACAATAAAAAGCTTCTCGTGGGTAACGTTCAGTTTTGATGTGTATAGTCACTATTGGTGCATTTTTAAGTGAATCTTTATTTCATAAATCATAATCAAATTTGAAAAGGTAGGGCTGATTTGACTTCAAATATGAATGACCTTAAGTGAGGCATTAACCAGCATTTTACCCTTTTTATATCAACACTTTTTGATATAATTTCCAGTACTTCATCATTGTGCATCTGCATTTGGAACTTCCTTTTGTTGCTTGGAAAACTTTCACCGTAGGGAATGCATTGGCTCACCGTCACCTTACAAAAGACAGATAGACAATAAATGCTGGCTTTTCCAGCTCTGCCCAGAAAACAAAACAAAATTTGTAAAGAAAAATCTTACATTTATTTGAAACCTCCAAAAATATGAAAGGAAACTCCAAACCATGGCTTTTCAATTTGCAATTTCCCTGGGTTTGTTGCTTGTAAGCTATATTTCCTCTGGACCAAGACATCATTCCTGTAAAAATGCTGGAAAGTCTTTGCAATATCAGCAGGGAACTCTGTGAAGTCTTTGAGCCAGCTCTTGTGCACAGTGATTTTTCAGTTTGTTCAGTGGAAGCAGTTGATTGTAGTTTTCCATTTTCTGGGGAAGGATGGTTAAGCCTGGTGGCTTAGACATTTAAAGGCATTGTGCTATTGTTTTCATCCTCAGCATGAGAAAATTATTCTGTTTTCACAACATGGAGTGTGATTATGCTGATTTCTATGTTGAATGAGAAAATAACTGCAGATGCTGGTACAAATCGAAGGTATTTATTCACAAAATGCTGGAGTAACTCAGCAGGTCAGGCAGCATCTCAGGAGAGAAGGAATGGGCGACGTTTCGGGTCGAGACATTTCAGTCTGAAGAAGGGTCTCGACCCGAATCGTCGCCAATTCCTTCTCTCCTGAGATGCTGCCTGACCTGCTGAGTTACTCCAGCATTTTGTGAATAAATACCTTCTATGTTGAATGATGCCTCTCCAAAACACAGCCCTTTCAGCTGGGAATCATACTTGCAATGACGATGCACAGTCCCTATCAGAATTATACCCAATGATGTAATTCCACATGCAGCTATCGTTGAGACTGTTGCTCAGGAAATTTGTCAATGTGCTTCTGATTCAAAACTGAAACAGGGCATTCTCTTAACCTCTATCTACCAGCAGTAGGGGCTCTCTCAGGATAGCAGAGTTTAGTTTAGTGTAGTTTAGTTTAGAGATACAACACGGAAACAGGCCCTTCGTCCCACCAGGACAACACCAACCAACAATCCCTGCATATTAACACTACCTTACACACACTGGAGACAATTTTAGATTTATAGTAAGCCAATTAGCCTACGTGTTTGGAGTGTGGAGGAAACCGAAGATCTCGGAAAATTCCCACGCAGGTCACAGGGAGAACGTACAGACTCCGTGCAGGTTCAATCCTGACTACGGGTGCTTTCTGTACGTAGTTTGTACTTTCTCCCTGTGACCACATCGGTTTTCTCCAGGAGCTCTGGTTCCCTCCCACATTCCAAATGCATGCAGGTTTGTAGTTTTTTTGACTTTAGTAAAATTGGAAATTATCCCTAGTGTGTAGGATAGTGCTAGAGTACAGAGATCGCTGGTTGGCGTGCACTCGGTTGGCCAAAGGGCCTGTTTTCATTTGAATCTCTAAATTAAACTGTATCGCTAAACAAATAGCAAGGAACAAGAGCCATTGATGCAGCCATGTCCACCTAAGGAAATGCATCATAACACAATTTGATGTATCTTTTAACTTTCAGGATTCTTCCTCTTTTATGGCTATTGGTTTTGTTTTTGACTTTAAAACAATCGTAATTTTATTTCACACCTTACAGCAGAAAGCCCTGATTTGAAGACAGCCTGACAATTGAATTCACAAAACCACAGGCATTATTTGCAAATAATCAAATTTAAGATTTAATGGTTTCTCCATAAATTACTGCCTGTTTACCACAATCTTGATTGCACAAATCAAGTCATTAATAAAATTATTCTAAAAGTATTTTAATAAATTCAAAGACTTTAGTATGTCACAGTGGTGCAGTAGTAGAGTTGATGCCTTATAGTGCCAGAGACCTGGGTTCGATCCTGAATACGGGTGCTGTTTGTACAGAGTATGTGCATTCTCCCTGTGACAGCGTGGGTTTCCTCCAGGTGCTCCAATTTCCTCCCACATTCCAAAAAATGTGCTGGTTTGTAGGTTAATTGACTTCTGTAAATGCTCCCTAGTGTGTATGCTGTACTAGTGCTGGGGTGGGCGGCACGGACTCAGTGGGCTGAAGAGCCTTTTTTTTGCTGCCATATCTACGAAATTAATACTAAAAAATGAAAAATTCTCAAAAGGTTGAAGCTTTGTATTATTTTCATTTAAAATTTACTGAGGAAATGATTACTGCACCCAATCTAAGTGGAAAAACTGGAAAAAAGTTTATGTATTTTTTTTAAAGTAATTAAAAGTGAAAGGTTGTTTAATCGTAAGTGGACTATGGACATTGTGGCTAAATGATTATTTTGTGTGCCAATAAATTTTTCTTTTGTTTTAAACATATTCACAAACTTCCTAATTGCACGGATTAATGGCAGATTTTGTCTTTAGTGAGATGCAAATGAGTTGTGACTTAGTGGAAGAAAGCAATTTTCATTACTGGTGTAATTTTGAGTGCATTGTGATGGTATCATCAATTGTGCTTAGAGTGGAAAATCTGTCTCAATTTGTAACCTCAAGTGGAAACTGAGTGGCTTTACCTGATGCAGTTACCAGACTGGTCCATCGTATCACTTCACTTATAATTATTTCTGACTACCTAAGTACAATGACAATTGAAATTGACTGCTATAAGTATGACATTTATTTCTATAACATTTTCCTGAAATGCTACTGTAAGAATAGTATTTCCATCACACTTGAGCGATCAGATTACATTTGCTTGATCTTCCGTGAATTTCTTCTTACTCCATTTTCAAACAAATGGTGTTGACCTCTGATTGATTGACATTAAAAAGTCCATTCTTCAACATTCTTTCAATCCCTTCCCCCAATTTTCAAGCCGTTCTTTCCTCCTCTGAGCTTGTGATGATGTCTCCTATTTCTGACCACCCATTTGCTTCATTCTTAATTTAAATGACAGTAGGGGGGATTAAGCTGGTTTGGGAGTACTTGCTATTATTTTGAAAAGTAAATCTAAACTAGCTGAATTGAAACAGATCAATGTCCACGACATTTGCTTGAGGTGCAAGTGGGAAATGCCCATGGCTCTTCAAGCACGTGAGTTAAGTTTTATTTTTAGAAAAGATTAAAAAACAACATTGTAGAGTTCCTATGCTATACTGACTGCATTTAGTTACATCCTTCGTTTAACTATATAATTCTACCCAAGCCAATTCCATGTTTTGTACTTTGTGCTCTACTCTGGCAAGGGAGGAGGCCCAGGATGGAAAGGCCAGGATGGGAATGTGTAAAAGAATAGAATTAGAAAGGGGAAATGGAGAATAAGGCTGAATGGTAACGGAATATAATGGATTGCTGCCATGGGGAATGGTTTAGAGGAAAACCAGAGCACGCTGATGCGTCTGTCTGAATTGCAAGATTCACTATCTAATTTGAGGTCACCAACAAGCCCACTCCCTCATTATTCACCCCCTTCTCTGCACTGTGCCCAACCTGACTGCACACCAATTTCCACCACCATCCCACCCTCCCTTCCCCCTTCCCTACATCCCTTTTTCCAGTCTAACAATTCATGGGTCTTCTCTCCTTATCTCACAGAACTTTGTCACCTTTTCATCACTAGACCATGTCCACCCATTTGCTAATCAAACCCCCTCACTTGTATACATTTATCATTGGTCAGGCTTTGCCCTGCTCCCACCTCTCTCCCAGCATTCTCCCCCTAATACGTTTAGTCTGAAGAATGGTTCTGACTTGAAGTATCGCCTATCCATGTTCTCCAGAGATGTTGCCTGACCCACTGAGTTATTCCAGCACATTCCGTTTTGTTGTTCAAGATTCCAGCATATTCAGTTTCTTGTGTGCACATTGTACAATGCAGCTGTTGGCTTAATTTCCATCATGAACTGGGAAAATGAATGACTGCCTGGCATTTAAATTGTTTCTCTTGTTTGGTGTTCCAATGTTAGGAAGTATTGTCATCCTGCTTCCATCCATCTCTTACAGCTCATCGGTCAATGTAGACTTTCTTATTCCACTCTCTTGCTATCAGGTACAATGGCACACTGGGTTATGTAATTGGCGTAGGTAACTGTCAAGATATGGACACAAATTCAAATCCCATTATGACAGCTTCAAATCCGCTTTAAATAGTTTAAAATCAATCACGTTAATAAAAATCTGGAATGGAAAAGAAATATCAGTAATGTGATTATGAAACTTCTGGATGGTCATAAAAGCTGTCCATATGTTGACTCTGAGGCCCCTGTTGAACTGCTCCACTCACTCCATTTAGAGACAATTAGGTGGAAGTAACGATGATGTGAAGATCACATCCTGCATATGAATGCAAGCGGTGGATCTTCTGCTGGGGTTTGCTGATAGATAAGCCCATGAATGTGTGTAGACTGAAGCATAGCCTCCCAATGACTTGTGCGGGTAGATGGAGCACAGAAGCCTGTGAAGATTTCTCAGCTGCCATGTTGATAATTCTGGCTGCTGAGCCTGCAGCAGGGTAAAGCTGGTGTAAATGTAGTGGGCATTTTGAAATGAATGTGAAATATCCACTGTCAGTGGAAAAATATGTTGAGCTTTTTATTGTATGGTGGAATTGGGGTAATTTAAGTACCTTAATTATGCTTTTGCCTTTATCTTAGAACATTTTTGCAGGCGTCAAAGGATTTTTAAATATTTGTGAATTTTAAGGAAGGTTACAAATATTTTCATCTCTCAATGGACAATAGTTCCATCTTTCCATCAACAATTCTGGACTACATTCTGCTTATGTTGATTGAATCGATTGAAAGATACTGCATGGAAACAGACCCCTTGGCTCACTGAGTCTACACCTGCCATTGATCTTCAATTCACACTAATTCTAAGCTATCCCACTCCCTGTACACTAAGGGCAATTTTACACTAAGAGCCTAATTAACTTACAAATCCGCACATTTTTGGGATGTAGGTGGAAAATGGAGCTCCCAGAAGAAGCACACACGGTCACAGGGAGACCGTGCAAACTCCGTACAGTCAGCACTCGAGGTTAGGATTGAACACAGGACTCTGACACAGTGAGGCAGCAGCGCTACCAGCTGTGCCACTGTGCCGATCCTCATCCTTTTCAGCTGAAGTTAGTCTTCTTGCTCCTGTGGCAACAGAAAGTTATGCAAGGTACAAAAAGGGCACCTAAGGACAACCAAACAGTCAAGAGTCAACAGAGTTTGGCATGTACCAAAAATGGAACAATGAAATTCTTACTTGCAGCAGCATAATAGGTTGTAAACGCAGTTGTGTATTACAGATAAACACAGATGCATAATAAACAAAACAAAAAAAAAGATTAAAAACCCCAATATTAGTACAAAAAAGCCGAAGTGCTTCATGCAACCAAGAGAGATTGTAGTTTGTAGTTTAGTTTGGTTTAGTTTAGTTTGGAGATACAGTGTGGAAACAGGCCCTTTGGCCCACCCCACTGAGTCCCCACCAACCAGTGATCCCTGCACATTAATACTACCCTACACACACTAGTTACAATTTTACACTTATACCAAGCCAATTAACCTGCAAACCTGCATGTCTTTGGAGTGTGGGAGGAAACCGAAGATCTTGGAGCAAACCCATGCAGTCACGGGGAGAACGTACAAATTCCATTCAGACAGCACCAGTAATTGGGATCGATCCCAGGTGTCGGGTGCTGCAAGTGCTGAAAGTCAGCAACTCTACTGCTGTGCCACCGTGCTGCCCTTAGTTGATGTTTGTAGTGTTCAACAGCCTGATGGTTGTTGGGAAGAAGCTGTTCGTGAACCCGAACGTCACGGTTTTCAGACTCCTATACCTTCCTCACCAATGGCAGGGGTGAAATGAGAGTATGGCCAGGGTGGTGTGAATCTTTGATAATACTGGTTGCCTTTTTTGTCCTTTTGGAGTCAGCGTCTCCTATAGATTCCTTTAATGGTGGGGAGGTCAGTACCCATGATGAACCAGGCAGTGTTCACCAGTTTTTGTAATTTAGTTCATTTGTCGCCATTCAAGTTGCTGATCCAGGCCGCGATGTAACCAATCTATGCTCTCTGCGGAAGTTCAAGAGACTATTTGTTGACATACCGAATCTCCTCAATCTTCTAAGGAAGCAGAGGCATTGATGGGTTTTATTAATCAATGTGCTGGGCCCAGGACAGATCTTCAGTGATATGCACACCCAAGAATTTTCAGTTGTTGACTCCCTCCATCATCAATCTGTTGATGAAGACAGGTTTGTGGTTCCTTAGCCTCCCTCTTCAATCAGACGATCGATCTCCTTCCTGTACTCTGACTAATTATTACCCATAATTCATCCAACAACAGTGGTGGCATCGGTAAATTTAAAAATAGTGTTGGAACTGTCACTAGCTGCATAGTCATGGGCATAGAGTGAGTAGAGCAAGGGACTGAACACATGGTCTTGAGGTGTCACTGTGCTGATGGTTATCAAGGAGGAAGCGTTGTTGCCAATTCACAATTCACATAGATTATGTTCTGCTGATGAGGACAACAAAGATCCTGTTGCAAATGCAGAAGCCCAGTTCCCTGAGCTTGGTTACATGTTTGCAGCATCTTGCTGCAGACGTTGAAGGAGCGGAGCCTTCTCAAAAAGTATAGCCAGCTCTGTCCCTTCTTGGACAGGTCCTCAGCATTCCTGGACCAGTTCAGTTTACTGTCCAGGTGTACTCCAAGGTATTTGTACTCCTTGGTAAACTGCACATCCACACCATTGATGGAGACAGGGGACAGGGGTCTTCCTCTCCTCCTAAAGTCCACCACTAACTCTTGAATTACGCTGAAGTAAATATTACTATATCAGTGCCTGGAATTTGAGAGATACATATTTTGGGACATTAAAGCATTGGTTTGTGGCAAATCAACTAATGTGCTGTCCAAGCAAAGTGTTTATGGTCAAGAATTGTGCATACACGTTGAACCCTGTGCTGACACTTTGAGTGAGAGGCCAAGAAGATTTTGGAAATAAGTAAAGAGAATGCCAAATCTTTAAAGATCAAAATATTTGCATATAATTTACATGAGACATAATTGTAATGAATATTAACATGTACTTGCAATAGGAGAAACTAAATACATGACGAGTTGCAGGAAGAGAGGCGTGAAAGTGAAAGGAAACAAGAATTATTGAGAACTAATGATATGTCAAATGCTTGTTTTGTGATGTAGATTATGTCAACTCCATTATTTTAATCAGTGCTTTTCAATCTATTGTCAGTTGTGCCAAGCTGCTCAATTATAAACTTCATGAATGTCACTGTGATTCATCAGAATATAACAGTAATTTCAATTACATTTTCCATTAAATTCATGCTAAATTCTTAATTCTGCTGACAATCAAACAAACTTAGAGGGAAAGGTGGCAAATCTCTTTTGCAGCAGCTCACTTTACATTGGTTATTTCTGTTATTGGTTATTTCTGCCTGCCGTTGCCTGGGATATGTTGCATTGTCAATTGAAATACAATTCAGTTTTTGTTCTGTACCCCATAATAGACTAAGCAACATCAGGGGTCAGTCTTATGCAAAAGTCAGCCTCTTTAGTTTTGCAAAGATGGTAAAGCTACAGTGGCATAATGACTCTACCTGATGCATGGGCATATTTTAACATTTAACTTTATCTCAAAGGTTCTTATACAGGATATTTGGATATCCAAACAATGCAGCGGGTGCCATCCCAAAGATTTTTCATTGGTTAATAACTTAAGGAACATCTAACATTTTCTGTCAGAATTGTAGGTTTGAGTGTACACTTATTTGAAAATCTAAATTCGGGATGTAGAAATACCTCATCAATAATATACCCTGCCAGAAGTATTTATTTGCCCAGATAGCAACTGAACTCCAGAGTAAATCTATCGAAGGTTCTCTATTTTTTGGATGAAGCTATGCGCTCTTCAGCTTGAAACTGGAAGGACTACAAATCTTCACAGGTGTCAAATCTATCTATTTTGTCTGTACTGAAAGATCCCCTCGAATATCTGCTACAACTCCTCGATTGACAAATCCCATTACCTAGTTTAACAGAACAACTCCTCATATTTTGCTTGGGCAGCTTACAACCCAGCAGTATGATTGTGATTTTTCTAATTTCAAGTAACCCTTGCATTCCCTCTCTCCCTGTCTCTCCTCCACCATAGTCTTCCAACTAGTTTCACTGTTCGTATCTCTTCATTATCACCTCCTCCACAGCCAACAATGGACAATTGTGGGGTCCTTGGTCAAGATTTGACACCTGTGAAGATTTGTGATTCTGTACCTTTTCATACCTCTAGCTTCCCTCCCCTGACTCTCAGTCTGAAGAAGGGTCTCAACCCGAGACATCACCTATTTCTTTGCTCCAGAGATGCTGCCTGGCCCGCTGAGTTACTCCAGTATTTTGTGTCTGTTATCAGTTCACTTTAGCTAGTTGTACTCTCACGCCCTCTTAATTATCATTATTTAAATTTAAAACAATCAGATCTGTAATCAACTACTCTCTGCTGGCTCCAGAACCTGCTGTTGTAAGAAACTATCCTAAAAATCTTTTCATCTTGATTATCATTAGGCATCTGATTTTTACGGCCTTATGTAGATTAAAATCCCCATAGTTTACACGGTACATTTTGACAGGCTTCTGTGATTTCCTCATTTATACTCAGCTCTAGAGTACGGCTACTTTTATGGCCACTTTGAGGAAAGTCTATACCCAGAAAGTCCGTGAAGGTTATGGAACAGTAGAAACGATTAGTTCTGGGCACCATGTTACAGGAATGATGTTGTCAAGTTGGAAAGTGTGCAGAGATGATTTACAAGGATATTGCCAGGACGAGGGTCTGAGCTATAGCGGGAGGATAAGCAGGCTTGAACTCTATTCATTAGAGCAATCTTAGAGAGGTGTACGAAATCATGACAGGAATAGATCAGGTAGACACATTGTCCCTTGCCCACAGTAGGGGAATCGAGAACCAGAGGACATAGGTTTAAGTGAAGGAGGAAAGATTAAGAGGGATCTGAGGGGTAACCCTTCCACACAAAGGGTGGTGGGTGTATGGAACCAGAGGGGGTAGTTGAGGCAGGGACTATTGCAACATTTAAGAAACAATTAGACAGATAAATGGATAGGGCACGTTTGGAGTGATATGGGCCAAATGCAAGCAGGTAGGACTAGTGTAGATGGGATATGTTGGTCAGTGTGGGGAGGTTGGGACGAGTGGCCTGCTTCCACACACTATGACTCTATGACTTTCTGATTGTTTCAGTAAGACAACTCCAGAGAGAGCACAAGAACAAAACTGTAGCTTGCTCACCAATAATCCATATCCTTCCATTCCCTGCACATCAAAATGCCTATCCAAAAGTCTCTTAGATGCCACTCTCGTATCTGTTTCAACCAACACCCCAGCAATGCATTCCAGGTATGCACCACCCTCTGTGTAAAAATCTGAAGATGTGGTCTGAGCTGCTGAGTAATTCCAGCATTTTCAGTTCTTATTTTAGATTTACAGCATCTGCAGTTTTGGATTTTTTTCGCTTACGAAAGAAGCTGAGCAACATGAACTGTCTGACTCATCTCTTGACATCCCTTTACCTTTCCACCATGTACAACACACACATTAATGGAATACTCCCACGTTCCTGTATGCATGAGGCAGCAACAGTTCTCAAGAAGTTCAATACCAGCCTGGGAAAAGCAGCTTGCTTAATTTACACCCTGTACAGGGAAAGGAATGAATTTGTTTTGCAGAGTCAAAAGTATCATCAAAACTTTGGAGAGATCAATGTTGTCATATATGAAAAGCCATATTAATGTTTGCAATAGCAAGGCCCTAAGGCATAAAGTTTAGAATTAAATTTAAGTCGCGGTGTATTATTGTCACATGTACCGAGGTACGGTGAAAAGTTTTGTTTTGCATGTTATCCAAACAGATCAGATATACCATTCATCAATACAATCAGTTCGAACTCAAGAACAATAGATAGAACAAAGGGGAAAATACAGAATGCAGAATATAGTTCTCAGCATTGTCGCGCATTGTAGCGCATCATTCCTTAGACAAAGTCCAGTGTCTTTAATGGGCTAGGTTTGTATACACTGGAATTTAGAAGGATGAGAGGGGATCTTATCGAAACATATAAGATTATTAAGGGGTTGGACACGTTAGAGGCAGGAAACATGTTCCCAATGTTGGGGGAGTCCAGAACCAGGGGCCACAGTTTAAGAATAAGGGGTAGGCCATTTAGAACAGAGATGAGGAAAAACCTTTTTAGTCAGAGAGTTGTGAATCTGTGGAATTCTCTGCCTCAGAGGGCAGTGGAAGCCAATTCTCTGAATACATTCAAGAGAGAGCTAGATAGAGCTCTTAAGGATAGCGGAGTCAGGGGGTATGGGGAGAAAGCAGGCACGGGGTACTGAATGAGAATGATCAGCCATGATCACATTGAATGGTGGTGCTGGCTCGAAGGGTCGAATGGCCTACTCCTGCACCTATTGTCTATTGTCTATTGTTTATAGATGTGAATCCTAGCTTATAGATGGACCACTCGGAAGCCTGTGAACAGAGGGAAAGATGCTGTTCCTGTGTGTGCTGTTTGTGCTTTCAAGCTTCTGAACCTTCTCCCAGATGGAAGCATGGATAAGAAGGAATGAGCGGGGTGGGACAAGACTTTGATTATGTTGGCTGCTTTTCCGAAGCAGCTTGAAGTGTAGATGGAGTCAATGGTGGGAAGTCTACTCTATGTGATGGACTGGGCTACATCTACAACTCTCTGCAATGTCTTGGGCAGAGCTGTTGACAAGCCAAGCAGATGCAAGCCAACAGTGTGTTTTTTATGGTGCATCTATAAAAGTTTATAAGTGTAAACTTATCCATGCTACAACTCATGGATAAGGTCTCTGTAGGGGATCTAGCAGTTTAGAAGGGTGTATTTGACCTGGTACCTTCAGGTGTTTGGCAGGTATACAAGTATAATATGTGTAACTAGAAGAAACAATTGGCAGATATGTGGTAAAAATGAAAACGCTACCCAAGGCACAGCAGGATTGTTTGGTGCAGAGGTTGAGAGAAATCAGGGAAAGCTGTCTGAGGCACTAAACGTAATGTTTGAAGGAGCACTCAGAATCATAAAGTATGGAGATGATGCAGAAAAATGCCAAGCCCTTTGACTCAGAGCATGATGCCAAGATGCTGGTGGGAAATGAGCCCACAGAAATTATAGGTCATGGTGACACTCTTTTCATCAACAGAGCAAAATCATGGGAATACTACTATCGGGCTTCAACAAGTCACATGGATGCAGAGGGCAGGATTGCTGTGCGTCATATGTGGGTAGAAGATGGGAGACATTGCAGAGATATCAGGAGTCACTTTGCTTCAGTGCCCATGCAGGACGGCCTGATACTTTGCTCAATATAATGTGGCTGCAGTGTAGAAATAGAAGCTAAAGTGTGAGCATTGATTATAATCTAATGAGGGAAAGCCAAACACAATGTCTTGCTGACCTGAGCAGGGAAGGCGGGACAGAGTCAAGTTCCAGTATCTATAGGTCAAAGTGGCTGCAGGTAAAAAGCCTTAAGAAAAATTCTGAATAGAAAATAATCTAATTGCATTTGTGGTATTTAGAAATAAACTGGAAAGAATACATAAACATTATCACTATAATAGTTAATAAGATATATTTGCTGTGGTATGTTTAAAGTTGACAGTTGCCATTAAGGGCTATGTATAATCAAGATAACAATTGTTTTAAAGGATGTGAATTACCTCATTAAAAAAAAGTGATTAAGAGCTCCTGCCAGTTCCAGAGATGGATATTGTAGAGATAAGTTACTTTGTACTGTAGAATTTCTGGGAGAATTGACTAAGAAATTGGTGAATTTGTGTCTGTTAAGTTTATGACTGTATGTCATAGAGTCATGGAGTCATACTGATTGGAAACAGGCCCTTCGGCTCAACTTGCCTATGATAACCAATATACCAATCTGCACTAGTTCCACCTACCTGTGTTTGGCCGATATATCTCTATAAATGTGTGGGAAGGAAATGCAGATGCTGGTTTACATCGAAGATAGACAAAAAATGCTGGAGTAACTCAGCGGGACAGGCAGCATCTCTGGACAGAAGGAATGGGTGACTTTTCGGGTTGAGACCTGAAGAAGGGTCTCGATCTGAAACATCACCCATTCCTTCTATCCAGACATGCTGCCTGTCCCGCTGAGTTACTCCAGCATTTTGTGTCTATCTTCTATCTCTGTAAATGATTAGTTAATTGTATAGTTTTACACTTGTAAATAGTTATCTGACAGTATCATCTCATGTATGTAGATAGTTACTAGTTTTCATGAGTTTGTTATAATTGTTTTAAGTGGAAACAGCATGTATGTGTAAGTGTATGTGTGACTTTAAGAACTGAGTTTATCGTGATATGACCTTTGCTGCATTGTTGAACCAGCCACTGCTGTTTGTTGAATGATGTCCACCTTCAATAAAGGATATATTGTTTGTAAATCTATCCCAATTGCTTGTCTCAGATGAGCAGTATCAAAAAGCTTACCTCTATGACAGTCAGATAATTAAAAAAGCAAATATATCACACAAAAGGAGATCTTTTGATATAACTACTTAATTAGTTCTACATCATTGCCTTTACTCCAAAGTCTTGTATTTATTGTCCTTTTCACGATTTATCCAATTCTTTTTAAAAACCAAATGATATTTGTTTGAATACAAAATGTCATTTGATCTCGAACTTTCATCACTGGCATGCCTGCATCTAAATTGCTTATCTGTGGATAATTAATAATTAAAAAAATATTACTAATTGATATCAAACTGAAAATGCAGGGGCATAATACTAGTTGGTAAACTTTAGCTTGATGACCTCATTGTATTGAATTCTCTTTTGCTTCAAATGATTCATGTTTTCCCAGGAAGGTACCAGGAAATATATTGCACCAAAAAGCTGTTTCAGCTAGTCTAAATGCAATAAATTGTATCTTCTCAACAAAAATAAACAAGACAAGGGATTAGATATATGAGATTATATATATGCTTCTTTCCTTTCTATCAGCTGTCAAAAGAATGATTCAGTTGTAAGATGCAACCAGGAAGGGGAAAAAAGATAATTTCAATTGCAAGGGATTTGCATAGCAGCTTCTAGGAGCTGCTCCCATTGGAAGTCCCACTGCTTCTATAAATAGTCGCTGTTCACAATTAATGTAATAAATTCATCAGATTACAAGTGGGAAGAAATGTGCAGTTTGCTATCTAATCAGTTTTCAAGATAGTTACATTTTTCTTTTCAAACCTGTAAATCAGATGGTTACCTAACACCAATTTCAGTGCAGAATACAGAGCTTGTCCTTGACAGGAAATCAATGCAGAGTAAATGAAAAGTGATAATGTAAGACTTTATTAATACTGTATTCATTCATTCACATTCAGGCTGGTTTTGCTCCAAAATGAAAGAATCAATAATGTCATGCAAGTCCCAATAATCACCAATGAGTCATCTTTAGGCCAAGTCTAAAATAATTTCCAGAATTTAGATATGCAAGTCTAAAGCAAGTTTACAAGCCAAACAGGTGCATTACAGTCAACTTATCACTGTGAAATTCCTTGTAAAATGTAGCCTTAGAACACGTATCGACTGCACTCAGATCTCTTAATGAGAACAAATTATTTGTCATCTGCTCTGTTGTTGTGTCTGGCGTGGCATAAGCAGAAGCAATAGTGCAAAGATTGTGTATCAAAGGTTAGAGTGGCATCAAGGAGGCGTGGACTGCTCCTCTTGTCAAGTTCTTATTAAAACAAATGTGTTATTGTTCAGATTAATCAAAAGGATTTCAAAGCCTGCAACAGATCAAGGCCACAAGCAGCAATCTCAGTGAGCCTCCATCTATCATGCATTCCAGTCATCTCCTGCTTGTAGCAATTCAACGCAATATAGACAATTGATATTAACTAAATAACTCTCAGTACCTGATATTTTGTGAAGGGAAAAGAGAGTAAAATAAATTATGAGTACTCTTGGTAAATTCTGTTGGACCAACAGAGGACACAGGCCCAATTAAGCCCTGAGTAACCCCACTTCAGCTAGTTTCTGGCTGATTAGTGCCTCAACTTTACCAAAGTTAGTTCTACAGCCCTTAAAATCCTCACATAACAAAAATCTGTTAATTCTTGTTTTGACATTTTGCTTTGGTCCATGAGCAAAGGGTTGGGGAGTGGGACAGTGGGAGTCAGGAGAGGGAAGAGCTGTAGTTGAATGGAGCATTTCTTCAGATTTCCAAAAGCAAAACAGGGCAGCTGCGGGAATCTTTAATAAAATGAGAAAATGCATCTGTGGAGAAAAGTAGGAGCTACCATTTTAGGTTGATGATCTTTCATCAGAGGTGAGCAAATAAAAACCAAGTCCGTTCAGAAACACAAGAGAGAAAATGTTCCAGGAGAAATGTTCAGTCTGGTTTCAGTGCTAGTATCCCCAAGTCAGATGTGCATGCATGTGAGGCCGCCCACATCTTTGAACATTGAACCTGAGAATATCTCTATTTTGTTCGACAATTTTATTGCACTCTGTGATCTGATGATCATACATAAACTTAGATATTCTCTGTCTTCCTGACTGTTGTAATGATGTGAGCGTTGGGCCCCATATCTGAGGAAGGATGTGCTGGCGTTGGAGAGAGTCCAGAGGAGGTTACGAGAATAGTCCCAGGAATGATTGGGTTAACATGTAATGAGCGTTTGACGGCACTGGACCTGCACTCGCTGGAGTTCAGAAGGATGAACGAGGACCTTATTGAAACTTACCGAATAGTGAAAGACCTGGATAGAGTGAACATAGAGGGGATGTTTCCATTAGTGGGAGAGTCTAGGACCAAAGGGCTCAGCCTCAGAATGAAAGGACTTACTATTAGAAAGGAGATTTGGAAGAATTTCTTTATTCAGAGGGTAGTGAATCTGTGGAATTCATCGCCACAGACAGCTGTGGAGACCAAGTCAACGGATATTTTTAAGGTGGAGATTGACAGATTCATGATTAGTATGGGTAATCAGAGGTTATGGGGAGAAGGCAGCAGAATGGGGTAGAGAGGGAAAGATAGATCAGTCATGATTGAATGGCAGAATAGACTTGATGGCTGAATGGCCTATTTCTGCTCCTACAACCTATGAACTTATGAGATAGGGTAGGTGAAATGTCCTGGCACCTTAGAGAATATTTATCACTTCAGAAAAGGCTAATATGGTCAGCTGGCTCATTGATTTAAAATTGGACAAGATTGAGTTCCTGATGTGGGTGAGGGTTTTATAGGGAATTGCTTTGCCATTACATGGGAATTGCTTTGCCATGGGCGGTATGGTGGGGCAGTGGTAGAGTTGCTGCCTTACAGCGCCAGAAACACAGGTTTGATCCTGCCTACGGGTGTTGTCTGTACAGAGTTTGTACGTTCTCCCCATGACAACATGGGTTTTCCCCGGTTGCTCCAGTTTCCTCTCATATTCCAAAGACGTACAGGTTTGTAGTTTAATTTGACTTCGGTAAGAATTGTAAATTCTACTTATGGTGTAGGATAGTCCTAGTGTACAGGGATCGCTGGTCGGCGCGGACTCGGTGGGCCAAAAGACCTGTTTCCGCATTGTACCTCTAAACTCAACCAAACATCTGCCCCCTCACTCTGCCATTGAACTCAGCACCACCATGGTTGCAGATTTCACTGTCCTTCAGGCATGAGCCTCAGCTTTATACCAGTCACGGCAGAAGTGCAAAGAGCTAGGATATAGTTTAGATGAAAACTGGATGGAGCATTGGCAGATGGAATTTAATCCCACATTTTGGGAAGTCAAAAAGGATAGGACATATGCAGTAAATGAAACAGCACTCAGGAATGTTGAGGATCAGAGAGATCTGGGAGTGTAGACCTATAGTTACAATGGTTACAACAAAGGTGGATAGGGGAATGAAGAAGGCAAGTCAACTCTGATCAGATCAAGACGAGTTTATTGTTATATGCACAAGAATGGTGAGGTACTGGGGTACTGGTACAATGAAAATCTTACTTTCATCAGCATCACGAAACCGTGGACAGACAAACAAAAACATAAACTATACATAAAATAACACATAACATTTTGCAGATATGCATATGGCATGCTTGCTTTCGTAAATCGGGACATAGAAGATAACAATTAGGATGTTATGCAAAGCACTGGTAAGCTGCACTTGGAGTATTCTATGCAGTTCTGGTTGAAACACAAGGAAGGATGTGATTATACACAATTGAGTGCAGAGGGGCTTCACCAGGATGTCACCTGGATCGTAGTTATTATGTTATGTTGTGTTATGTTATGTTAAGTTATTATGTTATGTTTTCCTTGGAGAAAAGGAGGCTGAGGGGGTGGACTTGATTATAGTATATAAGGTTATGAAGGGCATAAAAAGCATAGCTAATTAAAAACATTTTACCACTGCAGGGGTATCAAAACAGGGGGCACTGCTTTAAGGTGAGATGAAAGTTTTAAAGAGTACCTGAGGGACAAATATTTGATATCGACAATAGACAATAGACAATGGGTACAGGAGTAGGCCATTCGGCCCTTTGAGCCAGCACCGCCATTTACTGTGATCAAGGCTGACCAGCTACAATCTGAACTTCGTTTCTGCCTTCTCCCCATATCCCTTGACTCCGCTATCTTTAAGAGCTCTATCTTACTCTCTCTTGAAAGCATCCAGAGAATTGGCCTCCACTACCTTCTGAGGCAGAGAATTCCACAGATTCACAACTCTCTGAGTGAAAAGGTTTTTCCTCATCTCCGTTCTAAATGGCCTACCCCTTCTTCTTAAACTGTGGCCCCTGGTTCTGGACTCCCCCAACATCAGGAACATGTTTCCTGCCTCTAGCGTGTCCAATCCCTTAATAATCTTATATGTTTCAATAAGATCCTCTCTCATCCTTCTATATTCCAGTGTGTACAAGCCCAGTCACTCCAGTCTTTCAACATACGACAGTCCTGCCATCCTGGGAATTAACCTCGTGAACCTACGCTGCACTCCCTCAATAGCAAGAATGTCCTTCCTCAAAATTGAAGACCAAAACTGCACACAGTACTCCAGGTGTGGTCTTACTAGGTAGGGCCCTGTAACAACTCCAGAAGGACCTCTTTGCTCCTATACTCAACTCCTCTTGTTATGAAGGCCAACATGCTTTCTTCACTGCCTGCTGTATCTGCATGCTTACTTTCAGTGACTGATCCAGATCTCGTTGTACTTCCCCTTTTCCTAACTTGACACCATTCAGACTTTATCCAACGCCGGATCCACACCCTCAACAAACGCTTGCTCGCCTACCTGGACTCCACTAAGAATCAGAAACATGCTCGCCTCCAGACACCAAACCACCCCCTCCCCAGGTATTTTCCCCTGCAACCGCAGGAGATGCAACACCTGTCCCTTTACCTCTCCCCTCAACTCCATCCAAGGACCCAAACATTCTTTCCAGGTGAGGCAGAGGTTCATCTGCACCTCCGCCAACCTCATCTATTGTACCCGCTGTTCCAGATGTCAACGTCTCTACATCGGCGAGACCAAACGCAGGCTCGGCGATCATTTCGCTCAACACCTTCGCTCAGTCCACCTTAACCAACCTGATCTCCCGGTGGCTCAGCACTTCCCACTCCCAGTCTGACCTTTCTGCCATGAGCCTCCTCCATTGTGATAGTGAGGCCCACCGCAAATTGGAAGAACAGCATCTCATATTTCGGGCAGCTTACACCCCAGCGGTATGAACATTGATTTCTCTAACTTCAGATAGTTCCTCTTTCGCTCTCTTTCCACTCCCCCTTCCCAGTTCTCCCACTGAATTTTTGTCTCCAACTACATCCTATCTTTGTCCCGCCCCCCTCCCCTGACATCAGCCTGAAGAAGGGTCTTGACCCGAAACGTCACCCATTCCTTCTCTCCTGAGATGCTGCCTGACCTGCTGAGTTACTCCAGCATTTTGTGATACCATTCAGATAATAATCTGCCTTCCTGTTCTTGCCACCAAAGTGGATAACCTCACATTAAACTGCATCTGCATGTAGTGAGTGGTTTATTTCTGGAAATTGCTGCCAAATGAGTTGGTGGAATCAGATACATTAATTTAAAGGCCTTTAAACAGATACAAATACGCAAAGCATGAAAGGATGTGGTCCTAATGTGAACAAATGGAATTTGTGTAGATGGGCAAAAAAGTCCATGGATGTGATGGATCGAGGGACACATTTCTGTGTTGCACAACTGAACAGCTCTATGAACCAATTGGTCTTCATTTAAATAATAATACAGGTTCAGATTTTTCAGTTGATTTTCTTTTTTTTCTATTTATGTTTTCAATCCATATTGAATAGTATTAGCATCTATTGTTTACTTTTAGTTTTTTTCTTAAGATACTTTTTAAAAGGTTATTTAACTCAATTTGAACTGTTTAAAATGGTCTCCATTTTTTTGGAGACATTTGGAAACAATGCGATCCGCCTTGTCCAGTAGTGAGGCATCAGGACAGTGGAGGTAACCAGCCTCCATATTCTGGGGCCTCTCAGGCCATTTGCAGCTTTGTTCACCTCTCAGAAGGGGAGCTCTCATTCTGCTGCTGAACTCACCACAGAGTCCACAGAGTGAAATGTTCCCAGCAATGGTACCGCGGGTAAGTCCGGCGATGGCATTCACATGGAGATCAAGTGCAGGGGAGCAAGTGAATTCTGTCCAATAAATCTATGTAAAGTTCATGAGTAATAACCATTTGAAAAAGAACTACACAAACAAATATACAAAAATAAGTAGGAACCAATTGTTCTTGTAATACTAAACCAAAATCAGCATCAATCTGTCCGGCGGTGGCATTTGAGCAAACTGCAACAGCATGTGAATTTTCCAAACTCTTACATTACAAATAGTAATCGTGAATCTTCCAAACACAGTATTGATATTCAGTATAGTGCTGCCAGTTGCCATTGCTAGATGAACCCCAGATATTTGCAATTGTTTCTAGGACTTAACAGTTCCCTGAATGATTCTTCAGTAGATTCCTTTCATAGTTTAGTTTAGTTTACTTCAGTTTAGTTTAGTTTAGGGATACAGCACGGAAACAAGCCCTTCGGCCCACCGAGTCCGTGGCAACCAGTGATCCCCTCACACTAACACTATCCTACACACACTGGAGGCAATTAAAATTTTTACTGAAGCCATTTAACCTACAGACCTGTATGTCTTTGTAGTGTGGGAGGAAACCGAAATTCCCGGAGAAAACCAACACAGGTCACAGGGATAATGTACAAACTCCATAAAGACAGCACCCACACCGACAGGTCTGTGGCGCTGTAAGGTAACAACTACCGCTGCGCCACTATGCTGTTGCTTCATGCGAAGTAATCTATAGTAGTATGTAAACATCATTACATCCACCTGCTGTACAATGCATGCATTGAAAGCTACTATTCCTGGATATTATTCATCGAAGCACTTTGAGCTTTCAGTGGGAGTCTTAAGAGCAATTTAGTTATCTTTAGGCTAACTCTGCATTCACACTCTTCATCTGAACCAAAGAAAGGAAACTATCATTGAGCGCCTTATTTCACACGCAAGCAATTGTTTCAGGCAATTAAGCACCTGCAGCACTAAGCCAGTTACCAGCCATTATGTGCCAACATTTTCATGCAGTGGCCAACTGCTGCCTGCCTGACAAACAGGATTGGCACAAAGTCAGATGAGCCATCATGCAGCTCACCGCCAGCATGATCTGTCACAAAAGGATTTGTGCCGATTGTTTGATAGCTGTGAAATTGTGGCCCTTTTCATAACTCTTACTTGCAGATTGCATGCTCTCATCAAGAAGTAGATAAGGTTGTGTTAAGCTGTTATTTAATTTCAATTCAAATCGTTAACAATTGAAAAATGCACACATGGAATCAGTAGTTAATGTTACTGAATCCCAGTTCTCACAGGCAAAAGGGTAAAAACACTTTGCATGTCTGACTTAATGATGTATCTTGGAAATGGTACTTGCTTATCTCTTTGAGATATAGATTTCATTTGTATCTGCAGACAGCCCCATTGTACAGTATATGTTTTAATAATTTGTTGAAAATGGCAGATTTCACTCTATCGCCTATCTCCACCACTAAAAATAGCTGCTAACTCTTAATAGGTTCATGTTCATGTATCTCACTTAAAACAATTTCAATTTCTCTTTAAATGTCAAGTGCGTAATATATATGTTAGAATGCAAATACTGCTGTAAAGTAGGTACTAATGCAGTTTTCAAATGACATTTCCATCCATGACCTTTCAGTCTTACAATAATTTAAAATTTTTAATTAAATCGCCACTACTTTCATTAGCAGAGGAACATAAGTCAGACGATTTTTTCCTTTTCCTCCTTCTGCTGCAATGCCATTTAAATGTAGAGATTTTCTGTCAGAATGTGAAGTAAAGGTCACTTATCATAAATTATTTAGTGTACTGTTTTAATAATGGCTTTCACAAGGTCACTCAATGAAAATTCTTCATATATTCAGAACATCTAGGAGGTATCATTGAAACGTTATATCTGATGCATTTATTAGTCATTAAATGAACTTACTTTAAAAGCAACATCTTTCTGGTTTCTTGCCATCAATCAGAAGGAAAAAAAAACAAATTTGTGTCTCTTGCTTTAATTAAAACTATTGAAAGGACAGGATGTGTTGGAAATGGAAAGAATTATTTTCTCTGGGTTGATAATCAGATTAGTAATTTCTTATTTATTAAATTAAATTTAAATTTAATTAAAATTGTTGAAAACATTAGCGATGCAGTGGTGCTGGTTTCCGACGGGCACGGTGATGGACGCACCACACTTCTCTGTCCTCCATACAGCTGGCAAGCTCCTATTTTGTTTCTACGTATGCGTCTTCCAACAACGTCTTCAGCATCGACTTGTTTAGTGGTCCTGGGTTCCGTCTTCCATGGGTGGGTGCCCACAGAACAACCCTGTTTGCTGGTATTTCTGGATGGCGGTGGCATTGACCAGCGAACCTCATCCTTCTCGACCTGATCTTCTCGGTCAGAGGTGGAATCTCCCCATAGAGCTGGGCGTTGGTGGTGTGATCCCTCCTTAAACATTTTGAACTTTTCTGTGCATTCGGGTGTAGATGCTATCGAGAGACTTGGTCAGTGCTCGAGTGAGAGTCCATGCCTCACCCGTACAATAATATTGTCTCTACAGTTGCATGCAAGAATCTCAGTTTGAGACCTTTAGACATCCGAGACATCCACATTTTCCCCATGTTATTGAGGGCTTTCCATGTGAGCGTTTTCCGGACCTTGATATCATTCTTCGAGCTTCTAATTTTGTCAACTTTAATTGTGAGGAAAACCGCATAATTGACGATAATCATCACAAAACACTGTTGGGCCAGAAGTCGTGGCCAGAACTTTGTTCTTCACCTACTAAAGACTACTTACCACACAGATCAAAACTGCAGAGCAAGCATTTTGGACGTAAATATCAGAACTACATAAGCATATTAGAGGGATGATAAATCCAGAACAAGTAATTTGTGAAGCTTTAAAGACAATAATACATGTCTTTGTTTTGTTCTGCATTAAATAACATGAATACATGAATACTTCATTTGTATTTGACAACATATTTAAAATGCATTAAAGATGTTATTAAAATTTAATTTTGGTGTGCACATTTTCACCTACTAAAATAAATTAAACATTTTTGATTTTTTTTCCTGCCCTCTTCTGTGGGCTAATTTTTGGCCCATCACATTAATATTTATGAAAAATATTCATGTTATTTTCTGACAAATAGAATCCAGCAATAATTAGCAATATTTTGTTAGAATAATTCACTGCTTTCCCAAAAGCTGACAAATAGATGGCCCTTTATAATGATTGATGGTTTTTAATCACTTTGCTATTTAACACATTAAATGCAAAAAAACCTGCTGATTTCAGGACCACATATTTTGGTTGTGATGTTGATATGAAGAAAATATTACAGAAGTTATGAAACATTAGTAATAAAAGAGAAACTGAGCAGAATAGAACACTTAATGACACCATGAAATATGCAATTTTGCATTTTCTGTTGAATACATAGAGTCGTGGATACGACTATTAGACATCCTGGACTCTTGACTCATGATGAAAGAGGAATCTAACCTTGCAATGTGCACCTCAAGGATGGTGATCTGCTTCCCTAAATTTCAGAAACTGTAGGTGATCTTCCAACAGAAACCTCTGTTAAATAAAATGTGTCCTTTTGTATGTTAACCAGCATCTGCAGTTCCTTCTTTCTCCATTGTTTCTCCAGTCTGCTTGTGTATATTCTGCTCAATGCCATCTTTTCAATTCGACAGACATGCATATTGGCACAAAGCTAGACACAAAATGTTGGAGTAACTCAGCGGAACAGGCAGCATCACTGGAGAAAAGGAATGGGTGACGATTCGGGTCAAGACCCTTCTTCATACATTGTATTCTGTCTTCAAGCGTCTTTGCCTTTAGGTCAGCAAAATGAATTGTGGAGGCAGGGACAACTGCAGAGCAAGCTTAATGCTTCTGATCAGGGACCCGGGACTGAGTTTGTCGGCAATTATCGCAAGGGAAATCAGTGCAGGAAGGATTTGGATTTATCTTCTTTCATAACTGAATGATTGATGTTTAAAGCACATTACAGACAATTTGGCATTTCTAAGATGCAGTCACTATTAAATTAAGAAATCAACAGTTAACTTGTTCACAGCAACTTCTCAAAATGTGATTTTTAAATTCTGGTTATAATTGGCTGAAGGATAAACATTGGCAGAACATTGGGAGAGCACTTCTGATTGATCAACCCACAAATGGTCAGCCAGAATTTATTTTTCACATTTGTCTACCAGTCACTTGTTTTACAGAATTGTGTTAAAGGAAGGCAGAAATAAACCTGATGCATTGTTTTTCATCTCAATGCCGTTTTTCTCTTTGTTTTCCAGATTACATTCCTCTCCCCTCTTGTTTGTCACCTGATTACATTCCCCTCCTGTTTCACACCTGCTCCTCTACACATGCACATATAAAGTCAGTTTTCATCTCATTATTAGTTGGTATTATTATTATTATTGTTGGTTTATTATTGTCAGGTGCAGCAAGATGCTGTGAAAAGCTTTGTTTTGTGCGCTTTCCAGGTAAATCATACCACCCATGAGTGCAACCATGTAGTGCAAAAGGAAAATAAACAGAGTGCAGCTACATTCTGAGCTCAGCCATGACTGACCTATAAACCAGCATCTAGCACACAGTTAAGTCAGTTGATTTAATGACTCACGATTGAATGCTTGTGGTCGGTCCAAATAAAGAAAATAACTCTGAATACAGGTTTTACAAGGCATGAAGACTTCAACATCTTATAGGTGCAATATTCATTCCTTCCATGATATTGCTCCTCTGGTTTTCATTTCCTATGAACTCAAAAGGTGGATGGTGCAACACTGGGTGTTTTACATTAATGCCAACGTCAAATCTGTTCATTTAGAACAGAGATGAGGAAGAACTTTTTCAGTCAGAGAGTGGTGAAGGTGTGGAATTCTCTGCCTCAGAAGGCAGTGGAGGCCAGTTCGTTGGATGCTTTCAAGAGAGAGCTGGATAGAGCTCTTAAGGATAGCGGAGTGAGGGGGTATGGGGAGAAGACAGGAACGGGGTACTGATTGAGAGTGATCAGCCATGATCGCATTGAATGGCGGTGCTGGCTCGAAGGGCTGAATGGCCTACTCCTGCACCTATTGTCTATTGTCTATTGTCTATTGTTCTCCTGGAGATGAGTTAAGATTATTACTGGATGCTCGTGTGTCCTATGCTCACTGACATCAAATTGCAGAGTTAGAAACCATCTAAAATCTACTAAAACACAGTTTTTGAAACAGTTTATGAAATTTTGACCTTTGACATTGAATTTGATGTATTTTAAACCATTTTTAATTGGGCTGACAAGCCAAAAATATAATTATCTCCAGAAATATAACTAATATATTTCTGAAAATAATTGTATTGCTGGAATTTCAACCTAACCTTAAAATTAAATGATTAGTTATTACTATTAAACTTACAGGCAGAGCTAACCATATAATCTGTTGTTGCTGATATAAAGTGTCGATGCTGAGGTCCTGCACCAACCTGCTCTAGGCTCTGCAGCCTATCCTTGCATTCGCGCTGAACTTAGTCGATCACTTCAAGTCCTCAGGAAGTGTCATCTCTTCTGATGACTCTCCCGTTATGGAAATTGGATCTCAAAGCAGCAAGGCCAGTCTGCCGCATGGTCGCCTGCACTCTCGTGTGATTAACCAGAGAAACATCAAGCGGTCAATCAAGATCAAAGCGTACAATGCAGTCATACTCACAAGCCTGGAGGAGACTTGGATGCTTAGCAGAAAACAGATCAAACAACTCTAGTGCTTCCACATTAAATCTCTGAGCTCACTCATGGGCATCAAAAAGGCAGGACAAGGTGACCAAGTTCTGGACAGAGCCAGCTGAGTCAGCATCAAGGAAGCACTGGACAGGCCATGTTACCCCTATGGACAGCTCCTATATGCCACATCAGATCTTTTGCAGAGTTCTGATAGCCTCAAACACAGTGTCCTGTCCTGTCCTTCCTTGTGCCCAGGACAGAACAGGCCGGTGTGTTTCGACCAAAAGGCCCTGTATCAAACTGTAAGGTAGCCAACGCAACTGAGTCACAAGAGCCAGAGAATGCAAGAAGGGCCCGATATCTGCAACAGTACCTGCTCCTGTCTTTCCCGTCTCCCCACTCTCCACGTTCCTGTGTGTACCTTCAGGGCTGGCCTTGCCAGCCACACTCCGGCTGCACAATGCAGATTCCACAACCGATATCAAAGAACTTGATGGTCAACCAACGACACCAAATGGCAAGGAAGTGCAAATCCATCACGACGCCTATGTTCACACTGAGAATCCTTATTTACTGTGCCTAGTATTTACTGTGGTGCCAAAGATGATTTTAGTTTAGACGAGAACAAGTTGGGCCCAAACCTCTCATGCATTGGTGCAGCATCCTCTCCTCCCCCCCCCTCCCCCTCCCTCCCCCTTCCCTCTCCCCCCTCCCCCTTCCCCCCTCTCTCCCTCCCCTCCCCCTCCCCCCAGCCCCTCCCTCCTCTCCCTCGCCCTCCTCCCCTCCCCCTCCCTCCCTCCCTTCCCCTTCCTCCTCCTCTCCCTTTCCCCTCCCTCCCACTCCCTCCATCCCCCCCCTTCTCCACCCCCTCTTCCCCTCCCCCCCACTCCATCCCCCTCAACCCCCCTTATCCTCCCTCCTTGCCCTCCCTCCCTCTCCCCCTCCCTCCACCCCCTCCCTCCCTAGGAGATAAATTTAAACTTTAAAATGTGAATAACTTTAAAAATATAACACCGATTTCAATGAAACTTCTTCCATTAGCACCAAAGGGACAACGGTGAGTAAGGTGGGCCTAAAATTGTTGTGTTATCGTGTACCGTTTTGGCTGTAGTTCATGAACAAACAAACAAACAAACGAGAGTTTTAATATATAGCTTACTTTTGTTTAGTTAGAGATACAGCATGGAAATAGACCCTTTGGGCTACCAAGTCCGCGTCGACCAGCGATCACCCTGTACATTAGCACTACAGTAGGGACAATTTATAATCTTTACCGAAGCCAATTAACCTACAAACCTGTACGTCTTTGGAGTGTGGGAGGAAACCAGAGATCCCAGAGAAGTCACGGGGAGAATGTACAAACTCCGTACCGACAGTACCCGTAGTCAGGATCGAACTTGGGTCCCTGGCGCTGTAAGGCAGCAAATCTACCTCTGCGCCACCATGCCGCATATTTGCTCATGGTTACCCCGGACATATGAAGTAAGCAGAAACTTTCCTTCTCTGGATTCCCCTCCGTAGATTCAGCATCCAAGGCTACCTTGAGTTTAAATGGTGAGGCCCTGTGTGTTGAGATCATGTAGGAAGGATGGAACAACCAACATGGACAGAAACAAGTGTAGTGGCACTGGGTTTATCAACAACCCATCCTGGAGTGCAATTGGCTGAGTAGGTCTATCTGAATGGAGATTGTGACCTATTAATGCCATTAAGGCATTGCAAATGTCAGAGGAAGTAGCAGGCTTATCGAGTCACTCATGCTGCCTATGGCGTGGTTGGCAGTTCCAGAAACACTTCCCCGGGAGTAAGCCTGGGGCTTACACAGTGTAAACCTGGAATTTAGTGAGTGACAGATGCTGCCACATCTGTCACCATGTATAATGACAGAGTCAAAGATGGCCAAATGAAGTCAAATTTACATTCAATAATATCATTCTTATTTCAAAGAAACAGCACAATCACAAGCTGCTGCATCTTCCATTGCACCCCCATATCGGATCCAGTTGCCTGTAGAAGAAGGAAGATGAGATCATGTTTCATTATTTTACTCTAGCATATTTTGAAACGATTTTTAAATGTTAAATATTTCAATTAACTTCATTATTTGAAAAGTTTTTATTTCTAATTGTGTAAATTAATTTTAACACTTCTTTACTGTCTCTGAATGTCAAGTCATTTACAGACTTGAACTGCTTCAAAGCTTTGACACGGGCAAGTCTCCACCCACAGCTTTGTCTTCTGCTGGTTCCTGGATAGGGTCTCTGCATTACCCCAGCTGTAGTCTGCACAACATTCAGACCAACATTCAGATTCACCTGACAATCAGATTGGAAGGTCAGCAAGATCAACTCAAATCAAGTTTACTATCATATGCACAAGCATAGTGAGATACCTGTACAACAAACATCTTACTTACAATAGCAGCACAGGCACATAATTTCAGACAACACACAAAAATATAAATTATATATGAATTAAACATAGATTCCACAAGACAGGAAAAATAAGATTGTGTAAAAGAAAACAAGACATTAGTTCAAAACTCAATTAGAGATCAAATCCATGGTAGTGCAAAAGGTGATCTGTAGTGTTACATTGTTGAAATACAATTAGGATTATGCGGGTCGGTTCATGAACCTGACGGTTTCCGGAAAGTAACTGTTCCTGAACCTGATGATGTGGGACTTTAGACTTTTGTACCTCCTGCTCAATGGTAGCAGCAAGAAGCGGGCATGATGATAGATGGTATCATAAAATGCTGGAGTAACTCAGCTGGTCAGGCAGCATCTCAGGAGAGAAGGAATAGGTAAGGTTTCGGGTCGAGACCCTTCTTCAGAATGATCTCAGGGAAGGGGGCGGGACAAAGAAAGGATGTAGTTGGAGACAGGAAGACAGCGGGAGAACTGGGAAGGGGGAGGGGAAAGAGAGGGACAGAGGAGCTATCTAAAGTTAGAAATGTTCATACCGCTGGGGTGTAAGCTGCCCAAGCGAAATATGAGGTACTGTTCCTCCAATTTGCGGTGGGCCTCAGTATGACAATGGAGGAGGCCCATGACAGAAAGATCAGACTGGGAGTGGGAGGGGGTGTTGAAATGCTGAGCCACCGGGAGATCAGGTTGGTTAAGGCGGACTGAGCGAAGGTGTTGAGCGAAACGATCGCCGAACCTGCGTTTGGTCTCGCCGATGTAGAGAAGTTGACATCTGGAACAGCGGATACAATAGATGAGGTTGGAGGAGGTGCAGGTGAACCTCTGCCTCACCTGGAAAGACTGTTTGTGTCCTTATATGAAGTCAAGGGGGGAGGTAATGCAATAGATGTTGGAGGAGGTGCAGGTAAATGATACAATAGATGAGGTTGGAGTAATGATACAATAGATGAGGTTGGAGTAATGATACAATAGATGAGGTTGGAGCATAATGATAGATAATGCCTTCATAAGAAAGTGCGTCGTGTAGATGCTTTTGATGTTGGGGAAGCTGTGCCCTCCCAACCCCCATGATGGGCTGGACTGGGCTGGGCTGAGTCCACTGCTCTCTGCAGCCTCTTGCATTCCTGCACATTGGAATTGCCATACCAGGCCATGATGCTTGCAGTCAGCTCTCTACATCCAGTACAAGCAGGCAGTACAAGCAATGGTGCAAAGCAATGTGCTAGATCAAGGATAGTGCAGACCATTAAAAATTACTTTTACTCTCACAGAGAAAATTGTTATTTTTGTATACCAAAACAATAATGGAATATCATTTGCCTGAAAATGTGGTTGGTAAGAACAAGATTGAAAAGTTAAACTTTCTGACATGATCAACAGTTTTCAATTGAAAGTTGAAAATTGTTTATATTCTTAATCATTAATATCAGATTTTGCCCTTTCCAAGAAACAAAATGTGAGAGATTTTCCTTGGATAGAAGAGATTGCAAATCAACCTCCCCACAACCATTTAAGCAAACTAGAAACTGCTTTTAAGGTTATAAATCCTAATATTCCACTGCTCAAGCACTAAATGGCAGAAATCCACATCACACATTCCTGAAGCACACTGTAATAATATCTTAAATATGGAACTCTCCATACAATTTTTAAACCTGGATTTCAATGTTGACCTTCCAATCAATCTTCAACGCCCTATCCCTTATATCCTTATTTATGTTTTTTTCTAAATCCAAGGTCTCGATCCGAAACATCACCTATTCCTTTATCCAGAAATGCTGCCTGTCCCACTGAGTTACTCCCGCATTTGTGTCTATCCCAGGATCTGTAAAAACGCAGAGACAAAGATGGTCAAATCAAGTCAAATTTACATTAGGGAATATCATTCTTATCTCAAAGAAACAGCACAAAACAGTGGGGATAAAATGCTAATTCTTAAGATGCCGATACTTTTTACTTTGATTCTCATTGACTCATTCAATAACATTCATATCTATCCAGCACCAGGAAAGGGTAATGTTTAATAAAATCCGATGACTGTCGTCACAATTGAAAGATTCTCAAAGTTCCAAACTTCAGCTAATATGTTTGTTTAACACTGACAACCAGTCAGTAAAGATGATTCATCTTGGGAAATGATGACTGTTTAAAAAAGACTTGGAATTGGTGCTTTCAAAGATTCAAAGGGTTCAAAGGTCTGTTTATTGTCATGTGTACCAATTAAGTTACAGTGAAACTCGAATAACCATACAGCCATACTAAAAAAAGCAACTACATAAAAGTTACCATAAACATCCACCACAGTGGATTCCCCACATTCCTCATTGTGCTGGAAGGCAATAAAGTTCAATCTTTCTCTTTATTCTCCTGCAGTCGGGGCAGTCAAACTATCCACAGTCGGGGCGATTGAAGCTCCCACAGCCGTCGATCGAAGCTCCCGCGTCAGGCCGATTGAAGCTCCCGTATCGGGGCGATCGAATCTCCTGCGTCAGGGCGGTTGAAGCTCCTGCGGCCTGGGGCTCCCGAAGTCGGTCTCTAACCAGGGACCCTGAGCCTCAAGATGTTAAAGATCGCTCCCAAAGTCCATCTCCAGCAAGAAGCCGCCAACTCCACAACTCCACAATTTTAGGCCACAGTGCGGATGGAGATACGATACAGAACAAAAATGCATCTCTGTCGAGGTAAGAGATTTAAAAAAGTTAAACCCCCCCACAGCCCCCCCCCCCCCCCCCCACATCCCCCACATAAAACAATCACCTGAGAGCCAATCCATCTGAAACCCAAGTCTGCATCTTCCAGTTGAAGAACAAGTATGCAAATCAAAGGTTGAAGATCATATGGAATGGAGTCAGGTTGGAGCACTGTGACAGTCCAGTCTATCTCAGTGTGACTCTAGATCGATCTCTGACCTACAAAGCACATATCACCAAGCTTAAAGGAAAAGTCAGTTCCAGAAATGCTCTTCTTAGCAAGCTGAGTACCTCAAACTGGGGAGCAAATTCTAAAACCATTCGATCAACAGCTCTGTCTCTCTGCTTCTCCACTGCTGAGTATGCCTGCGAAGTATGGGAGCGCTCAGCTCATGCAAGGAAGATTGATCCTGTGCTAAACACAAGCTGTCGCTGCATCAGTGGATGCATGAAACCTACCAAGACTGACAACATCTACCTACTCTCTGGCATTGCACCTCCTGGAATCAGAAGAGCTGTAGCCAGTCAAAAAGAATGCCTCAGACAATCAGAGGATGAAAGGCACTCCCTACATGACCACCCTTTGCTACCTCAGCATTTGAAATCATGCAGAAGTTTCCTCTCTTCTGTCCATCCCCTGGACTGCAGTGCATCATCCAGAAGACTCAAACTCAGGGAAGAGAGACTAGAGAAGTCTCCAGAAAACACCCACATGGCAATCGATCCCTCTGAGAAACTCCCACCAGGTTCCGACCAACTGTGGATAACCTGGCGCAGTCTCAACAGACTGCGGACAGGCATGGGGAGGAGCAAATCGAACATGCTGAACTGGGGATATACTGAAGATGCGGCAGACTGTGAGTGCGGATGGGGCCTCCAGACTATGGAACATCTCCTGAGCTGTGACATGCTGCATGACACATGCACTGTAAAGGATCTTGCAGAGGCCAACAATGTGGCACTAAAATTTGCTCTCTATTGGCAAACAACTGTGTGATGACACGAATAAATAATAAAGCTAAGAGGTGGTGATGGTGGCAGATATGAGAGTGGCATTTAAGAGGCATTCAGATAGACATACGGATATGCAGTGAATGGCTGGATATGGATCACGTACAGGGAGAGGAAATTAATTTAACCTGGCATCGTGTTCGGCATGGACATTTTGTTCCTGTGCTGCACTGTTCCATGCTCCAGTTCTACTGCCCACAGAAAAAGACCTTCAACTGAATTCCAAAGACACAATGTTGCTCAACTGTGAAGTTCCCATTTCCTACACCAGTTCTGGCTGTTTGAGCAAATTTGTCATTATTGGTTGTTAATTAGAATTGATGTGGGAACAATTTTTTATGCAAACATGTAGTGTGCCTAAACAATAATTCATTTCATTAAGCAGCAGAATAACTGGAGATTAATTTATAACAAACCCTGTCACTTCTCAAATGTTTCCAAAATATAATTTCCCTTTGGAGACTAAATAGCTCAAGTTTTGTCTAAATATTAGAGCCTGGAAATTTTGGCTTGGTTTAAATACAGATTATGCAATCTGGAACAGATTTGGGAAGAACATGACACGGTATAAATATTGGTGGATTTGAAAGAATGGTGCATATGTTGAGGACTAAATATTAAACTAATCTATGGAACCAATATTTCAGTGAGCAAATGCCAATCCATTGGGCTGGTTCATATGGGAGCTGTAAAATTAGTTACTATTAATTCATTAAAATGTAAATCAAATAGACCTTTGAGAAAACAACATTTTGTGGTCTTGTAAATGAATAACATGAGACATGTTATGTGTTAAGTGTAACATGTGTGAGAGGACCTTTGACCTACTGCCCACAAAGTTCACCATCACCTGGGTTTTTTCATGTCATTTGACATAGATTAATTGGGAAAGATTGGTTACCATGATTAGCTAATGAATCCGTAATGGTTGACTAAGTGACTACCAGGATGGTAGAAGATTAATTAGTAAGGTCATGGCACTCTGTCTCATGTTTCTATATGAGGAAGAACCATTTAATAGCAGCATTTAAAATAAATTTAGACAGGAATGGGGATAGCTTAGTTGGGGCATCTTGGTTGGCATGGATGAGCTAAGCTGAAAAGCCTTCTTCCACACTATAGATATGTAGCTGCTTTAAATCAGGTGAGACTGATGCTAACTCTGTAACCACATTCTGGGTGTGAGGTAATGTTTGAAGACAACATTGCCAAAAAGCAAGGATGGTCTGCAAAGCATTAGAATTTAGCTATCGATTAAAGCTTATTGAGAAGAGACTGGTGTGCATGTGTTTGTGCGTGTGTCCGTGTGTGTGTGTTTGTGCATGTGTTCATTTGTGTGTGTATGTGTGTGTGCGCGTGTGTGTGCGTACATGTGCAGTGGGATGGAGGTGGGAAGGGATAGACTGTGCTCACAAAGGTATAATATGAGAGGAAAGAAGAGGTCCAACTTTCTTTTTCTTCATCTGTGAACAGGCCAGAATAGCCTTAACTCCCAATGGAGATGTGAATTGCCATTCTAAAGTCCTGGTGAAGCTACATAGTTCCACCCTGGTAATAGTCTGAAGGTGATGGGTCAGCTGTCCACATCATAGCCACAGGGCTTAACCCTTCAGAGACCCTTGAAATTCTACAAATGTACATCAGGAAACGTATGATGTTTTATATTCGTATTCAGTTTGGAGTAGAAATTTGAAGCAGCATTTATTTATTCATGCATTACAACAGTTACCAAACTTCAAAAGAATTATATTGTTTATGCAACACGGTGTGATAGACTGAGGTTTGAAAAGCAATACCAAAGTGGAGGATTGTATTCTCCCTAGTTTGACCCAAGTTGCAAGGTAGCCATGATTTTTTTTCTGTGCATCAATTCTTGACAATGATAACCATAAAAATAGCTCTACAAAACAAGATTCAACATCATTTCTTTTAACGTGTGCACAGTTGATTTTCAGCATTTGTCGGATGTGCTCTCAGCAGCCAAGGCCACAAGCTTTGAAAGCATCTGAAAGCAGAAATTGTCCCTGAAAGAATCTTAAAGAAGAAGTGGTATAATTTCTTAGAGAATTCTGTTTGCTAGATTTATTCAGGGAAAGGGCTCTCCCGGATCATGGACAATATCTTTATTGAGAAACATTAACCTTGAAATGCAATTTAATGTAGAATCCAATAATTACAGGACACAGGTATGATGACTACAAAGAGGTAAATGCATTTAATAAAGTTCACCTTATTGTGGTGGTTGTGTCTTTTAATAAACCATGTAGAGACTGAGCTGCAGATGTAAAAGGTCTATATTCAGCATGAGAAATGGGCATTCTGAAACAGTCTCTCTTGGAAGAATCCACCTAAACTCAAAATAATTTCTGTTTTGATACCCTTTATGAACAAACGTAACAATGGGTGATTATATAGTTCCAACTATATAATGACTGTATATAGTTCCAACTTCAACATTTTGGATGTGGACAAGTAACCTTGTCGACTTCTGCAATTACAATAAGAGCACAGTTCAATTAACAAGACATTTTCAATATTCAAATATCCATGGATGGTCCAGGAGTTCTGAGCAGTAAACAACAAATACTCAAAATATAGTTGTTTTATTACAGTATTGAGGGAAGGCACCCTGTATATACAAATACACCCTAAACAATAGACAATAGACAATAGGTGCAGGAGTAGGCCATTCAGCCCTTCGAGCCATCACCGCCATTCAATGTGATCATGGCTGATCGTCCACAATCAGTATACCCCGTTCCTGCCCTCTCCCCATACCCTCTGACTCCGCTATCATTAAGAGCTCTATCTAACTCTCTCTTGAAAGCATCCAGAAAATTGGCCTCCACTGCCTTCTGAGGCAGAGAATTCCACAGATTTACAACTCCGTGAGTGAAAAAGTTTTTCCTCATCTCTGTTCTAAATGGCCTACCCCTTATTCTTAAACTGTGGCCCCTGGTTCTGGACTCCCCCAACATTGGGGACATGTTTCCTGCCTCCAGCGTGTCCAATCCCTTAATAATCTTATATGTTTCAATATGATCCCCTCTCATCCTTCTAAATTCCAGTGTAAACAGCCCTGTCCGCTCCAGTCCTTCAACATACGACAGTCCCGCCATTCCGGGAATTAACCTCATGAACCTACGCTGCACTCTCTCGATAGCAAGAATGTCCTTACTCAAATTTAGAGACCAAAACTGCACACAGTACTCCAGGTGTGGTGTCACTAGGGCCCTGTACAGAAGGAGATGAGACAGCCTATAGGGATGAAATCCAAAGGCTGGCAGCATGGTGTTCAGTGAACAATCTGGTCCTGAACTCCTCCAAAACAAAGGAACTTATAATTGACTTTAGAAAAACCAGTGGAGATTACGACCCACTCTACATCAATGGGGTCTGTGTGGAAAGGGTACCAGCTTTCAGGTTCCTGGGTACGCACATCGCAGAGGATCTTACCTGGTCTACCAACACCATCACCACAGTAAAGAAGGCACAGCAGAGACTCCACTTCCTGAGGATCCTCAGGAAAACCAACCTGCAGGAGAAGCTCATGTTGTCCTTCTATCGCTGCTTCATCGAGAGTGTGCTGGCATACTGTATAACCACATGGTATGCCAGCTGCTCAGAAAAGGACAGGAAGGCCCTTCAGAGGGTCATCACGACGGCCCAGAAGATCATCGGCTGCTCACTGCCCTCCCTGGAGCACCTGTTCAGCCTACGCTGCCTCAGTAGAGCAGGCAAAATAATAAAAGATCCATCCCACCCCGGCCACCGTCTGTTTGTTCATCTGCCCTCTGGTCGACGTTTCAGGTCGATCAAATCCCGAACAAACAGACTTAAGAACAGTTTTTACCCCAGGGCCATACGAGAACTGAACACTACCTTTGCACTAGGCAACACCGTTAAAAAATCTTGTACTTAATATAATTGTATTTAATTGTATTTATGTATTTATTTGTTTTTGCATTTATTGCATATATGTTTGTACGCACCGTCAGGATTGGCTATTTTTTTAATTTCGTTGTACTCGTTGCAATGACAATAAATGAATATTATTATTAGAAGGATTTCTTTGCTCCTATTCTCAACTCCTCTAGTCATGAAGGCCAACATGCCATTAGCTTTCTTCACTGCCTGCTGTATCTGCATGCTTACTTTCAGTGACTGATGACCAAGGACACCCAGATCTCTTTGTACTTCCCCATTTCCTAACTTGACACCATTCAGATAATAGTCTGCCTTCCTGTTCTTACCACCAAAGTGGATAACCTCACATTAATCCACATTAAACTGCATCTGCCATGCATCTGCCCACACACACAACCTGTCCAAGTCACCCTGCATCCTCATAGCATCCTCCTCACAGTTCACACTGCCACCCAGCTTTGTGTAATCTGCAAATTTGCTAATGGTACTTTTAATCCCTTCATCTAAGTCATTAATGTATATCGCAAATAGCTGCAGTCCCAGCGACGAGCCTTGCGGCACCCCACTAGTCACTGCGTGCCATTTTGAAAGGGACCCATTAATCCCTAATCTTTGTTTCCTGTCTGCCAACCAATTTTCTATCCATGTCAGTACCCTACCCCCAATACCATGTGCTCTAATTTTGCCCACTAATCTCCTATGTGGGACCTTATCAAAGCTTTCTGAAAGTCCAGGTACACTACATCCACTGGCTCTCCATTGTCCATTTTCCTAGTTACATCCTCAAAAAAATCCAGAAGATTAGTCAACTTGATTGACGGAACAAATGTCCTTAATTATGCATTGTAACAGCATGACCACTCTGTTCCTTCCCTCATCTTTGCTGGGAGTTTCAATGTTGAATGATGAACAAAAACATTTGCTTGTGTAGGAAGGAATTGCAGATGCTGGTTTAAACCGAAGATAGATGGAAAATGCTGGAGTAACTCAGCGGGCCAGGCAGAATCTCTTCAGAGAAGGAATGGGTGATGTTTTCAGTCAAGACCCTACTTCAGACATTCACCTTAGCCTTAGACAATAGACAATAGACAACAGGTGCAGGAGTAGGCCATTCAGCCCTTCGAGCCAGCACCGCCATTCACTGTGATCATGGCTGATTATCCACAATCAGTAACCCGTTCCTGCCTTCTCCCCATATCCCTTGACTCCGCTATCTTTAAGAGCTCTATCTAACTCTCTCTTGAAAGCATCCAGAGAATCGGCCTCCACTGCCTTCTGAGGCAGAAATTTCCACAGATTCACAACTCCCTGGGTGAAAAAGTTTTTCCTCATCTCTGTTCTAAATGGCCTGCCCCTTATTCTTAAACCATTGCCCCTGGTTCTGCACTTCCCCAACATCGGGAACATGTTTTCTGCCTCTAGTGTGTCTAATCCCTTAATATTCTTATATGTTTCAATAAGGTCCCCTCTTATCCTTCTAAATTCCAGTGTATACAAGCCCAGTCGCTCCATTCTTTCAACATATGACAGTCCAGCCATCCCTGGAATTAACCTTGTGAACCTATGCTGCACTCTCTCAATAGCCAAAATGTCCTTCCTCAAATTTGGGGATCAAAACTGCACACAATACTCCAGGTGTGGTCTCATGATGGCCCTGTACAACTGCAGTAGGACCTCTTTGATCCTCTACTCAACTGAAGGCCAACATGCCATTAGCTTTCTTCACTGCCTGCTGTATCTGCTTTCTTACTTTCAGCCTTGTTTAGTTTACAATAGTGAAAACCAAAAGGCCCCACACCCAACAGCAGGTTTCCATGTCCTTAAAGTATCGATGGCTGTTCCATTGTTCCATAAAGTTTCTTTGTGTAAGTATCAATTGAAGAAATTGCCGTGTCAGTTTTCAAAGTATATCTCTTAAGTGATCTCCTGCTGTAAATTGGCAGCCTGCGACCTTCGAAGACAATGATGCCTGGTTTTCTGCCTGTAAATTACACGTGGACAGCTTTGTTTTGAAGAATGGTTCTCATTTGTATTCATTTGCATTCCACATCATTCCTGATTAAAATTGATATTCATTCCCTAACAGTGATGGAGATAAAATATAAAACATTTTTATTAAGATTTTGAATCTTTAATAGGGGTGCTCTGCTTGATGAGTTTTATGATGTGCAATCTATTCTTGGAGTCATAGAAATATCCAGTGTGGAAATAGGGCTTCAGCTCACTGAGTGTGCTCAGTCCATGCATTCATGACCTCTGTTCCCTTACAGTCCCATTAGCTCTCCCTCACACTGTAAGCAATTTACAGTTGCCTATTAAGCTACCAACCAGCATGTCTTCAGGATGTGGGAGGAAACTGGAGCATGTGAAGGAATCCCACATGGTCACAAGGAAAACATACAAATTCCACACAAACTACACCCATGGTCAGGATTGAATCACATTACAACCTAACTTTGATTTTTCATTTAAAAAAAGCCCAGGAAGCGCCCACTGTTGCTGATACTGTTAAAATATACAGTCACGGGTCAGATAATGAGCTAATTGTATGTAATAAATAACATGATTGGAACTCAAATATTAGGTGGCAGGGTTTACCTTAGTCATTCGTTGACAAATATTTAGCATCATATAAAGAGTGCAGATTATAGCTAGTCACATGTCCAAGGAATACAAGTAATGACAAACAAAAAATATATTCAATGCATTTGGTGAAAGCAAATTAACTTACATAGTTTCAGACTGTGTTATTAGATGGGATTGCCCTTAGCTCGATCCGGGTTAAAGTAAATTGATGGAATGCCAAGTTCATACACATAACAGTCCCTGATTATGTGACCAGCCATGACCTCTGAAATATCACTGCCCGCAGTTCCTTCCTGAGCAGAAAACTACATTGCAAACCTTTTACTATGACATTTCTTTTGCTTTATAATGGAGCCAATTTTAACTCTAGCTGTCCAGCAGAAGCCAGGAGTACTGGACAATTAAAGTGATTGCAATGATTTCATGTTCTTCTTGCAGACTGCAATCTTTTTAGAAGGTGATAAAATTGCTGCCCTAATGTTTTGCAGAGCAGGTTAACCCACAATGGGATCTGTGGGCCTCAACTACCATTTTAACTTTGTGCCATTCCTCTCAAGTCAAACTGCTGGCATGGATAGCCGGAATGAGTGGAGACAGAGGAGTAAACCAAGGTTCAATTCTGCTTTCCCTCTATATCTGCTTTCCCTCTATATCTGCTTTCTGCCGTTCCCTCCACGTTCCGACAAGATTGCCCTAGTCCTCTGGGATTGAACTGTGCCTGCCTTCTCCCCATATCCCTTGATTCCACTAGCCCCTAGAGCACTATCTAACTCTCTTTTAAATTCATCCAGTGAATTGGCCTCTACTGCCTTCTGTGGCATAGAATTCCACAAATTCACAACTCTCTGGGTGAAAATGTTTCTTCTCACCTCAGTTTTAAATGGCCTCCCCTTTATTCTTAGACTGTGTCCTCTGGTTCTGGACTCCCCCAACATTGGGAACATTTTTCCTGCGTCTAGCTTGTCTAGTCCTTTTATAATTCTATAAGTTTCTATATCCCCTCTCATCCTTCTAAACTCCAGTGAATACAAGCCTAGTCTTTCCAACCTTTCCTCATATGGCAGTCCCTCCATCCCAGGGATTATCCTCGTGAACCTGCGCTGCACTGCCTCAATGGCAAGGACAACCTTCCTCAAATTAGGAGACCAAAACTGCACACAATACTCCAGATGTGGTCTCACCAGGGCCCTACACAACTGCAGAAGGACTTCTTTGCTCCTAGTGGGAGAGTCTAGGACCAGAGGGCACAGCCTCAGAATAAAAGGATGTACCTTTCGAAAGATGAGGAGGAATTTCTTTAGTCAGAAGGTAGTGAATCTGTGGAATTCATTGCCGCGGACGGCTGTGGAGGCCAAAGCATTGGATATGTTTAAAGCAAAGATTGACAATCTCTTGATTAATAAGGCTATCAAAGGTTATGGGGAGAATGGGGTTGAGAGGGAAAGATAGATCAGCTATGATTGAATGGTGGATTAGACTCATTTGGCTGAATGGTCTAATTCTGCTCCTATGACTTATGAATGTATGACTAAGGGGCCTGTGAATGTTTCATGCTGCATCTCCCTCCGACTCGAAAACAAATGAACGTGTTGAGAAAGTGCTGTGAAGATTCAGTGGGCTGATACAGGGATGGCATTCTCTGCCCTAGGAGAAACGATTGAGTAGGGTGGGACTGTATTTTCTGGAATTTGGAAAGTCGAGACGTGAAACTTAGAAGGTCCTGTCTGGGTTCAACCTGCAGGAAGGTTGTTTCTCCAGGTTGAGGAAACTCCAGCCAGGTGTCATCTTGCACTGATATGAGATTTTTTTTCCACAGAGGGGTTGAAATTTTGTAATTCTCTTTCCTGGTGTGCTGTGGATACACCATGAGTATGTTTACATAGAAACATAGAAAATAGGCCATTTGGCACTTCGAGCCAGCACCGCCATTCATTGTGATCATGGCTGATCATCCACAATCAGTAACCCGTGCCTACCTTCTCCCCATATCCCTTGATTCCGCTAGTCCCCAGGATTCTATCTAACTCACTTTTAAATTCATCCAGTGAATTGGCTTCCACTGCCTTCTGTGGCAGAGGATTCCACAAATTTTCACAACTCTCTGGGTGAAAACGTTTTTTCTCATCTCAGTTTTAAATGGCCTCCCCTTTATTCTTAGACTGTGGCCCCTGGTTCTGGACTCGCCCAACATTGGGAACAGTTTGAGTTTAGTTTATTGTCACGTGTACAGAGGTGGAGTGAAAAGCTTTAGTTGCGTGCGAACCAGTGAATACATGATTACAATCGAGTCATCCACGGTGTCAGAGACATAATAAAGGGAATAACGTTTAGTGCAAGTTAAAGTCCAATCAAAGATAGATATAGTCAGAGGGTCTGCAATGAGATAGATTGTAGTTCAGGACTGCTCTCTAGTTGCTGGTAGGATGTTCATCTGGATCAAGTGTGAGATAAGTTTCTGGGTATTATGTTTATCAAGGGATGTAGGCAATAGTGCTGGGGAAATGCTGTGGAGGGCAGTTAGCGGTGATCTTGATAAACGGTCACATTTTATTTAGGTGCAAGACTGAAGCCAGGGTCCCTGAGCACGTTAGCAACAGCTTACATGCAGGGGCAGTGGGAAAGATGGAAGGCAAGTGGTATTTTATCCTCCATTGCAAAAGGATTTGAGTAGAAGATTTCTCGAGGGTCATGGTGAGAGCTCATCTTGAGTATGGGTCTCCTTGCCGAAAGGATTGATGCTTGTGCTGTTTGTTCAGCAGGCGGGTTCATGAAATGGTTGGCCTGTGGTATGAGGAAAGATTCAGTTGGTGAGGCCTCTGTTCTCTAAAGTTTGTAAGAATGAAGGTGGCCACATTGAGATTACACAAAGTATTTAGAGGAGACACACAAAACTGCAGATGCTGGAATCTTGAGCAAAACCAATTTCTGGTGGAATTCAGGGGGTCAACTTAACATCACCGGTCCATTCCCTCCATAGCTGCTGCCTGAAATGCTGAGTTAATCTAGCACTTTGTCTTTGCTCAAAATATACAGGGTTACTTCAATATCCTGTTGTAACCTCGCGGGTTGACCTGCGGTCCACGGTCGATGAGAGCATGGGGGGGGGGGGGTACAATGGAGGACCTGGCATGGGGGAACCGCTGGGGGGGATGGGGGAGAAAAATAGGGAGGGAGGGAGAACAAAGACAATGGGGACCCGGCATGGGGAACCGCTGTGGGTATAGGGTGGTGGGGGGGGTGGGGGAGAATAAAAGCCGGTGTGCTTTGTAACTTTGTCAATGTCGTAGGTAGCCGCTATTTTTGTATACATTGGGTATGCAAACAAAGAATTTCACTGTGCCTTGTCACATGTGACAAAGTATTCCATTCGATTACAACCTTAGATTACCTCATTGTCGGCCTTCATTGCAAGAGGATTTGAGTTTAGGAACAAGGAGGTCCTACTACAGTTGTGTCCTACTGATGAGACCGCACCTGGAGTATTGTTTTTTTAAATATTTAGTTTTATTGAAGGAAAGATACAATACGAAAAAACCTAATGCATTACATTCCCCTCCATTTTGTTCTTTATATATAACAACAAAAATAACCCTCACCCACCCTTCCTGGACACCCCTTTGCAGCTGATGTGTTCACAATACATCATATCACAAATACAAATGCACAATTTGACAGCAAAACCTCTACATTCTTCCAAGGCGAAGGCCCATACATATCTAAAACATGTCAGATGGTTCAGGATTCTCTCATTCATTATGCATCAGCCATCCTGTGTAAACAAAAATAAGTAAATAAATAAAAGTAAAACATAATTAAAGGCAAATCCCCAACTACAATCAAGTGCCCTCAGTCAGTGGGTAGTTCTTTTAGATTCTCAAAGTATGACAGAAAGTATGCACCTGGAGTATTGTGTGCAATTTTGGTCTCCTAATTTGAGGAAGGACATTATTGTCATTGAGGGAGTGCAGCATAGGTTCACCAGGTTAATTCCTGGGATGGCGGGACTGACATATGATGAGGGAATGGGTTGACTGGGGTTTTATTCGCTGGAATTTAGAAGGATGAGAGGGGATCTTATAGAAACATATAAAATTCTGAGAGGATGGACAGGCTAGATGCTGGAAAAATGTTCCCGATGTTGGGGGAGTCCAGAACCAGGGGTCACAGTTTAAGAATAAGGGATAGGCCATTTAGGACTGAGATGAGGAATTTTTTTTTCACCCAGACAGTTGTGAATCTGTGGAATTCTCTGCCACAGCAGGCAGTGGAGGCCAATTCACTGGATGTTTTCAAGAGAGAATTAGATTTAGCTCTTAGGGCTAAGGAAATCAAGGAATATGGGGATAAAGCCGGAACAGGGTACTGATTTTTATAATCAGCCATAATCATATTGAATGGCGGTGCTGCTCGAATGGCCTGCTCCTGCACCTATTTTCTATGTTTCTATGAACTCCATGTGCATGGATCCCATTGACCAGCAAGCATTTGCAACAGTCTGGCTGTACTAAGCCGTTGATGACCTAGAGAAAGTCTCCCAAGGTCCTGTGCTGCAATGTTTTGCCATTCCCTTTTTGCCAATACAATTCCCAGCAGAGGTAAACGAGGTAAATTATTTTGATAAAAATTGTATTTCATTCTTCGTTAGCAAAACTTGAATAAAATGGTGTAATGGCAAGTCTGATATTAGGGTCATTTAGGCTTGTGTTTGTCACTTGCGTAAGTTTCTAAAGCTTTAATGAAGATAATACATCAGGATGGATATTCATTTATCAGAAAAGTGATAAAATAAGCACCTTCTCTAGCCACATGGGCACCTTCAGACCAAGATATCCAACTTGATTGTCCAGACTCATAACCATCATAACAAAACAGTTCATTGAACATAAACTGTTTTTAGCATCTACTTTTCAAAGATCAGAATCTGGGGATGTGAAAAAACACCTGACAATCTGTTAATCTTCAAAGGCAAGAGATTAAAATGCTTTTGAAGTATACTCTTTTTACTTAATGGCTCTTGTTTCAACCAGAATTATTATTAGGCAATTTATCATGATTAATCAGCATCCCAAATTTGATTTTTTAAGATTTAATTCTGCATATAATCTCTCAGAATCTATTTAATTATGCATCATTCTTCTCACTTAAAACACAAACCTTAGTTTTTTAAGCCGTCCCACATCTATTGATGTTTTTTTCCAATGCAGATGCACTAAGTTGAACTTTTATAGTCAACATCTTCAACATCCTACAGTGGATTAGATCAGAGTAAACCTTCATTGAACATTGGTTTTATTTAGCTGTGCACATTTTCTAATTTGATGTTTCTTATGTTAACATTATCACTGAAGGGCAGCAGGCACATTAGATATGCAATACATTTGTAAATTGCACAATGTTATACTAGATCTAGTCTGTCAGTGTCTTTCTGGCAACTGGTGTCACCTGGAAATCTGTCCTCAGGTTTGGTCGCACACAAGCAGCATATGTAGCAGCATCTGTACTTTGAACCACACATCTTAAATTTATTTGCATTGACTTTAATGAATGAAAGAAACACTGACCCACAAATTCAAGTGTAACACAATGTTAATGTTTGCTATGGAACTGAACTTATCTGAAATATGTTGTGCACAGATTTCACTAACTTCCTGATTTTTCTTCCGGGCCCACATTGCCAGGACATGAAGGTACCTGGCTGTGCACAGTCATGCCCAGTGATACGTCCAAACGCTGCACAGCACTTCTGTGATTTTCTATCATGTATAAGAAACAGGTATTCCCCAGATGTTTACTTCTACACAAGTTATCCCTGCTTATTGATCCATTTCCAGGAAACTGCCTCAGGAATATTTTCTTTCAGTTATGCTTCATGCTGGGTCTTCCTTGGGTCCCATAATCTCCCCCATCACAGTTATGGATTGTTTGGTGGTTGACATCTTTCAGCAGTTCTGTGATGTTGGCAGATCAGCCAGTTAATGCAAATAAAAAACAACTTTCAATCCAGGCCAAAAATGGATCAATGAATAAATCTGCAGAAAACCATTGTGTTTTTGTGTCTGGATTCCCAATAAAGATATTTGAATATGCTGAAACGTTTTTGTCAGTCAAGATGTGTTCCCACTATAAATATATAACTCTACAGAGCTGTTTACCCACATCAACATGTTTAACATATTTAGTAGCCATGTGTTATTTTGTGCTTAAAAAGGAGAAAGCCTTGGTGTACTTTGAGTTCTGTGAGATTCTGCAAGAGAGATTTTCTAAATATTCTCCAAAAGAAAGCCTGCTTCTCCTGCTTAATGAAGACCTTTTACATGTCCAGACATGTGGCTTATTGCAAGTCACAATACCATCTTCATCCATGACCTCAACCAAGCAGAATCCAGTCACAAGTTCAATACATTCCTAGGCAATGTGAATCTGATCACTTCCAATGTGAATCTGATCACTGATGCTTGTGCCATCAAATTATGCCCTAAATTGATGTCAATACCCATCAATTGTTGGTTTTATTGCTTGTGCGGGTCCTTGCACTTGCTTTAACACTGTTTTCTCGCTGCAACATGGTCTGAAGGTCCCTTTATCCTTTGGGGGAGCAGTAGACTTTCCAGCAGAGGTGGTGGGAATAAGCAACAGAGGTCATCGATGTTTAGTTTAGAGATACAGCCCAGAAACAGGCCCTTAAGCTCACCGAGTCCATATCGACCAGCGATCCATGCATCTTAACACTATCTGACACATTAAGGACAATGTTTACATTTGCACCAAGCCAATTAATCTACAAACCTGTACGTCTTTGGAGTGTGGGAGGAAACCAAAGTTCTCGGAGAAAACCAATGCAGGTCACGGGGAGAACGTACAAACTCCGTACAGACAAGCCCCTATAAGGCAGCAACTCTACCGCTGTGTCATTGTGCCGCCCCACGGTGGGAGCCACTAGTGAGTGGTACTTTTTCAGGAATACATACAGTATGCAGCATTGAAAAAAGGTTTAGCAATCTCACTTCATTTGTTAAAGAGCATGAGTTCCACGTTTGCTCCTGCTGCACCACTCATCCGCTGCACCACCCATCAAATAGTCAAGCTGACCAATGACATCGAAGACAGTACAGTTTTGAAAAGGGTCACAAGGCGGGCATCACACTGGTGGACTTCACCGCCGCTTATGATCCTGTGTGGCACCAGGGCCTGATCTTGAAGCTCCTCCGAACCATCCCTGACCGTCATTTAGTGTGGTTCCTTGCCAACATCCTTGCCAACCGCATTTTGTACTCAAGAGCAGCGATGGACAATCTAGCCGACTGCGATGCCTAAGAAATGGAGTCCTCCAAGGCTCGGAACTGGCCCCCATGCTCTTCAATCTCTGTATCAGCGATCTGCCATGCATGACCTCCCGCCAGTATGGATACGCAAATGACTTGGCCTAACTGAAAGGCAAACCATGCCTGACGAATCTTAAGAATTTTTCGAGGATGTAACTAGCAGAGTGGATAAGGGAGAACCAGTCGATGTGTTATATCTGGACTTTCAGAAGGCCTTCGACAAGGTCCCACATAGGAGATTGGTGTACAAACTTAAAGCACACGGTATTGGGGGTTCAGTGTTGCGGTGGATAGAGAATTGGTTGGCGGACAGGAAGCAAAGAGTAGGAATAAACGGGTCCTTTTCGGAATGGCAGGCAGTGACTAGTGGGGTACTGCAAGGCTCAGTGCTGGGACCCCAGTTATTTACAACATATATTAATGATTTGGACGAGGGAATTGAATGCAACATCTCTAAGTTTGCGGATGACACGAAGCTGGGTGGCAGTGTTAGCTGCGAAGAGGATGCTGGGAGGCTGCAGAGTGACTTGGATAGATTAGGAGAGTGGGCAAATGCATGGCAGATGCAATATAATGTGGATAAATGTGAGGTTATCCACTTTGGCGGCAAGAACAGGAAAGCAGAGTATTACCTGAATGGTGGCCAATTAGGAAAAGGGGAGATGCAACGTGACCTGGGTGTCATGGTGCACCAGTCATTGAAAGCAAGCGTGCAGGTGCAGCAGGCAGTGAAGAAAGCGAATGGTATGTTAGCATTCATAGCAAGAGGATTTGAGTATAGGAGCAGAGAGGTTCTGCTGCAGTTGTACAGGTCCTTGGTGAGACCGCACCTGGAGTATTGTGTACAGTTTTGGTCTCCTAATCTGAGGAAAGACATTTTAGCCTTAGAGGGAGTACAGAGATGGTTCACCAGATTGATCCCTGGGATGGCAGGACTTTCATATGAAGAAAGACTGGATAGACTGGGCTTATACTCGCTGGAATTTAGAAGACTGAGGGGGGATCTTATTGAAACATATAAAATTCTTAAGGGGTTGGAGAGGTTAGATGCGGGAAGATTGTTCCCGATGTTGGTGAAGTCCAGAACCAGGGGTCACAGCTTAAGGATTAGGGGGAAGTCTTTTAGGACCGAGATGAAAAAACATTTCTTCACACAGAGAGTGGTGAGTCTGTGGAATTATCTGCCGCAGAAGGTAGTTGAGGCCAGTTCATTGGCTATATTTAAGAGGGAGTTAGATTTGGCCCTTATGGCTAAAGGGATCAGGGGGTATGGAGAGAAGGCAGGTACAGGTTACTGAGCTGGATGATCAGCCATGATCATATTGAATGGCGGTGCAGGCTCGAAGGGCCGAATGGCCTACTCCTGCACCTATTTTCTATGTTTCTATGTTTACTGCACTCGGACAGGAGTTGGTTAAATGTTGAGGATGTGCTCTCGGCGGATATGAAACTTGTCGCAGGCTACTTTAAGACCTGGAGACTAAAACTGAGTGTGGCAAAAACCACCACAGTGGCCTTTCACCTGAACAACAAGGAAGCTCAACGCCAGCTAACCATCACCCTCAATGGATCACCCCTTCCCTACAACCCATTTCCTACATACCTCGGGGTAAAACTAGATCGGCGGCTGACCTACAAGCAACACCTTGAAGCTCTCCATGCTAAAATCTCTGCACGGAACAACCTCTGGCTTTACTTGGCTGGATTGTCATTGGGAGCCAGGACATCAACTCTTCGAACCAGTGCTCTTGCACTCGTGTACAGCGCCGCTGAGTACGCCGCCCCAGCATGGGGCCGCAGCGCTCATACTAGCAAGCTAGACGCCACCCTCAATGACACCATGCGGATCATCACTGGCTGCCTACACCCTACTCCGACAGATCTCCTGCCGGTGCTCGCAGGTATCGCACCCGCCAAGCTTCGCAGAGAGTTCTGCACACATAGGCTGGTGTGCAAGGCCCCATCGGAGGCCAAACATCCTTTGCACCACCTCGCACAGGATTCACAGCAACTGGGACCTCAACGCCTGTCATCTCGTCACCCTTTCTCCCGTCATGCAGCGACCCTCTGTGGCTTCGGTTTCAATATACTAGGAGCATGGAGAACCAGCTGGGAACAGACTTCGCGACCTCCTCAATTCACTTTTGCACCGGACACCACAGCCCCACCCGGCTCAGACATGCCCCGCAAAGAGTGGGTCGCCCTGAACCGACTCCGCACAGGGGTCGGCCGGTTCAACGCCAACATGCATCGTTGGGGCCTGCATTCATCAGCAGCCTGCGTGTGTGGAGCAGACCAGCAAACAGCGCAGCACGTCATTTTCGACTGCACTGTCCTCCACCCCCCTGGTGGAGGGGTAGACCTCACGGCCCTCGACAACAGCACATTGCACTGGCTACAGCGCCTGGAGGGCGTTACATAATTTCTGCTGCCTCAAACGTAAGAAGAAGAGAGAAGAGGAAGTTCCACTTTAAATGATATATCTCACCATCTGCACCAATAACATCCTCCATCGGTGCATTCATGCACTCCCAGCACTCATCTACCAACAAACAATTGCACTGTAGTGTTACCTCATTTCCATGCTCTTTGTTCTACTGCAAACCTTATATTCAATACCCACAGCTCATACACAGCTCATACACATTGGGAACTAATTCACAGGTTAGTTAATTTGTCAAAATGCATTGCATAATTTTTCATGTACATCTCCCTTCCTTGCAGGCAAAATTTTAAATGAATTGTGGACATGTTTTAGTGAAAGGGATGCTGAGTTCAAATAGCTTTCTCCTGATTCTATTTTCTTATGTTCTTACCTTCTTTGACAAGAAGCAACAGCAAAGAGCTGGAGGAGGACAGGCACAGCTACATATTTTAACTTACGTGAAGGGTGCAATAATAGCAAAGGTCATCCTTGCCTGGGCTGGAATGATGGGCCTTCTCCCTTCTCACCTCCTTATGATCCATCAGCCTGACCTAGAAGATGTGTCAACTTCTTACCTCCCTTCTTCGCAGGTCCATATGGCCCTTTTTCCAGTTCAGATTTAAAAGACTCAAAGCCTTCCTAATCTGCGCAGGAAGAGGAAGAATATCATGGAGCTGTGAGCACGCTGGGTCTGAAGAAGGGTCCTGACCCAAAACATCACCTATCCATGTTCTCCAGATATGTTGCCTGACCTGCCGAGTTACTCCTGCAGTTTGTTTCGTTTGTTTGTAAACCAGCACCTGCAGTTCCTTGTTTCTACACTATGACGCCATCTTACAACCTGCCCCTGCAGCTAGAATACCAACTCTGTAAGTCTCAGAGGTAGGATTTGCAAACAGTAAGCACTTCAGGCTTACTTCAGGCACTTTTGACAATGGCACAGGTGCAGAAGTGAATGAAAGGAAAGAGATGGAGGGATCAGTTATGGAAGGGCAGGGTGACCCACTGGTTGTGCTAAAGACAGAGGAGGAATTTAGTAGGCCCAGTTACAGAGCAAGGCATTTTCTGTCAACTGTTCAAACTGTTAGATATAAGCATGCTTTAAAAATGTGCGTAAGTTAGCCAGCAATCAACAATTAGAAGGTCTTTGAACAGCATTGGAGTTGATGCAGGAGAAACTGAAAAAAGTAGGCAGATGGAATCGTCCCTGCTGAGAAACCTTAGAATAAAATATAGCTTTAAGCATGATGCTAGAACAGGGAAGTGTCGTCATCAGAATGATAATCTGACGTCAAGATCGGCCACTCTGACTCCCATATCGCCTGCCACTCTATCCGGCCACTCCAGCCTAAATCACCACTGTTTCCGCCTGTATTCTCTCTGACCTCACCAGGCTCCACTTCACCATGAGGTCTTCACTCAGTCCAGTGAACCTTCCCATCTGTAAGGTGAAGCAAGTTCCTGAGGTAAGGGTCAGGATGCAAGGGAGAAGAGGCGGGCGAGTGTGTTAAAGTGCAAATTTGAATGAATCAGCTCCTGAACACATGGGAGGAGAGAAGACGGCGGTGGCTACGTATCAAAGTGTCATTGGACAACATTTAATGCCCATACAGCTGACGGCCCACAATGGGGGAATTGGTGTAAAAAGGCCGGTTGCTCGTAACCTTGCTCGCGACACCCTCAGTCGGGCACTCAAGCATTTCTGAGGAGGGTGAGGTGAGCTTTCAATTTAATTTCACCTATGGGAAGGTGAAACTCGAGGCAGCAGAGACCCAAGCTTTCTTTACAGGGTGTAAATAGAATTTTTCAAATGGTTGCGTCAAAAGTGAGGATAACAATGACTCATGGTCAATTCATTCCTTATCTCCTGATTAATTTGTCATCTCTTTTCACTGCAGATGCAGGGTGACCATTTTGGATGAGGTCCAGTATTTGAACATTGTACTAATTAGTGTCTAATTATTTTCCTTTGCTTTATTATCTCCTATCAGCCATGGTAGGAAAACAATATTGAGTACTTAATAGAGTCACAGAATCTTACAGCATTGAAACAAGCTCTTTCACCCAACTTGCCCACACTGACCAACATGTCCAATCTATACTAGTCCCACCTGTCTTCATTTCTAAGTACTTTTTCATGGCATCTCTTTCAAATATTTTAGTTTCATTTATTTTGACCAATGAAATAACATAACATAACATAACATAACAACACTTTATTGTCACTCGGCACAACACCGAGCGAAATTTCAGCAGTCACACAAAATACAGCAAAAAGAAAAGAACACAGGACACCCGACCCCAACACAAACATCCATCACAGTGACTCCAAACACCCCCTCACTGTGATGGAGGCAACAAAACTTCCCCTCTCTTCCCCCCGCACCCACGGACAGGCAGCTCGACCCCTACCGAGGCAAACGACACGCACAGCCCCAAGCATTGCACTGCATTTAAAAGCGAACTCTTTTCATTTATTTAGATCAATGAAGCAAACACAAAGACAAGCAATTCACTGCATTGAACGGCGATCTCTTATCATTTCTTTCTATCAATGAAACAAAACAAACACAAACATTGCAATGCATTGAAAGGCAAACTCTTATCATTTCTTTCTATCAATAAAACAAACACAGACACAAGCATTTCACTGCATTGAAAGGCAAACTCTTATCATTTAAAACAAACACAACACAAGCATCTCACTGCATTGAAAGGCAAACTCTTATAATTTATTTTGATCATTGAAACAAAACCAACACAACCAATGAATGCACTGCATCGAAAAAGAAACTCCATTGGGAGGGTGTGGGTGGCCCTGAAAAGGGGCTTGGGTTGTGGTCTTTTGGGGGCTCTCTTCCTGGAGTGGTGGACCTCTGCTTGTGGAGTGGGCTGTTTGCTGCTGGTCTTCAGATAATGTCATTCTGCCATGGTACACTGCCTAGTTCAGAGTTGTAGTAAGTGCAGAGATGGTGACCTGTAACAGTTGTGACCTGACAGGGTCGTAGCTTGTCGAGGGTGGAGGTCAGGTTGACGTCGGTTGTCGCGGCTTGTCATAGTCCCTGTCGTAGTGGACATCCTAGGTCGCGATGACTGAGTCGCCGGTTGTCGGCAGCTTGCCATCGCCTAGGTGGTAGGTTGTCGTAGCTTGTCGTAGACATTGTCCTAGGGGGAGTCATAGACATTGTCGCAGGGTTAAAAAATTCTACATTTGTCGGCGATCTGCTACGACTTTGACAGTCGCGGGCAGTCGTCTTAAAAACCACCGACTGGGACAGGCCCTTTACTTTTGCCAGCACTTGGTTAAGGACAAGGACAGTGAAATCCAATCTCATGTCAGAACTGTGGTCATAGTTGCTCACATTGGTGCAAAGAACATCATAGTTCCCTCCACATAACGGCAATGACCAGTTGCAGGTTAATCTATTCTAGGTGCTTGTTGCACTAATGTCTCATTTTGCTCTGATCTCCGATAGTTTGTGGTCCTTTTCTTTCCACTGTTTTGCTGAATATATGTGTATTTAGGTTTCCATGTGTGGTCTGAGTTTAATCTGCCCATGTGCTGCTGTCAGCTCTGCTTCCTACTTGTGCATATGACAATAAACTCATCTTGACTGAACTTGAGTTGAATATTTGTACTTTGGAAATACAGATGGGATCAGCATAGTTTCCTTCAGTTTATACGAGCCTGGAAAAAAACTTGGCCATGAGTATTGTATTCCATTTTAAAGAGATTAGAATGCAAGGAATAAAAATGATCTCATATCAGGGAAAATCTCATTGAAGGGCAGATCAGGTTAGGGGCTAAATGGTCTTTTCCATTTCCCCAGTTTCTCCGTGTCAATGGTTGAATAATGACTTCAGAAAGATGCACAAAAGATAAAAGATGGAAAGTTTTGGCTGGATCTGTGACAGGTATGAAGAAGCTATGCCTTTAAAGTTGAAAAAAAATGCTTTGCTCTCATATGGGAATATGAGGAATGATTGCAAGTAGCCAGGCTAGTCATCTGAAAGACACTGATAAATATAAAATGAAATTTTTGGCAATAAAGGGGACATAGTTGAAGAAAAAGTGCAGAATCCCATCGATTTAAAAGAGAAAACAAAATCCCTGAGTAGCCAAAAAAGCAGCCATCAATTTATGGTTTAAAAACAAGAAGGATGTCCATAATTAGCAATTTTTCAGCTGGAATGGGGCTGCAAATGGAATATCAGTGATTTCCATTTGTATGAAACAAATGATTTGAAGAACAATAACACAGACAACATCAAATGATATTGGTGGCTCAGAAAAACAAATCTTTCAAATCATTAGTTCAACAAAAGCCAAAAAAAAGGAAATTAGGCTTTAGCAGAAAGCCAAAGGCTTCAAAGGTTTCAAAGGTCTTTTATTGTCACATAGAAACATAGAAACATAGAAAATAGGTGCAGGAGTAGGTCATTTGGCCCTTCGAGCCTGCACCGCCATTCAATATGATCATGGCTGATCATCCAGCTCAGTAACCTGTACCTGCCTTCTCTCCATACCCCCTGATCCCTTTAGCCACAAGGGCCACATCTAACTCCCTCTTAAATATAGCCAATGAACTGCCCTCAACTACCTTCTGTGGCAGAGAATTCCACAGACTCACCACTCTCTGTGTGAAGAAATGTTTTCTCATCTCGGTCCTAAAAGACTTCCCCCTTATCCTTAAGCTGTGACCCCTGGTTCTGGACTTCCCCAACATCGGGAACAATCTTCCAGCATCTAGCCTCTCCAACCCCTTAAGAATTTTATATGTACCGTGATATGCGAATTACCATACTGAATTAAAGAAATCAAATTTTTGCTTCATCAGGCATCATTGGAGTAATTGTGCTGTTTGGAATGTTACTGCATTTGAGGGAAATAAAAGGTGAATGCTGCAATGATTCTAGATTTCAATCAGTTACATTTTGTGGAGAATGAAGGAAGTTGAACATGCTTCTTCGAAAAGAGAAGTTCAGATGCTCCACTAAAAGGCCTTAAAATTGTGAAGGGAGCTTTCATAGAATTGTATAGAATACGTATACATTCAGACCAGCTATTGATTGCTGCTATTTACACTCCACATTAGTCTCCCCCATTCCATCTGCCTCTTCGCGGACTTTCAATGTATGTCAGGTATTTGTTTAATTCGCTGTGTAAGCATATGAGCAATTAATATATATCACTTCCCGTGCTGAAAGATATCCCATTCAAACAACACCATGATTAAAGATATTTCCCTTTATTCCCTGTTGGATTTTTAGATAAGGACTAATTAGCGATAGTCAGCATGGAAAATCGTATCTCACAAATCTGATTGACCTTTTTTAAAGAGATGATCAAGAATATTGATGAAGGCACAGAGAGGTAGATGGTGTTTGCATGGACTTATGGGTTTGACAATGTCCTGCCTGGGACGGAGTTTTTGCCATTGGGTAAATTAAACCATAGTGGAACTTACACAGTAAATGGCATGGCGTTGCCCTGGAGAATATTGTTTATAGTTCCATGAAAGTGGAGACACAAGTGGAGATGGTGGTGAAGAAGGCATTTGACTTGCTTGCCTTTATCGGTCAGGGCTTTGAATATCAGAGTTAGGATATCATGCTACAGCTGTACCACACTTGGAGTATGATGTGCAGTTTTGGTAACCTTGCTATAGGAAGGACATTATTAAGCTGGAAAGGGTGCAGAAAAGTTGCTGAAGGACGTTACCAGGGCTGGAAAGCTTGAATTATAAGGAGTGGCTGGGCGCCGCACACGGCTGGACGCCGCACATGGCTGGGCGCCGCACACGGCTGGGCGCCGCACACGGCTGGGCGCCGCACGCGACTGAAGGAATGCATAGGATGCCACGGTCTTCAGCACAGCCAGCGAGGGGCGCGGCCCGAACGTAAGACCTGGTGCGGTGCGCTGAAGATTACAAACAAGTCCAACCCATGTGCTCGATATACTGGGGCAGCTCCCGATCCAGCTAAGCCCCAGGCTGCTGCAGGGCCTCCTCCTTCTCCCTCGACCGGCTTAGCCCACGAACTGACATCTCTCTCCTTGCCCAACCGCCTTTGGCTCCCGGGGCAACATTCTGCAGCCAACCATGAAGGTGCTGGAGTCAATACCCTGGTCCCACTCCTACCGGCCCACTCCTCGCAAATGTCGTCACCATCGGCTCCCTCCTCCCCAGCTCTCCGGTCTTTGGGGCCGAGCTCGGTGGCTTCCGGGCATCTCCTGTGGCCACAGCCTGTCGAGCCCTTCTTCACGGCAGTGAACCAGGCCTGCCGCCATGTGTGGCTGACGAGTCTTCCCTCGCAGCGGCCCACTGAGTCTTTCTTCGTAAAGCATCTAATGAAAGGTTATTGATCTGACACAACACCATTTTTTCTCTCTACAGATGCGGTCTGACCTGTCACGTATTTACAGATTGCCTTCTTTCTGCAGCAGGTATTCAGCACCTGAAGCGTTTTGCTTCAGTGGCAATGAATGAGAGTGAAAGTTGTGCTGTGTACTGGGTTGTACCACTTCACCACCCCCCCCCCCCCCTTAACCCTCACTTCACAATCTTTAACATCCACTTTAGAAGACAGATGAGACCCAAACTTGCATCTAATTTGAAAGGAAGATCACTCAATGATGCACCGTCATCTTATATTTAGCACTCAAGTGTCTGGAGTGAGACTTATATCCACAACCTCTGACTTAAGGATTACAATTTAACTGGAATCAAGCCTTCCTTCAATTTAATTTTTAAATAGTTTTAAATCAATGGACTTTAATATCCACAGTGGTTTTGTTAAAGATTTATATCAAGTGAAAAAAATTAATATTTATTAAATACTTGGAGCGGTGTTTCATTTATTGAAAGTGCTTCTTGAGGCAAGGGCAAATCAACATGCAACAATGAAGGTCGCATTTGATGTCTCATCTACAATTTGGCTCATCCCATTTAATAAATAACAATGACTCGTAAAGGAAATTATAAAGGCATAATTGTATTAATAAGGGAATTCTGATGAAATCAATAGTCATTCAGCTGGGCTGTTGAGCTCTGCCTGAATTTTCTTCACAAATTTAATAATTCCATAGGCCCTAAGGACAAGCTTTGCAGAATGGATGTGTCTGCAGTATTGAAAATGTAATGTGTCCATTTCTGAAATTCACAACGCTCTCCTTTTTCAAAATTTAAAGTGATGATGAACATGGAGCAGGGAACAGTATTTACATCAACAAATAAAACGTATTTATTTATTGCTATTTAGCATTCCTTGTGCCATCCATATTTGATTTACCATTAACACAGAAAGGTTAGGTACTTTGGTCAAAAAACAAACTGCTGGAGGCAGGTCAGGCAGCATGTGTGAAAGCAAAGAGATACTTGACATTTGGGTTGGTGGCTTGTGATTCCCCCTCCCCCTCCCCCTCCCCCTCCTCCTCGCCCCCATTTTACCCCCTCCCCCAATTCACACTCCCATTGTCCCACATGATTCGTATCAGAACTTGATACCAATCAAACCCAGCTATTCCATTTTAACTAATAGTTCCCATCCTATCTCTCTTCTGTTGCCAACAAATTGATTAGCAATACCAGAATTAGAAAATTGAATTGTATTGAATGGAATACTTTATTGTGACTAGTCACAGTGAAATTCTTTGCATGCACACCCAAGGTATGCAAATAGTCGCCCATAAAGGGCGCTTACAAAGTTACAAAGTACTCCCAAGCCAGGTCCCCCTTTGTCCTCGCCCCTCCCCCTCCTCAAGGCAGTCCCCCCACGCCAAAAACACACAAGCCTTTGTGTAAACCAAAGTTAAAAATCAGACCACACTAACAACTGTACAAATGTCGCAAATTCTCAACATCAGCAGCAATGCTCCATTGCTTTGTAGTCTGAAGAAGGGTCTTGACTTGACTCATTCATTCCTTCTCTCCAGAGATTCTGCCTGATCCGCTGAGTTACGGCAGCATTTTGTGATTATCTTTGGTCCATTGCTTGCTGGCTGACTGACAGACAGTGAATGGGTATGAGTGCTAACAATCCATGAGAAGCCCCTCTGCAAACTGACACCTAAAGTCCTAATGCTAGGATCAAAAGTCCTAATGCCTGCATCACAAATATGAGCTCACACTGCAGCACCAGGGCAATGCAGATTTCCTGCCTTTGTTGCAGTGGAAGCTGGCATCAGTCAACAGAAATATGAGTAGATGCGCAAATTTCTGAATAGAGTTGCACATTACTTCATTGTTTGAAATGACCAGCCTGAAACTCTGTAAAAAACCTCAGGCTATGCTAGTTCTGGATTCCTTCATCCTTCTTGATATTGATTATAGGCCCATAGATAGATCTGCTAATTCGCCAGCTTTGTCATGTATTTATATCCAACAGCCTTCTCCATAAGTTTGTTCCATCAATGTCCTCTTCTGGGTACTTGCAGCAAAGCTAATCTGCACCTTTGGCATCTCTGAATGTATTGACTACGTGTTACTTCTATTTGGTAATTCATCACGTGTGGTCACCTATTTTAAATATCCACTCCAGAAAGCCCCAGTCCAGAAGCAAGGACAGAATCATGTGACTGCAAATTTCTCAGACATTTCTGAAGCAACCGTTCTTTTACAGAGTCGAAGTATGACTCTATAGTATGACTCGATACGAATAAAGGACCCTTAGTCGAAGTATGACTCTATAGTATGACTCTATATGAATAAAGGACCCTTAGCAATAGTTGTAAAATGAAAGACAAGACAACAGACTGGAGTGCAGTCTCAAATGCATCGTCATGCAGAGAAAATGAATTTCTCATAAAAAATCACATTGTTTCCCTCTCTTCAAGAACTATTCATCTTGTTTTCAAGTCAGCTGCGATTATTCCTCCTCAATAAAACCCACCCTTGACACCTCTATCCTATTCAGCTATCATTCTATTTGTCATCTCCTGACTTCTCCAAACTCATTGCACAGAGTATCGTCTGCGAAATCCACGTCTATCTGTTCCAACTTCATGCTTGAACTCTTCCAATAGGTTATGACTACATCACAGCACTTGAAAAGGCTCTTCTCAAAGACATAAATAGCATCCCATGTGACTGATGCTGTGCAAAATTACCTCTTTCCATCCTTCATGAACTGTGTGCCTACTAACATTGACATAAAATAAGCCATGTAATTATTAAGTAGAGGGTATTACCCTTGTATCTGAATGAGCATTTATCCTTCAAACAAACTCATAAAATAATAGTTATCTGGTCACTACCACATTTGGCAGAACATTGTACACAAATTAGCTTGTGTGTTTCCTATTTTACAAGCATGATTGCACCGTTAAAATATTACATTGATTGTAAGGCATCTGAACTGTCTACATATCATATGCTTCCTTTACCAACAGCATTGCCACCTTTTTAGATATCTAAGCTCACTAATGATCTATATAATTGCAAATGATTCCTTTCAATTTCAATTAGGCATCTTCAGTGGGTCATACAGCATACAAACAGACCATTTTGCCTAACTTTGACCAACAAAGATGCACCTTCCAAGGTAATTCAATTTGCCTGTGTCTGGCCCATATTCCTCTCAATGTTTCCGATTCATGTACCTGTCCAAGTGTCTTTTAAATGTTGTTATAGTATTTACCTCAAATATTTCATCTGGTGACTTGTTTCATATATGCATCACCCTGTGTGAAAAGGATGCTTCTCAGTTTCCTATTAAATCTTTCCCCTCTCAACTTAAACCTATGACGTTCAGTTCTTCACTCCCCTACTCCAAAAAAAAGACTGTGCATTCATCTTATCTATTCCCCTTATGATTTTATTCACCTCTATAAGATCACCCCTCAGTTCTCCTGCACACTAAAGAATAAAGTCGTAGCCTACCTAACCTCTCTCTATAGCTCAGACCTTTAAGTCTTGGCAACATCCTTAAATATCTTTAGTTTAGTTTAGAAATACTGCGCAGCAATAGGCTCTTTGGCCCACCGAGTCCAGGTCGACCAGCGATCCCCGCACCTTAACACTATTCTACACACACTAGGGACAATTTGCAGTTATACTAAATCAATGAACCTAAGTCAATTAAGCGAGGAGGGTGTATGGAACGAGCTGCTGAAAAGGAGGTAGTTGAGGCAGGTACTATCTCAATGTTTAAGAAACAGTTAGACAGGTGCATGGATAGGACAGGTTTAGAGGGATTTGGGCCAAATGCAGGCAGGTGGAACTAATGTAGATGGGACACGTTGGCTGGCATGGGCAAGTTGGGCCAAAGGGCCTGTTTCCACGCTGTAAGACTGTATGACTATGATTCTATATACCACTCCCTTTGGCAGCTTCTTTCACATGCTTTGCACCCTCTGTATGACAAAAGTTGCTCCTTGGGTCCATTTAAAATCATTCTCCTCTCACCTTAAACCCATCTCCTCATGTTTTAAACCCCTCTGCCTTTGAGAAAAGATGGTGAACATCCCTCATTCTCCCCTCCCCCCAATCCCTAGTTTCCCACCTTGATTCGTACCGATTCAAGGGCGGCACGGTAGCGCAGCGGTAGAGTTGCTGCTTTACAGCGAATGCAGCGCCGTCGACTCAGGTTCTATCATGACTACGGGTGCTGCACTGTAAGGAGTTTGTACGTTCTCCCCGTGACCTGCGTGGGTTTTCTCCGAGATCTTCGGTTTCCTCCCACACTCCAAAGACGTACAGGTATGTAGGTTAATTGGCTGGGTAAATGTAAAAATTGTCCCTAGTGGGTGTAGGATAGTGTTAATGTACGGGGATCGCTGGGCGGCACGGACTTGGAGGGCCGAAAAGGCCTGTTTCCGGCTGTATATATATGATATGATATGATGATGATTTCTCCCCTCCCCCTCCCTCTTCATCTACATTCCTTCTTCTGGTTTATAATTTGCAACTCTTCAATCCTTTCGTCTCATATCTTTTTATTTAATCTCTGGTCTTTGCTCAACCATCTGCCGATCAAAACTGCCCCTCTCCTTTCTTCACCTATTACCGGCCATGTTTTGTCCTGTCTCCCCTGTCTGCTAGCTTTTACACCGTGCCCCCCCTACAATCAATCTGATGAAGGGTCCGGACCTGAAACATCACCAATCCATTTTCTCCAAGGATGCTGCCTGACACGCTGAGTTACTCCAGCACTTCGCCTTTTTTTTTGTGAACCAGCATCTCCACTTCCTTGTTTCTGAGTTTTATATGCTCCACTGCAAAATCTCCTCAGGGTATGCCTACTTTGAAGAGTTTCTCCTCCTCCTCTCTCCAATGTGAGTTCTGTGAGACTCTCTCTCACTGCTTCCCCTCCGTGATTCCCGCTGCTCTTCTGGTCTATGACCTTGTTCTGACCCGGACCTGCTACCTCAGCAATGTGCGTTTCCTCAACTTGCCTGAGCCGCCATCTTATGCCTTGTGGCTTCCAGCTCCAGTTCCAGGCCTCCCAGCTCAGTCCCAGCTAGAATTTCAGGTATCTACAGTACATTCAATCCACCACATCTCGCAGCAGTTCTCCTTCCATACCCTGCGCTCTACACTCTCTGCCGTGCACGGCACCAGCAGGCCCTCGCTCTGACTCTCCCACAGCTCCGGGCCTCACTCACCCACTCCTGCAACAAGACCGCAACTTTACTTTATTCTCAGCACTCTCAGGGCCTGGCCATTTTCCCTGAGAGTCAAATAGTCTGCACAAGGATGAAAGGGAGACCACGATCAGCAAGTTGATGGTTGAGAGTTTCCTTGAGGGGTCAAGGGAGCAATCCTCTACCTGGACGACAAAGCATGGCAAAGAAAGTGATTAACATCTGCAGACAGCAATTGCTGCCTATTTTGCTTGGTTTTTTTTTCAATCCTGGTGCAGTAACAACTAAAGTCAAACCTGCCTCTCATTTGTGCTATTGTTGTAAAAATGATATTGAGCTCGTACCTAGCAGGATGGGGCTCTACACTTGATTTTAGAGTTCAGCACAATCATCCACTCCTTACTTTCTCCCATCCGCGTAAGGGATTAATAGAAAGGACCTTTCACCCTCAGCTGTGTGAGCAATCCTGCCTCACATTATATTGCACTAAAGGAGGATAAGGTGAACTTTGTCTTCACCATTCTGAGAGTGAACAGTGGTAGTAATTCCAGTTAAATGCTCCATGTCAGCTATCAGAATGCTGGTCTTCAGCTGAAGCAATGTGTGCCTGGAATCATAAATTGGCTGTACATTTAGAAAGTGAAATCCGTCTATGGCTGATGAAGTGATGAGAGTTAGCAGGCTGAGTATGCAGCTGCAAGTCTGTTCATTTGAAACTTGAACACTGATGTCCTGGCCTATAAAAACTGAACTTGGTTTCTTTGATATCATGTGTAGGAAACTGCAGATGCTGGTTTAAACCGAAGATAGTCGAGATACTGGATGGTGACTGACCGGCAACAAATGACCTGCTTCCTTTCCCCCATCTCAGGTGGACATCAGAATTTTCTCACATTTATTCCACTACAGTGGAATTGTTTTTAAATGCTTTAGATCAATACATTTGTTAGCCTTTTGTTAGTGCTTAACCATGATTTATCTCAAACGGATTTGCATGGCAATAAGCGAGTTCGGTATCTCGACTATGCATAAAGCAATAAAACCAACAAAATCATCGTGGTTTTGTACAAACGAACCACAAATACACCCAGTTAATAGTTTTGAAAGCAGTATTTTCTTACCTCGAAGAAGCAAAACTGGAAAATACGGATGAAACGCAGGTCTGTATACACACAGCAGCTCAGCCGGCGAGAATGATTAGCACGAGTGACCTATGACCTGGAGTTGCACAGTCGAGATACCGAACTCGCTTATTGCCCGTTTTAAACGGTCTTATGACCAAATAAAAAATGCTGTGTTCTTTATTTGCTGGAAATGGGTCAAAGTGCAAGTTTCTCCTTGTTAGCTACATCCTTAATGGTGCTTACAATAAACAATCATTTACTTCACTTACTGATGTATATGCCAGATCTCCTACTGGGCTTCTCCAGCTAATGATGACTTAGCTGGAGTAATCCAAGACAAAAACATTGCTATCACTAAATACTTGTATTTTAATTAGAGGAAAGAAAAAAAAATCATTTTGTGTCTACCTTAGGGAAATGTAATCCCTTTTCATTATTTCTTAATTATCCTAGAGATAAAAGGTAAATTTTGCTCCATCACACGTTTCTAATTTTCCCCGGATTTAAACTCTTTTGATCATTTATAAACTCTCTGAATCTTTTGTAATCATGTATGCTTGCTACTTAGAACTTGATTAATGATTCAATTATACTTTATTGCCACATGTAGCTAGGTATAGTGGAATTATTTGTTTTTGCATACAATACGCAAAGTACACAAAAGAGTCGCCATGTTTCAGGTGCCGACAAAGTTACAAAAGTACCCATGTTGTTCCCTCTTCATTCTCGGCATTTCCCCTCCCCCCCATCAATTGGTACCTCTTTGTTCTCACCTCCCCTCCTCCTCCCACTACCAGGTCCCTCTTTGATCTTGCTAGCATCCTCCTCCCCCCCCTCCCCCTCCCTTGTCGGGTCACTCTTGTTCTCTGAGGCGTGGCCCGTTCTCAGTCTGACCGCCTCTCCCCGGCCCATTCTCAGTCTGACCGCCTCTCCACGGCCCGTTCTCAGTCTGACCGCCTCTCCCCGGCCCGATCTTGTCCTAACCACCTCCCCCCGGCCCATTCTCAGTCTGACCGCCCCTCCACGGCCCGTTCTCAGTCTGACCGCTTCTCGCCGGCCCGATCTTGTCCTAACCACCTCTCCCCGGTCCATTCTCAGTCTGACCGCCTCTCTGCGGCCAGTCCTCGGCCATTTTCTTAATGTCTTGCGATGAGGTATGCTTCGTGTGATTAGGTATGTATCTATTTCAAGTGTGTTTCTTCCAATGTTTTTAGGAATTTGGAAAACGACCGTAATTGCATTCTTTACCTCTGTCTCTTTGACCTGGAGTTTTAATATTGGATGCAGTGTGTGTAATACTAGGTGCACACTTCTTTAAGCACAGCAGTGTTATCAAATATACAACGTATGTATTGCAATAGTGTTTAGGGCTTCTGAAAAATCTCTCTGTGGAGTAGATGTGCAGCAGAGAATTAATAAAGGTCTCTCTGCAAGTTCTTTATATTCAAGCATTTTGATAAGCACTGATTAACCTCCCATATCTTAGAAAGTGATGCATGTATTCAACATTGGAAGTGCTGTTTAATAAAAGTATGAAATTCAGACTCTGTGCTCAGAAATTACGACAGTGCACGAACATGCACTGAAAGACATTGAGCTGGGTGATTTGAGTGAGTCCATAGACCTGTGCAGCCGGATGTCTGGGGAAGGAAAACGCCTAAAGAATGAAGACAATGAAGGAGAGAGTTTACATTCTGCATGGAAATGGCCATGCAAGTTAAACCACCGCAGATGAAAGCAAATCTGCTATTATATCTCATTGGCCACAAGGGGAGAAAATTATATCACACCATAAAGCTCTTAAATAAAAGCCTGGAGGATATGTTAGATACATTACATGCAAACTGCAAACCAGTTTGAGATAAAGCAGTTGACTGTTCCTATTTTTTTTAATCGGCAACCAGGAGGCAGGAGGATCCTTTCTTAATGGGGCTTGGAATGTTAATGGAAAACTGTCCTTTCATGGAGTGTACAGGCCTTCGCATCAGAGATTGGATTATTAGTCGTGGTGGTGGGGGGGTATCGCCAGGGAGCATTGCCACCACATGAGACACAGTTAACTTCAGGAAAATGCACACAAATTTGCAAAACTGTGATGCTGTCCAAAGTCAGGTTTGAACAGATCAGGTAGATGTACATTGTCTCTTGCCCAGACGAGGTCAATTGAGGAGTAGAGGACATAGGTTTAAGGTGAAGGGGAAAAGATTTAATAGGAATCTGAGGGGTAACTTTTTCATGCAAAGGGTGATGGGTGTATGGAACAAGCTAACAGAGGAGGTAGTTGAGGCTGGGACTATCCCAACATTTCAGAAACAGTTAGACAAGTACATAAATAGGACAGATTTGGAGGGATAAGGACCAAACACGGGCAGGAGGAACTGGTGTAGCTGGGACATGTTGGCCGGAGTGTGCAAGTTGGGCTGAAGGGCCTGTTTCCACACTGTATCACAAGAGAAATGTACAATCCCAAAACAATGCAACTGACACCAATGATTGGGAGATGCGGGTAGATTTAAGAGGAAAACTTGGTGGTCCGCAGGAAATAATTACTACTAGTTTGAGGCCTAATACAGTGTTCTAGAACCAACTGTTGAGCCCTCCCGAGGTGTTGTGGACTTTAAGGGCCTGTCCCACTTTAGGCGATTTTAAGGCGACTGCCGGCGACTGTCAAAGTCGTAGCAGATCGCCAAACTTTTCTTTTACCTGACAACAATGACCACGACAATGCCGAGTCAGGTCGAGATTACAGCGTCTTCGGAAACATCGCAAAACATCAAGAGAGAGCTGGATAGAGCTCTTAAGGATAGCGGAGTGAGGGGGTATGGGGAGAAGGCAGGAACGGGGTACTGATTGAGAGTGATCAGCCATGATCGCATTGAATGGCGGTGCTGGCTTGAAGGGCTAAATGGCCTACTCCTGCACCTATTGTCTATTGTCTATTGTCTAAAATTCCCACGCTGTCAATGCTTCTCCGGCGTCCTAATTTTCGCTGAGATCACTGACAAGTCGGTAAGTACTTGTGAGTTTTGAACTATAACATCTTGTATGGGTTACTTAAAAACCAAGCATCACTGTAACAATGCGGCACGGTGGCGCAGCGGTAGAGTTGCTGCCTTACAGCGAATGCAGCGCCGGAGATTCAGGTTCGATCCTGACTACGGGGGCCGTCTGTACGGAGTTTGTACGTTCTCCCCGTGACCTGCGTGGGTTTTCTCCGAGATCTTCAGTTTCCTCCCACGCTCCAAAGACGTACAGGTATGTAGTTAATTGGCTGGGCAAATGTAAAAATTGTCCCTCGTGGGTGTAGGATAGTGTTAATGTGCGGGGATCGCTGGGCGGCGCGGACCCGGTGGGCCGAAGGGCCTGTTTCCGCGCTGTATCTCTAAATCTAAAAATCTAAATCTAAACTGGATTTACTTCCAGTTTACTAATAGCTGTATTAAAAAAAATAATAATTTTAAGTGGTTAAGTGGATTTTTGTGAAAAGTGTGTGGGCATTCTTTGAAAATGTACGGGAGATGCATATTTGGTTTCTGGGTTGCATATCTGGGTTGGGAGCCCACTTTAAATGTAATGGCTGAAGGCCATGATTGAATGACAGAGTAGACTTGATTCGTCGAACGGCCTAATTCCTCTCCTATCACTCATGACCTTATGACCTTATGACTTATTCTTATTTGATTAATGTAAAGTTGATCATGAATCAGCATAATACTGGAGCACATTACAAGGCATTGCTTTTAAATGTTATATTTAAGAATGATAACTTAGTATACAATTAAAAGATAGGGGACTTAATCAGCTCATGCCAGAATGTTAAATTTTGATTGCAGATATCAGTGGCTTGAATTGCACTGGATGCAAGGCTTTGCACTAAACAAACTGCAGGAAGAGTTCAACAGGTCAGGCAGCATCTGTGGAGGTGAAGGGATAGTCAAGGTTTAGTGTCTCCACCCATAAAATCGGCCATCTTTCTGCTTCCACAGATATATGCCTGACATGTTGGGTTCCATCCACAGTATAGTGTTTTTTGCTCCAAATGCAGTCTCTGCTGTTCTTGTGTCTCCAATGTTTTGCAAGGGTTTGGCCAATTTATGATGAATTACACCAATAAAACCAATCAGTCTGGTGGAATCACCTGGACTAATATTTATTTCCTTGGTGTTCATTTGCTGTTCCAAGTCTTTTATTCCTGTGACTTCTCCCTCCCCTCTATTTTTGTTTGGAAACATACATAATTGAAACAAGGACTTCTTATTATATAGATTAATATAATAATCACAAACTGGTTTGACATTTTGCTACTTAGATACACCTTACATTTTTCAAATCAATTTTACTTGTTTTAAAGTAGTCCATAAACATTCTGTTCAAGTTCATCAGAGTTAAAGAACCAGTCAACAAAAGTCCAATCACAGCTTTAGATTAATGCTCAACTGATGACTAAACAATTGAGAAATTGACCTTACATCATTGTGACAATGTGGCCATTTCATATCAAATACCTGCAAGCATTCAAATATTTCTTTTCCCTCAAATTTTAGCCATTTCTTTATGTTAACCCTCACATAACCCATCTACCAAATCTCTTTCGAAAGTTCATCAGTCTGCAGTCATGGTGGTCGGTGGACAATAACAACCTTATTTGTCACAAAGCCAGCAAACCAAGTTAGCTAACTCCTGTTCTGTTCCGAGTATTTATTCAATTCTCAGAAATTAATTCCCTGAAGCAAGCCAGCCAGGGAACTATGTATTCATTTAACTCTCACATAACGACTCAGTTGCCAATAAAACCAGATGGTCTACAGGTATCGGAATGATTTAGATTGTATTCTGAACAGTCAACCTGAAAATTTGTATCTTACAGATGGATAAGCTGCAATTTCAATATCAGAAATAACACCAGTATGGAGCTTGTAATTCTTCGCAACGTATAATGAAATAACCATCTGCCCACAACCTCAATGTTCCATGCATTCAGTGTTGCATATGGCTTCACACAAAAGTAATGGAGAACTCAGCAATACTGAATGATGCCTTCTATTCCATAACAATTTGCATTGTTTTAACAGGCACGGAAAGAAAATTTAATTTATACTTGTGATTATGAGCAGACAAAATCAATTTAGCCACTTTAGCATCAAATAAACATTATCCCATTTGAAAAAATTTTACTCACAACTCAACGAAATTGACTATGCTTTTGGGAGACAACAAACCATTATTCTTCATCTAAGCAAAATTAACCATCTCATTTAAAATACACACTCCCATATTTTAACTCCACGCAATCTTTACAGTCCTTGTCACATTGAAAAGTATCCAACATTTATTCTTACCTCATCTTTTCACACAAGTAGTTTTCAAATTATTTATATATTTTAAATATTTAGTTGTATTCCAATCTACAACATCCTGGAGTTGCACTGGCAGGGAAAGGAGCCCTTCGGCCCACATTTACATGCCAATATTGTTTCGGATTTGCTTGCTGAAGGTTGATAACCTACAATGCTTTACCTATTGAAGTGCCTGTCGGAATGACCTTTGAATATAGTGATTATATCTGACTCCATCATCTCCTTTAGCAGTAGTTCCAGGTATCAATCACCCTCTGTGTAAAAAATCTTGCCCCTCACATCACTATTTCAACTCTTCCTCTCACCTTAAACTTGTGCTCTATCGTCTTTGATGCCCCTACCACAGGAAAAAGATTTTGACTATTTAACCTCTCTATGTTTTTTGTAATTTTGTATACCTCCATCAAGTCAGCCCTCAGCCTCTTTTGCTGTGGGAAAATCAAATTCAGCCTGTTCAATCTCTCTCTATAACTTAAGTCTTCCAGCCCAGGTAATTTTCTGCCAAATCTCTGCACTCTCTCTCGCAGATCCATATCCTTCTTACAGTATTGGCAACCAGAACTGCACACAATATGCCAACTGCAGCCTGGAGACACATTCTGTGTGGGTGGCCTACATCCTAATAGTACGAACATTGAATTTTCCAACTTCAATAATATCCTCCCAATCCTCTTTCTCTTTCCCCTCACCACTTTGATGTGTTCACATTTCTCTCATTATCTCCCACCACTTTGATCACCCTGCTTGTTTCCACTTTATGGTCATCTCCCATCCTTAGACCCCATATTTCCCTTTTATCCCCTCTCCCTGTGCCCTTCCACCCATATCCCACCTTCCGGTGTTACATTTCACACTTCTTTATCTTTCCATATATGACACCCTTTTGTCTTCTTTACACTTCTAGCCTTTATCACTTACTCACCAATCTGCCAAACGCCCTGTTACCTGTATCCACCTATCACTTACCGGGTTTTGCTCCACCCACACCTCTCTTTTAAAGCTTTCTCGATTACTCACCACGTCTGAAGAATGGCTCCAAACTGTAACATGGCTATTCCTTTCACAACTGCTGCCTGACCCACTGAGTTCCTTCGGCATTTTGATCTTTTGACCAAGTGCCATGTAACCAGTGTTGTGTAAAGTTCCAACACAAAGGTTAGTCGAAAGGGCGATTTTTAGTATATTTCACTGTTGTCTCTCGAAAAATGTGAACGAGGCACTTGGCATTGAGATTGGAACAGAAGGCTTGGTTATCTCAACTTCTATATTCTATGCGCTGATCTGTGAAGGCAAGGGTGCCATATCCTTCATCACCAGCTTATCGACCTGTTGCCCCTTTCAGGGAACTAAGGACTTAAACACAAAAGTTTCCTTAACACCCTACCATTTCCTGCATATGTTTGACTTCAAAAAAACATCACCTTGGACTTATCAGTATTAAATTCCATCTGGTTATCCTCTACCTAACTTTCCATCTGATCTACAAAGTGCTGTAGCCCTAAACAACCTTTCTCGCTATTTACTGCACTATCAGCTTTTGTGGCATCTGCAAACTTATTAATCATACTTCCTCTATTCATATCAAAAGCATTGATGTAGATCGCAAAGAAAAGGATTCTGATACTGATTCCTACCCAGGGTCAATTTTAACTGCCACAGAGGTACAAAAAGGACACATATATGCTTTAATGTGCAGGAGATTCTTTATTTAAAGTCTGCTGGTGAGCTGTGGGCAGCAATCAGGAACCGTGCTGCAGCTTGTCCATTCTGGAGTGCACCTATTTGATTAGCTCCCCACACAATGATAATTCAAAGGAGGAGAAATAATAGGGAAAGGTTCAGTTGCTGGAGAGGTGGTGGAGTTTTGAGGGGGTGTTCACAAGGCCCAGTGCCAAACTGGATTTACTTTAGCAAAAAAACAATTTGTTGGGGTAACCCAGCAGGTCAGGCAGCAACTGTGGAGGGAAATGGACAGTTTTGTGTCGACACCCTTCATTTGGACGAAAAGAGTCAAGGGGAGAGAAGCAAATAACTATGATATATAAATATGAGAGGGCTTCTCACCTTCCTGTAATGTGACAAGAAGTGTACACCTTATTCTAGTTGTTGGCTAATCTATTTTACATAATGTTATCAAAAACTTGTGCTCTATGCCTTAACCAACATAACCAAGCATGTTATATGCCTTTATAATCATCTAGTCCACCTGTCCTCCTAACTTCATGGATCTGTGGATTATACACTCCAAGGTTTCTTTTTTCTTATGCAGTTCTCTGTCCTGCATTCATCATATGTTCTATCATCTTGTTTGCTCTCCCCAAATGCATTGCTTCTCACATCTTCAGCTTGAATTTTATTTGGCACTCTTTTGCTCACCTGACCTCCCTATTGATACCTTTCTTCTCTACTATCACAGACATTTTGTATCATCTTCAAACCTCCGACATTTAGTCTGAATCACTAATATATAACACGGAAAGCAAATGGACTCTGTGGTGCCTTTTAAGGCACCCCAAAGTGTTTTACAACAAATGACCTAAGTTTAAAATGTCGTCAATGTGCAGAGCAGTCACTGAGAAAGCCTGAACAAAAGAAACAATAAAAGTAGTGTTGTAGAAATGTCACCATACCAGTAAGAATAGTTGGAGCAGCAATTCAAAGGTCAGTCTTTATACAAGACAGTGGATCCTTTGAACTACTCTTTATAGAATAATAACACATAGTCAAAACGTGAAAAGGTTGATGTGCGCTTTTGCTTAACATGAAACTGTTATTTCTAGCTGCCTGATGGATATTAAACTAGAAGTATTTATTCTCCTAAAAATCTTTGCTTTTCTCAAGGCATCATGAATGATACCAAATTTTATCAAATGATTTCATGTTTTGGATTCCCTTAAATCTTCAATTGGAAGGTAGAATATATGCACCTGTCACTTTACCACTTGTTTTGAAATAAAAACTTAATTATGCAATTTTCCAGATTTTTTACATCCTTTTCAAGATATCCCTGGAAAATGCACAGTCGGCAGACAACTATATCACCACACTTGCCATGAGGGCATAAACAGGAGTGATCTGACAAGGACAATCTATATGAGACCTTTGTGTTTGTGTTTGCTTGTGGGTTCTGGTGATGAGACATTCTACCAAATGACTTTGACAGTCTGTTCAGGAAACCATCCCACGAGATCCAGTGTGTCCTCCTACAGGGCCTGCAGTATGATGCAGACAATGATAATACCTTACCAGACATCGGCAAAAATGGACACTTCCGCCCCCGCCACTTTATGGTCTGTCATAATTAGGGTTTATTTTACTTTGCATCTGATAACCAGGTACTTGCCCGTCTTCAAGAGCGAGCATTGCTTCCACTGTCCCATTTTCTCTTTCACCTTAGCTAAATGGTCCAGCCATTTCCTTCCATGTGCCCCAGCACCTTCAAGTCATCAGAAATGATCGTGAAGGGATTGGTTGGGCCAGTTGCCAAAGAACACAACGTCACAGAAACATCAAAAAATAGGTGCAGGAGTAGGCCATTTGGCCCTTTGAGCCAGCCCCGCCATTCAATATGATCATAGTTCATATGATCACTACTCTGGTCAGTAGATGTTGTGACTTGGAAAGTTAAACCATGGCAGGACTTACACAGTAAATTGCTGGGCCCAATAGATTGCTATAAACATTGAGGGATGCAGGTACCCAGTTCCTTGAAAGTGGCATTGCAGGTCGACAGAGAAGTGAAGAGGGCATTTCGCACACTTGCTTTAATCAGAGAGCATTGAATATGTTAGTTTCAGGTTTAGAGATTCAGCGAGGAAACTGGCCTCTTAGTCCACCGACACCACACAGACCAATAACCACCCATTCACTAGTTCTACCCTATACACCAAGGACAATTTACCAAAGGCAATTAACCAACAAACCTACATGTCTTTGGAATGTTGGATGAAACTGGTGCACCAAGAGAAAACCCACGGGGTCACAGTGGGAACGTACAAACTCAGTACAGACAACACCCATAGTCAGGGTCGAACCTGGGTCTTCGGTGCTGTAAGGCAACAACTCTACCGCTGCTCCACTGTTCCTAAGTCTGCTGGTGCATGCTTTCAAGCTTCTGTACCTTTTGCTCCAAAGGAGCAGGGAGTAGATGAAGGGATTCATTCAAAACGTCACCTCTCCTTCACTGCAGAGATGCTGCCTGACTCGCTGAGTTACTCCAACATTTTGTGTCTATCTTAGATATTAGTTAGACTTGCGCTTGTAGGCTTAATCCCAATTATTATTTTGTTTTATAGGTCCCTGCAATGTGAATTGTTTGGTCAGATCAAGATGTTAGAATGATAAGTGGTTGATTATGTAAAAACGATTATGCATCTCGCATGATAAATAGTGAGGGAACACCCCATCAATTTAGTTAAGAGAGTTATAGAGGGGTAAGTTTGGAAGTGTGAGGCAGAAAACACTGTGAACCTCACCAGGTGGAGCCACTTCAGATTGTCACAAATATCATCATATCATATCATATATCTACAGCCGGAAACAGGCCTTTTCAGCCCTCCAAGTCCGTGCCGCCCAGTGATCCCCGTACATTAACACTATCCTACACCCACTAGGGACAATTTTTACATTTACCCAGCCAATTAACCTACATACCTGTACGTCTTTGGAGTGTGGGAGGAAACCGAAGATCTCGGAGAAAACCCACGCAGGTCACGGGGAGAACGTACAAACTCCTTACAGTGCAGCACCCGTAGTCAGGATCGAACCTGTGTCTCCGGCGCTGCATTCGCTGTAAAGCAGCAACTCTACCGCTGTGCCACCGTGCCGCCCTATGAACATGAAGAACTTTAAGGTAAAGCGATGCGATTCTTGTGAACAGCAATTGGTCAATCAATCCTAATATGTTAGTACTTGGGAATGAGCAGGGCTTTCCTGCAACTAATTAGACCTACATTATGATGGATCGCTGCCTTCATGATGGCAACTCTGCCATCTCTCATTGAATGCTCCTGGGCGTTATGAATCACACTATTCTACACAGAAAAGAACATTAAAAATGAGTCCATGCTCTGGAGCAAAGGAGATAGCTGGTTCAGTGACCGTGTCTCATCCACAGAGAATTATGTAGCACCTCAAGTCGCCAGTGTTCAGATAAGAGATCTTTATAAACATTTAGTGCTCATCTCTGATGGCAACTGAGTTTCCCAACCAGTTGATGGGAGGTAAACTGTGAACACACAAAAGCATGCTCTGTCTGCTGAATATGGTGGAAACCAAATGAGCTTTCAGAAAAACTTAAATCCTTAAATCGTAGGTTCCAACAATCTGAAGAAAACATGAGTAAAGTCATAGAGTCACAGAATAATACAGCATGGACTAAATCGTCCTTTATGCATGTATCACTCTAAATGGCAAGACATATCTGTGGTTATGGAACAGAAGAACATGCTTGATCATTTTAACACTGTCTATAAATAACCATATAACCATATAACAATTACAGCACGGAAACAGGCCCGTTCGGCCCTACCAGTCCACACCGACCACTTTCTCTGACCTGGTCTCATCTACCTGCTCTCAGACCATAACCCTCCAATCCCCTCCTATCCATATACCTATCCAATTTACTCTTAAATAATAAAATCGAGCCTGCCTCCACCACTTCCACCTGAAGCTCATTCCACACAGCCACCACCCTCTGAGTAAAAAAGTTACCCCTCATGTTACCCCTAAACTTTTGTCCCTTAATTCTGAAGTTATGTCCCCTTGTTGGAATCTTCCCCACTCTCAAAGGGAAAAGCCTACCCACGTCAACTCTGTCCGTCCCTCTTAAAATTTTAAAAACCTCTATCAAGTCCCCCCTCAACCTTCTACGCTCCAAAGAATAAAGACCCAACCTGTTCAACCTCTCTCTGTAGCTTAAGTGCTGAAACCCAGGCAACATTCTAGTAAATCTCCTCTGTACCCTCTCCATTTTGTCGACATCCTTCCTATAATTTGGCGACCAGAACTACACACCATACTCCAGATTCGGCCTCACCAATGCCCTGTACAATTTCAACATTACATCCCAACTTCTATATTCGATGCTCTGATTTATAAAGGCAAGCATACCAAACGCCTTCTTCACCACCCTATCCACATGAGATTCCACCTTTAGGGAACAATGCACAGTTATTCCCAGATCCCTCTGTCCACTGCATTCCTCAATTCCCTACCATTTACCCTGTACGTCCTATTTTGATTTGTCCTACCAAAATGCAGCACCTCACACTTATCAGCATTAAACTCCATCTGCCATCTTTCAGCCCACCCTTCCAAAAGGCCCAAGTCTCTCTGTAGACTTTGAAAATCTACTTCATTATTAACTACACCACCTATCTTAGTATCATCTGCATACTTACTAATCCAATTTGCCACACCATCATCCAGATCATTAATGTAAATGACAAACAACAGTGGACCCAACACAGATCCTTGGGGTACTCCACTAGACACTGGCCTCCAACCTGACATACAGTTGTCAACCATTACCCTCTGGTATCTCCCATTCAGCCATTGTTGAATCCATCTTGCAACCTCACTATTAATACCCAACGATTTAACCTTCTTAATCAACCTTCCATGTGGAACCTTGTCAAATGCCTTACTGAAGTCCATATAGACAACATCCACAGCCTTGCCCTTATCAATTTCCCTGGTAACCTCTTCAAAAAATTCATGCCCAAAATCAATAAATCTCACACCTTTGCAACTCAAGCTGTATCTTTGTCTACAAAGGAGCAATGAAGGACCATGTCGATAAACAAAATAATAAACTGCTGGAGGAAGTCAGCGTGTCTGGCATCGGGATCCTTCTTCAGACAGAGCAGAGGGGAGAAAGCTGATAGAAAGCTGATAGAGGGGAGAAAGCTGAGGGGCAAAGAAGGAGTAAAAACTGGCAAGTGATAGGTGGATTCAGATGAGAAGTGGTTTACTGGCAAACGAGTGAGCGAGAGGAGAGATGGATGGAGGTGGTAAACAAGGCTTCAGGTGATAAGTGGAGTGGACAACAGAGTGCAGACTTACAGTGCATTCAGAAAGAATTCAGACCTCTTCACTTTTTCCACATTTTGTTACGTTACAGCCTTATTTTAAAATGGATTAAATTCTTTTTTTTATCATCAATCTACACACGATACCCCATGATAAAAAAAGTGAAAACAGGTGTTTAGAAAGAAATAACTGAAATATCACATTTACATAAGTATTCAGACCCTTTATTCAGTACTTTGTTGAGGCACCTTTGGCAGCGATTACAGCCTCAGGAAGTCATCCGTGTAGTGCAAGAAGACTTGGGATGTCCAAAAAGTGTTCAACATAGCCAACATAGCCAAGCGTAACTAGGACCTGTGCAGGTGCCCATGGCTACACCTGCCAATAACATTGTAGATCACAAAAGTGTCACCATATCAATAATGTTGTAAGAAAAAGCCAAAGGATGCTGGAGGGAACTGAAATGCCATATACTGTAGGGTAAACGTTTTACCATGCTGCCTAATGGAATGAAAAACAGCCTGATAAATTGATCATAAGATGATTACATGTCTCTCTGTGATCTGCCTTTCGTGTGACTATTATTGACTATATCATAAAACAATAAACAACCTTAATTATTATTAATAATTAATTTAAAATAATAATCTGTTTCTATTCTTGATTGTCATCAAGAAGAGAAACTGATAGCAGTATGAATAGTGGGAATCAATATTATCTCCAACGGGTTTTAGCAGTTTATATCTGCAGAAACATTATTTTTCATATTAAATGTATTTGTTTACTCAACAGCCACAGTATTAAAACAGTGGAATCTATAAATTTAAGGATCGGGTTCTTGAATTTTACCTTTCTGGGAAATAAGCCTGTGGAGATAGGAAAGTCAGAAAGTTGGGCCGTCAGGTATTTCCTGTCAACAAGGCAGTGCCAAGAATGCTGGGAAGTCTGTGATGCAAGGTCGTATGAAATGATATCCAATGACTTAGTGCAAAGACTTCTTTGCATATTCTGAGCTATTCCAGGAAATTGAATTCACTGATGTCAAAAATGGCATCAATGACAGAAAAAGGATATCAAACCAGTTATCAAACTACCAAAATAAATCCTACTCTCATCAGGGATATCGTTCCCTCGCCAAAGTTGCAGAGGATTGACAAGAATATGACAAAATTGATTTTAGTGCAATAATGCTCCGATTTGTTACCCCAATGCACTTTTAATCATAAATAGCAATTGGTTGAATTGATTGATTTATTTTATTGTCACATGTGCTGAGATATAGTGAAAAACTTTGCTTTGACTATCTAGTCAAATCATATTATACATCGGTACAATTAAGCCATACACTAGAACATAGGGGGTGTAAAAAGAAACTATGTTATAGTGCTGCAGCAGTATTGTGTTACAACTCCAGAGAAAGTGCAGATAAAAAAGTGTAAGATCAATAATGAGGTAAGATGGAACATCAAACTGCACCCTTAGTTAATGACAGGTCTGGTCAGTAGTCTGATAACAGCAAGGATTAAGCTGGGTTTTTTAAAATTGAGCTACCTTTAATTAATTTGGCTTATTTAAATAGTTTAAAGTGATAGCCCTGAAACCAGCTTCTCTGTGAATTAATTTAACTCCACCCAAGGAATTGGTTAATATGTTACTTTTAAGGTTTAACAGATTCTGTAATATAAAATGACTTTATAATTTTAATCATGCATTTGATTTCATTTTCACCCAATACAGATGAGTGTTTTCAGTACCAAGGCCTAGCCGACAAAATACAGGTACTTGACTTGGATATGCAGGCAGATGTGATTAGTGTATATAGGCATTGTTGACATGGACAAGATGGATGAAAAGGCCTGTTTCTGTGATATATTTTTCTACAATTCTGTCTATGATTCTAAATAACCAAGTGCGATGATTACATCATACTTCTGTCCTGCTCTAGGGCATTTGTTATTGAAACTGCTTTGTGTGTGGCCAAGTTGGCCCAAGACAGGGAGAATGTGTGCACCAGAGCTGGACACATAATTACAAAAGAAGTTCACAGGTACCAAAAAAATCTAGAAACTGTCTAAGTTCCACAAGTAAAGCTTAGTCCTCCCATAGAGGCAGGCTTACACTCCATGGATGGATTCTAAATGCAGTTCAAATAACCACCAAGCGAGATCTTAAAATACTTTTTTTTTTAGGTATGTAAAGAGGAAAAAAATAGTCAAGGCAAATGTGGGTCCCTTGAAGACAGAAACAGGGAAATTTATTATGGGGAATAAGGAAATGGCAGACGAGTTGAACCGGTACTTTGGATCTGTCTTCACTAAGGAAGATACAAGCAATCTCCCGGATGTTCGAGTGGCAAGAGATCCTAGGGTGATGGAGGAACTGAAGGAAATCCACATTAGGCAGGAAATTGTGTTGGGTAGACTGATGGGATTGAAGGCTGATAAATCCTCAGGGCTTGATGGTCTGCATCCCAGGGTACTTCGCTAGAAACTGTGGACGCATTGGTGATCATTTTCCAATGTCGTATAGATTCAGGATCAGTTCCTGTGGATTGGAGGGTAGCTAATGTTGTCCCACTTTTTAAGAAAGGAGGGAGAGAGAAAACGGGAAATTATAGACCAGCTAGTCTTACATCAGTAGTGGGGAAGATGCTGGAATCAATTATAAAAGACGAAATTGCGAAGCATTTGGATAGTAGTAACAGGATCGTTCCAAGTCAGCATGGATTTACGAAGGGGAAATCATGCTTGACTAATCTTCTGGAATTCTTTGAGGATGTAACTAGGAAAATTGACAGGAGAGAGCCGGTGGATGTGGTGTACCTCGACTTTCAGAAAGCCTTCGACAAGGTTCCACATAGGAGACTAGTGGGCAAAATTAGAGCACATGGTATTGGAGGTAGAGTACTGACCTGGATAGAAAATTGGTTGACAGACAGAAACCAAAGAGTGGGGATAAATGGGTCCCTTTCAGAATGGCAGGCAGTAACTAGTGGGGTACCGCAAGGCTCGGTGCCGGGACCGCAGCTATTTACAATATACATTAATGACTTGGATGAAGGGATTAAAAGTACCATTAGCAAATTTGCAGATGATACAAAGCTGGGTGGTAGTGTGAGCTGTGAGGAAGATGCTATGAGGTTGCAGGGTGACTTGGACAGGTTGTGTGAGTGGGTGGATGCATGGCAGATGCAGTTTAATGTGGATAAGTATGAGGTTATCCACTTTGGTGGTAAGAATAGGAAGGCAGATTATTATCTGAATGGTGTCAAGTTAGGAAAAGGGGATGTACAACGAGATCTGGATGTCCTAGTGCATCAGTCACTGAAAGGAAGCATGCAGGTACAGCAGGCAGTGAAGAAAGCCAATGGAATGTTGGCCTTCATAACAAGATGAGTTGAGTATAGGAGCAAAGAGGTCCTTCTGCAGTTGTACAGGGCCCTAGTGAGACCGCACCTGGAGTACTGTGTGCAGTTTTGGTCTCCAAATTTAAGGAAGGATATTCTTGCTATTGAGGGCGTGCAGCGTAGGTTTACTAGGTTAATTCCCGGAATGGCGGGACTGTCATATTTTGAAAGACTGGAGCGACTAGGCTTGTATACACTGGAATTTAGAAGGATGAGAGGGGATCTTATCGAAATGTATAATATTATTAAGGGGTTGGACACGTAAGAGGCAGGAAACATGTTCCCAATGTTGGGGGAGTCCAGAACAAGGGGCCACAGTTTAAGAATAAGGGGTAGGCCATTTAGAATGGAGATGAGGAAAAACCTTTTCAGTCAGAGAGTTGTGAATCTGTGGAATTCACTGCCTCAGAAGGCAGTGGAGGCCAATTCTCTGAATGCATTCAAGAGAGAGCTGGATAGAGCTCTTAAGGATAGTGGAGTCAGGGGGTATGGGGAGAAGGCAGGAACGGGGTACTGATTGAGAATGATCAGCCATGACCACATTGAATGGCGGTGCTGGCTCGAAGGGCCGAATGGCCTACTCCTGCACCTATTGTCTATTGAAAGGTCACTAGATCACAACAACTTGCATTCTCCTTATTTTATCTTGAAGATATCTTCAAGCTGTCAAATATTTGTAATACTGTAGTTTTGCATGAGCGCTCTCCTGGCTAGATAAATACAATTCTAACCAAGGGCAAGATAAATCAAATATAAAAACTGAAACACTGAAATCCATGGTACTGTTCAAAGGATAATGACCGGAGATAATAGTCAAAATATTTGGCTGTGCAGCAAGTGCCGCTTGAGCTTAGAAACCAATTCAATTTGTAAACGGGGTCCAAAGTCCACTTTACATTTGCAGCATGTGTTACGCTGGATGGCACATTTATGAGGGTGCTGGTGATTGGCAACTTGTCATCAGTGATGCCACTTTGGAGATCCTTTTGCACACCTGGACATGCATCCAGCTGCAGGAAGGACACGGGTAATTTAAGGGCATGTCAGCTTCCAGAGATTAATTAATACTGAACGTCACTACAATTCTGCAAGTATTCAATGCTTTCCAGGCTGCCTTAAAGTCATTAAGATCTACAGAGAATAGAGAGGGTGAAAGAGAGAAAGAGAGAGAGAAAGGAAGAAAGAGAGAGAGGGATTTGCTGAAGGAATATGTCTGACATCAAGACTTCTGTGCAAATCAGATGCACTCAGACAAGGGTACATCGTTAAGCATTCTCTTGAAACACATAATGATTAGGAGAATGAGCAGAGCAGATTAAATGACTGGAATAGGAGGGCAAGGAGTGTGAGAAAGGCTCTCAATATGACACTATGTGTAGGGAACAATTTTACAACACAAACCTCATTGTAAAATGATCGTGCTTGAATAAGGGCCTTCTCGCTGAATTCAAGGACAACCATGACCATAGAATCAGGAGAGGACTGCTTTACTGATAGTAGGTACAATAACCATTTTTGTAAACTTTCACTGTAGCGATCCTCAAAGATTGCGGTCAGAGATATGAACATACCATGATTAAGAACATGCAGTTGTCATGGAGGACTTCATTGCGCTGCCTGCATTTGAGCCACAATAATGGATTCAAGAATGAGAGAGACCATCAGTCAATGATTTGGCTCCTCTTCCAATTTTACAGTTTGCAATCTGCAAAGAAAGCTGTGTATTTTAGAAAGTCTGATGGCCCTCAAAGAACAAGCGTCACAGATCATCCAGTGCACTGGCATTGCCTTGAAGTAACTGTGAAGACAATTTTGTTTTTTCAACAAGAGAACAGTGGGTTAGTTTGGTGAGAATGATGAGGAGATCCAAAAACAAACTAATCACAAAAGCAAATTGTTTCTAGACTGGAAACTCGATCAAGAATCATGACATCTTAAGGCAAAGGTTTGTCAAAAAAGCCAAAGTATGAAAAATTGTTGGTAAGTCAAAGGAATGCAGGATTTCCAGCAACGTTTTAATCAACTACCACATGCATTGGTTCTTTGGCATTGTCAAGTCCAGTCATGGCCAAAACAATCACGGGCACTTCCCACTGAGAGCCAAGAATAGAGGAGAACATCGAGGATAACAAAGAAGTTAGCACCTGCTGGAGGGAACACTTTATAAAACTCTTCAACTGACACAACTGTCCTTACTATGAGCATCCTTGATTTCATAAGATGATGCCAACTCTGATTGAGATGAAGTTGAAAAGGCAAATTAAGTCATACAACATTGAAACAGGCAAATTGGAGGAACAACACCTCATATTTCGCTTGGGCACCTTACACCCCAGCAGTATGAATATTGACTTCTCTAACTTCAAGTAACCCTTACTTTCCTTCTCTCTCCATCCCTCCCCCTTCCCAGTTCTCCGACCAGTCAGACTGTCCTTGATTACATTTTATCTCTGTTTGCTTTGTTGTTACCTTCTCCGAGCCAATAATGATCTATTCTACATTTACCTTGATCTCCACCCCCTTTGATGTCTCGTTCTCACACCTTACACTTCCTTATCTCTGTATCCCCCTCCCCTGACTCTCAGTCTGAAAACGAGTCTCGACCCAAAATGTCACCCATTCCTTCTCTCCAGAGATGCTACCTGTCCCGCTGAGTTACTCCAACATTTTGAGTCTATCGAAACAGGCCCTTCAGGTCATCTCATTCATGCAGACCAAGATTCCCCATCTAAACTAGTCCCATTTGCTGCAGTTGACCCATATCCCTCTAAACCTTTCCAATCCATGTACCTGTCCAAATGTCTTTTAAATGTCGTTCTTGTACCTGCCTCAACCACCTCCTCTGGCAGTAGATTCCATATACCCACCACCCTCTGTGTGAAAAGGTTGTCAGGCAAATGCCAAATGAAATACATCAGTTCCTCTGAAGCAAGCTGATTTCCATCTCACCATCATCTTCTCAAGGGCATTTATGCATGGAAATAAATGCTGGCCTTGGCAGCAACTCATGGTGCAAATGAATAAAAATAAATAAAACACTACTTATATATACACCAAAGCTCATGACAAAGCACTGCCAGAAAGAACATGTACACTTTTCGTCATGACCAAAGCCATTCAAGCAAATTGTGTGATGACTTTAACATAGAAAAATGTTCAAGATAATTTAGAAGAGGGAAATAAACACAGGAAGAGATGTTGAGCCATAAAGAGAGACAAGCAAACCAGCTTTGTCAACTCAATAAGTTTAAAAAATAGAATTTAAAACATTTCATGATTAGGGCTTGAGTTCCAAAGGAGGATGAAGGCTAGAATAGAAGGAATAAAGATACAATTGTAGCATGTAAGAGACTTTTGAATATATATATATATTTTTTAATTGAATACATTTTATTAGCCAAGTATGTATACATACAAGGAATTTGCCTTGGTGCTTTGCTCGCAAGTAAAACATGACATACAGTAAACAATTAAGAATAAAACATTATAATTTAAACATGTGAAGAATGAAATAAAATACCAATGCAAAAGGAGGCTACAGACTTTTATTTGTTGAGTAGAGCTACTACTCATGGGAAAAAAAGCTGTTTTTATGTCTGCCTGTGGCAGATTTGACAGTCCGGAGTCGACTTCCAGAGGGAAGTACTTCAAAGAGTTTGTGGCCAGTGTGAGAGGGGTCAGAGATGATCTTACCTGCTCACTTCCTGGCCCTTGCAGTGTACAGTTTGTCAATGGGGGTAAGGTTGCACCCAACAACCTTCTCGGCTGATCGAACGATGCGCTGCAGCCTCCGGATGTCATGCTTGGTCACTGAGCCAAACCAGACCATGATGGAGAAGGTGAGGGCAGACTCTATGATAGCAGTATAAAACTGGACCATTATTGCCTGTGGCAGATGGTGTTTTCTCAGCAGCCGCAGGAAGTACATCCTCTGTTGGGCCTTTTTGACTGTGGAGTCGATGGTGGCTTCCCATTTAAAGTCCCTGGAGATGATGGTTCCAAGGAACTGAAATGATGCCACAGATGTGATTGTGGTGTTGTTCATGGCAAGTGGGGGGAGGGAGGGGGAGCTCTCCTAAAGTCTACAATCAATTCCACCATCTTAGGAGCATTGAGCTCCAGGTTGTTGCGATGGCACCAGGACGCCAGCTGTGCCACTTCCTGTCTGTAGGCAGATTCCTCCCCATCCTGGATCAGTCCAATCAGGGTTGTGTCCTCTGCAAACTTGAGGAGCTTGACAGAGGAGTCTGTGGAGGTGCAGTCGTTGGTGTAGAGAGAGTAAAGGAGAGGGGAGAGTACGCAGCCTTGCGGAGCTTCTATGCTGACGGTCTGCGGGTCCGAGATGTGCTTTCCCAGCCTCACATGCTGCTTCCTGTGTCAGGAAGTTGATGATCCACTGACAGAGGGGTTCAGGCACAGTCAGCTGGGAGAATTTGGAGTGTAGTAGCTCTGGCACAATGGAGTTAAATGCAGAGCTAAAATCCACAAACAGAATCCTTGCATAGGTCCCCTTGCGGTCTAGGTGCTGGAAGATGAAGTGCAGGCCTAGGTTGACTGCATCATCCACTGATCTATTGGCTCAGTATGCAAACTGCAGGGGGTCCAGCAGGGGGGTGTGATGTTTTTCAGCTGGGCCAGCACAAGTCTTTCAAGAGTCTTCATGATTACAGAGGTCAGTGTGACAGGCCTATAGTTTTGGACAACTATTTGGATATGCAAGGAATGGAGGGATCTGGATTATGTGCAGGTAGATAAGAGATGGTCTTGGTATTATGGTCGGCCCGGACATCGTGCGCCGAAGTATTGGTTCTTGTGCCGTACTGGTCTATGTTTAGTTAATAGACATAGATAGAAATATAGAAAATAGGTGCAGGATGAGGCCATTCGGCCCTTCGAGCCAGCATCCCCATTCATTGTGATCATGGCTGATCGTCCGCAATCAATAACCCGTGCCTGCCTTCTCCCCATATCCCTTGATTCCACTAGCTCCTATAGCTCTATCTAATTCTCTCTTAAATCCATCCAGTGATTTGGCTTCCACTGCCCTCTGTGGCAGAGAATTCCACAAATTCACAACTCTCTGGGTGAAAAAGTTCCTTCTCACCTCAGTTTTAAATGGCCTCCCCTTTATTCTAAGACTGTGGCCCCTGGTTCTGGACTCACCCAACATTGGGAACATTTTTCCTGCATCAAGCTTGTCCAGTCCTTTTTATAATTTTATATGTTTCTATAAGATTCCCTCTCATCCTTCTAAACTCCAGTGAATATAAGTCTAGTCTTTTCAATCTTTCCTCGTATGACAGTCCCGTCATCCAAGGGATCAATCTCATGAACCTACGCTGCACTGCCTCAATTACAAGGCTGTCCTCCTTCAAATTAGGAGACCAAAACTGTACACAATACTCCAGATGTGGTCTTACCAGGGCCCTATACAACTGCAGAAGAACCTCTTTACTCCTATACTGAAATCCTCTTGTTATGAAGGCCAACATGCCATTAGCTTTCTTCACTGCCTGCTGTACCTGCACTACAACTTTCAGTGACTGGTGTACAAGGACACCCAGGTCTCGCTGCACCTCCCCCTTACCCAACCTAACACCATTGAGATAATAATCGTATTATATTATGATAAGTTATTATGATAATTATATTATGATAATATATTATGATGATTTTAATGTTTCTTAAAAATGGTTTATCATAAAATTCCAGAATTAGACGAGTATAAAAGAAGACCTGAGAGTAGAAGTTGCTTTAGATGTTGGATGGGTTGGTGCCATAGAAGGATTTGAAAGGATTTTGGATCTCCATTGTTAAAAGTTAAGTCAGTGACGACAATTTGGTAGGAAATTAGAGCTAAGTGCAGTTCAGGATGTGGTTGGCTGCAGAACCTACTCAGCAGGTTAGCAACTAGTCAGGTTGATGACCTTTGGACATGGGGATGGGGGAATGGGGGAGAGCAGAAGCATTGGGGTTAATCCTGGGAGCAGTCAGCGTCCAATGCATCGAATGTAATGGCACTACACACCGCAATTTCAAAGCAATTTTGTTTTCATTTTTTTTTAAATCCTCCAATGCTCTACTTTATATTTGACTGACATCAGAAGAGCCAAGTCTCTTTTTATTATCTCTTCTATCCAACTAATTTGATTGCTGTGTCATGAGCCTTGCAATGAAATACACTAGAAATGCACTCACAGATAAATATAAAATAAATTACTTGAGTCAAAACCATGAAATACTTCTCTTGTGCACCTTTTCCTGATTCACAGCCACCTTGCCACAGTCATGAAACCAGCAACATTTCTGATTATATCGTCATTACATTAGACATAGTAGTAGTGATGCTGCTTAAGAGGATATAATAGTTCCTTATTAAACTGTGAAATACACTGGTAAACATACGTGAATGAGAAAGTGACATTTTCACATCAAAGACAACAAAAATCTATCTTCTGAAATGTGCTACTGTCAATCCTATCCTCATTATCTCCCATTCATAGGGGAATCACTAGGTACATGTGGGGACAAGAAATATATTTGAGATTAATAAGCAAATAATTCCATGAGCCAGAACCAAAAAACCTGCAGATGTTTGCAAATATGAATCAAAAATAGAAAATGTTGGACGTACTTAGCAGGTGAAACAATGTGCAAGGGCAGAGAAACAGAATCTACTTTTCAGGTCAGGGGGACCTGCAGATTTCATCAGTTGTGGTGAAGGATCCCTTGACCTGAAACATTGATTCTCTCCCCATAACCAATTTAACCTACTAAGTGCTTGTAGCACTTTTTGTTTAAATTGTAATATCCATTTGGCAATATGAGAAGGCATTTTCAGGAAATTCTATATATAAATCAAGAAGACAACTATGACTATTGACATATGCTCGGCCTCCCCCAACACTTGGCCACATGGAAGGAGTTAACGATAACAACATTAAAAGATTTGTAAATTACTGAGTACTCAGTATATGCCATTAAACCTAATACCATTTTCTCATCCCACCATTGATTGCATCATTGACATAAGGTGAGGGAAACAATATGATTGAATAAAATCACACTTGATTCTGAAATATATATGGTTGTGAATTCCTCTGAAGAGATTTAAACATAGCATTTAGGTTGCACATCCCTTAGTTTTATACAATCTAACGAGGATCCAAGGACGACAAGCAAAGGTAAAATCAATGAGTATCAATAGTAATAATCATCAACGGCTGGAGTCATTACTAATAACATAAACCTAATCTAATTCTCTTGATCTTCAATACAACTAGTGCAGTAGTTTTAAAATAATGTTTTATTTTGCTTTAGGCTGGCATTCTGGTCACCTGTCATTTTTATTTTCCATCCCACTCCTTCTGAAGTCTCTGTCTTTTACTCCAATACCATTCCAGCAAAAGTCTATGTAACTTGAGAAAGAAAATCCGTCCCTTAATATGGGCCTGTTAAAACCCTCAAGACTCAGCAATGAATTAAGCAATTTCAGATAACCTGCTGTTATAGTTTGTATCAGAATTGGTCTAGAATGATGACAGAGCATCAGCCGGTAACATTGCTTTCCCACTCTCTCCATCCCTCCCTCTTCCCAGTTCTCTGACCAGTCTTACTGTCTCTGACTACATTTTATCTCTGTTTGCTTTGTTGTTACCTTCTCCCAACTAACAATGACCTATTCTACATTTTCCTTGATCTCCATTCCCTTTGTCCTGTTTTCATACCTTGCACTTCCTTATCTATACACACTTCCTTATCGATGTACCTCCCTCTCACCTGACATCAGTCTGAAGAAGGGTCTTGATGTGAAACGTCACACATTCCTTCTCTCCAGAGATGCAGCCTGTCTTGTGGTGTTACTCCAGCATTTTGTGGCTATCTTTGGTTTAAACCAGCATCTGCAGTTCCTTCCTACACATTTAGCCTATAACTAACTTTCTTTACGCTTTACGCAGATAGTCCCTGACCTTCTGAATAGTTTCGGTATTTTCCAGTATTTTCATTTATTTCTGTTTTAGAGAATCTGCAGTGCTCTATCGTTGTTCATTTTTTGTTTTCATTTATCTTACCTTCTTACATCCCCAAATTCTTCATCACCTTCTTTCGGCTGACTTCATTACTACTTATATATTTCAACCTTTAATGGTGTTAATCCAAACATAGACATCATCTATTATTACTACCTCTCCGTCGTCTCTGGAACATAATCATGTTTGATTTCTAACTTGTCCAAGTTCTGGTAAAAACTTATCAACTTGAAATATTTTATATGAGTTGGGTGAAGGGCCAGTTCTGTGCTGTATGACTCTCTGACCTGTGAACTAAAACCAATTCATGCAATTTTATTGTTCTATTTCTTTTTTGAAATCACATCAACAGTAAGTCATCATTTATAAAATCCAAAGCAGGGATTCAAACAGGTTCTACAAGCTTACTTTTGCATTTTAAAGCATTTCATTTATTACTTTTGTAGAGTTTGTAGATGAATTGGCCTCTGTAAATTGCTCCTGGTGTGTAGGGAGTAGAGGTTAAAGTGGGATAACATAGAACAGGTGAACAGGTGATTGATGGATAGCATGGACTCAGTGCGCTGAAGGGCCTGTTTCCATGCTGTATCGTTTAATTAATTACATCAGAACCTCAAACTATTTTTAAACTATGCAGATTTATGCATAAAATGGGCAAAAGCAATTAGTGGATCACTAATTCATAGAATTGCTCCAATGTGGGGAGCCAGATGATTTCCATTCCCCTGCTCTTTTCCCACAAGCCTGAGAATTATTCTCTCTCAAGTTCTCATCTAACAGGTGTTGATTGATTCTATTTCCTGCAATCTTACAGGAGGTGAATTCAACCTGATGAGTATAATTTTTTTTATCTCAGATTCCCCCCCATTGTATCTTGTTCACAACATTTTAAAATTTTGTTCATTGGTTTTCATATCATATCATATCATATATATACAGCCGGATGCCCTCCAAGTCCGTGCCGCCCAGCGATCCCCGTACATTAACCCTATCCTACACCCACTAGGGACAATTTTTACATTTACCCAGCCAATTAACCTACATACCTGTACGTCTTTGGAGTGTGGGAGGAAACCGAAGATCTCGGAGAAAACACACGCAGGTCAGGGGGAGAACGTACAAACTCCTTACAGTGCAGCACCCGTAGTCAGGATCGAACCTGAGTCTCCGGCGCTGCATTCGCTGTAAAGCAGCAACTCTACCGCTGCGCTACCGTACCGTGTACCATCTGCTAAAGAGAATTGCTTCTATTTTTCTTATCTAAACCTGCTTGGATCTTGTACAGCTGTAGATCCAAGTCTCCTTTGAAATTACTTTGTTCCAAGGAGAGCAAGCACAGCTTTCTCGTCTGACCTTGAAGCTGAAATAACAAAATTCATTCCACTTGGATTTATAAAACTACTCGACTCTCCACATTTCTCTCTGTTCTGTAAATCTCAGACTTTCTAATATTGCAAAGCTCTCCAATCTCCAATAAACCAAAATATATTAAGTTTATTTGTTAATTTATCATTGCAAGATAGTTATAGAATTGTAGCATCATATAACACAGTAACAGATCCGTCAGCCCACCATGTCCATGTCTCCATCTATCTTAATCCATTTGACCATCGCTTGGTGCTGTGCCTTCTTTGACTTGGAGATTCAAATGCTTATCAAAATAGTTTTTAAATGTTGTGGGAATATTTGTCACCACCACGTTCTTAGGCAGCACATTCCAGATTGTTTCATTTCATAAATATTTTTCTCAATTCCGCTGTAACCATTTTACTCCTCATTTAAACCTTTGCCCTCTGGGTTTACATGTCTTCATTACATTCAGATTCAGATTAGTTTATTGTCACATACTAGGGTGCACAAAATAATAACTAATCTGCAATAACGAACCATATGGCAACACCTGATGGGAGAGGGGAGAAGTGGGAATGGCTCATCCTTGATTATGCTGCTGACCTTGCCAAGGCAGCGTGAGGTATAAGTGGAATCAATATAAGGGAGACTATTTGATGTAGGAAATTCGGAAAAAGATGAGCAGTTAGTGGTATGTTTAGCCCAGGAGTTTATGTGCTGGGAAGGTATGGGGAGGGGAGCAGTGCGGATGTTGAGTAGGGCAATGAATGAATTTGTTGGGTGTAAATTAGCAATAAACACTATTCTTATCTGGGAATCCAGGTTTTCAAGCACCTATATCTTCTCCCAGAAGGTAAAAGAGAGAAAAGGGAATGGCCAGTGTAACAGACATCCTTGGTGATATTTTCAGCCTTCCTGATGCAAGGCAATAGACAATAGACAATAGGTGCAGGAGGAGGCCATTCGGCCCTTCGAGCCAGCACCGCCATTCAATGTGATCATGGCTGATCATTCTCAATCAGTACCCCGTTCCTGCCTTCTCCCCATACCCCCTGATTCCGCTATCCTTAAGAGCTCTATCTACCTCTCTCTTGAATGCATTCAGAGAATTGGCCTCCACTGCCTTCTGAGGTAGAGAATTCCACAGATTCACAACTCTCTGACTAAAAAGGCACTGTGAAGGCACTGTGAAGATGGAGTGGATGGAAGCAAGTGATGAGCCTGTGATGGATAGGGCTGTTTTTAACACATTCTCCATGTTGAGGCAGTCAAGAGTAGAGAAGTCGCTCTACCAGGTTGAGATGCATCCCATCAGAATACTTTCTATAGAGCATCTACAAGTTTGAGAAAATCCTTGTAGATGTGTGGAATCTACTCCATGCCTAAGAAAGTAAATATGCTGATGCATTTGCCTGATCACCACATCAGTGTGAAAGGACCAGTTGCTGGTGATATGGATGCCAAGAAACTTAGAGCTGTTGACCTTCTCTTCAGCAGATCTGCAGATGAGGACAGGGTTGTGTTCACCCCTTGCTTCCTAAGGTCGACAACCAACTATTTTGCCTTGTTTACGTTATGGGCTAGGTTGTTGTTTGAACCATTACACATTGAGGCTGTAGATATTGTTTACCTAGATTTTCAGAAAGCCTTCGTTAATGTGCCGGACGTCAAGCTGCGAGGGAAGATGAGAGCCCATGGCATTGAAGGGCAGATACTAGCATGGGTAGCTGGTTGGCTGGATGGCAGAAGGCAAAGAGTTTGCAATTAAAGGCGCTTTTTCAAGTTGTTGCCAGTGACTAGTGGAGTTCTGCAAGGGTCGGTGCTGGGGCCACTTCTCTTCACGTTGCATATTAATGATTTGGATAAGGGGATTGGAGGCTTTGTGGCCAAGTTTGCCGGTGATGCTAAGATAGGTGGAGGGGCAGGCAGTGGAGAGGAAGCAAGACTCTGCAGAAGGACTTGGACAGGTTAGGAGAGTGGGCAGAGAAGTGGCAGGTGAAATTTAGCACAGCAAAGTGCAGAGTCTTGCATTTTGGTAATAAGAATAAAGGCGTAGATTATTTTCTAAATGGAGGGAGAATCCAGAAATCGGAGGTGCAAAGGGACATATCTGGAGATGGATGTGTTGGCTCTGGAGAGGGTCCAGAGGAGGTTTAGAAGAATGATTCCAGGAATGAGTAGGTTAGCATATGATGCGCATTTGACAGCACTGGGCCTGTACTCGCTGGAGTTTAGACGGTTGAGGGGGGGCCTCACTGTAACTTACAGAATAATGAAAAGCATAGATAGAGTGGATGTGGAAAGGATGTTTCCACTGGTGGGAGAGTCTAGGGCCTGTGGTCATAGCCTCAGAATTAAAGGGTGCTCTTTTAGAAAGGAGGTGAGGAGGAACTTCTTTAGTCAGAGAGTAGTTAATCCGTGGAACTGCCATAGAGGGCTGTGGAGGGCGTCAGTGGATATTTTAAAGGCAGAGATAGACAAATTCTTGATTAGAACAGGTGTCAAGGGTTATGGGGAGAAGGCAGAAAAATGGGATTAGGAGGCAGACATCAGCCATGATAGAATGGCGGAGTAGACTCAATGGGCTGAATAGCCTAATTCTACTCCTGTAACCTGAGAACTTGTGAAGTTGGCTGGGGTCAATTACTTAGAAATTGTCAAAATAGTGGAGGGCATTAAAAGTATCATGAATGTAAGGAGGAAGGGACTGGACCAAGGGGGACAGGATTGAATCACGTTATGAAGAAATAAGTTTGATGAGGCAAGAGCAGGCTAAAACCATAGGTTTATCAGGACAGAGCTGTTTCTGGATCTTGGATTTGAGCTAAATATGAGTAGTACTGTGTTGGGGAAGTTCTCCTGAAATGAGATGTGTGACCGTCTGGGAGACATGTGTGCGTTCGTGGAATCATAGTCCTAAGCGATGTATGAGGGTGAGTCAATGCTGATGTTTGACCTCCACACTCCCTTCTCTGCAGGTCTGATAACGCAATCTGGATTGGTTTGCAACGAGTCAAGTGCTGCATGTTTAGAATCAGGTAGATCAGAGTGGGTGAGAGGAGGAGAGAAATGAAAGCAGTCAAAGTCAGGTGGGCATTTTATCTGCAATATTTAAACAAAAGCAAGATTAAAATTCAAGCTTCTCCAAAAGAATAATCATTAAGACAGATACCTAGCTGTTGGGCATTATTTCATCAGCCTTCTGTATCATCTATGAAAAGCAACATTCAATTTTTTTTCCAATCTAAAAATAATGTAATCTTCACAATGCATATATTCACAACATCCATTTTAATGAAGGAATATGTCAGAAGCTAAATCCTATTAAAGATTTATCGTGAAGCAATGGGCTTGCAATACTGCCGTTGTTAATTTACTTTCTAAAATATCCTTTTCCAGTGTTTACGAGTTTGCAGTAACTAATCTGTTGTCAAGAAGTATGCAATTATTGCACCTCAACTTAATTTTCAATTATTCACTTGCAGAATTTAATGATTTCAGCATGGAACGATTATTTTAACAAAAATAAAATTACAACAATGCTGTTAATCAGGTGAAATCTGGAGCTTAAAGCACAACATCAATGTTAATGCTTTGGAGAAATAAAAGAGCATCAGTGCAGCATCACTCAAGTCTTTTCATTTGGTCTGACAACAGCCTGAAAGTTTAACATTCGTTTTATGAACTCTTGCATTCAAAGAATACCAACTGCAACATATAAGTGTGTAAATGACAGAATATCTCAAAAGTGAACTCATTCTATTTTTGCCAACACGACAAATTTAATCTATGATTAATTTACAGTCTGGCAAGGCTTATGAGGAAACTAAATCACATATCATGCAAGTTGTTAAAAGACAAATGACTTCCTGTAAATCTGTAATCCTGAATGCTGAAGATTATACACATGAAACATCACATACGGATATCTGGAATCCCTGTTTTGTAATAATTATGGACCAGAATCTACTGTCAAAATATCTGTGCGGCCAACAATTCCCTCCATCATTAGTGTGCAAATCAAGTTGCCATTTCTAGCAGTTCTGCCCAAAGCACGGCTCTCTCAACTGTTCAAAATGTTATAGTCATAGATGCATAGAGTGGTACAGCATGGAAACAGGCCCTTCGGCCCAACTTGCCCACACCAGCCAACATACCCCACCTACAGTAATCCCACCTGCCTGTGTTTGGTCCATATCCCTCCAAACCTGTCCTGTGCATGTACCTGTCTATCTGCTTCATAAACGTTGGGATAATCCCAGCCTCAACTATCTCCTCCGGCAGCTTGTTCCATACACCCACCACCCTTTGCGTGAAAAAGCTACCCCTCAGATTCCTATTAAATCTTTTCCCCTTCATCTTAAAGATATGTCCTCTGGTCCTCGATTCATCTACTCTGGGCAAGAGACTCTGTGCATCTCCCCGATCTATTCCTCTCATGATTTTATACACATAGAAGAGATCACCCCACAGCCTGCTACGCTCCAAGGAATAGAGCCCCAGCCTACTCAACCTCTCCCTGTAGCTCACACCCTCTAGTCCTGGCAACATCCTCATAAATCTTCTCTGTAACCTTTCCAGCTTGACAACATCTTTCCTGTAACATGGTGCCCAGAACTGAACACAATAGTCTAAATGCGGCCTCACCAACATCTTATACAACTGCAACATGACCTCCCAACTTCTATACTCAATACTCCGACTAATGAAGACCAATGAGCCAAAAGCTTTTATCTACATTCGATTCCACCTTCAAGGAACTATTTACAACCACCAGGAGGGTCTCAAGGCCCTCCATTTCTTCCATGAACAGAGCACCAATCAATTTCCCTCCACTAACACGCTCCACCATCCCGCAGAAGTTATTCTCACTCTTAACAACTTCTCCGTTTGACTCCACTCACTTTCTCCACGTTAAAGGTGTAGCCATGGCTAACCTCACGGGCTCCAGGTATGCCTGTCATTTTGTCGGTTATACGATACGATACGATACAATAGAACTTTACAGTATTTATCCCAGGAGGGGAAATTGATCTGCCAACAATCAAAAAACACAAAATACATGAAGCATGAAATTAAAGTGACGAATGGAAAGGATTGGGGATGTGCAAAGATTGGGGGGGCGGGGGGAGGTCAGTCTCAATCTCAATCTACTCCACGACAGAAGGGGGAGGAGTTGTACAGTTTGATAGCCACAGCAAAGAAGGATCTCCTGTGGCATTCTGTCCTGCACGTTGAACAGTTCTTGTTTCAGGCCTACACTGGCCCTATTCCCCAGCTCAATATCCACGACCTCAACGACTGCATTACAGTTGTCTCCCATATCCCTTAGGCTACAGAGAGAGGTTGAACAGGTTGGGTCTTTATTCTTTGGAGCGTAGAAGGTTGAGAGGGGACTTGATAGAGGTATTTTAAATTTTAAGAGGGACAGACAGAGTTGACGTGGGTAGGCTTTTCCCTTTGAGAGTGGGGAAGATTCCAACAAGGGGACATAACTTCAGAATTAAGGGACAAAAGTTTAGGGATAACATGAGGGGTAACTTCTTTACTCAGAGGGTGGTGGCTGTGTGGAATGAGCTTCCGGTGTAAGTGGTGGAGGCAGGCTCGATTTCATTATTTAAGAGTAAATTGGATAGGTATATGGATAGGAGGGGATTGGAGGGTTATGGTCTGAGAGTAGGTAGATGAGACTAGGTCAGAGAAAGTGGTCGGCGTGGACTGGCCCGAACGGGCCTGTTTCCATGCTGTAATTGTTATATGGTTATATGGTTATATGGTTATATCCATGCAGAACTCATGAATTTTATTAATTCACCACTAACTTCCACCTAGCCCTCAAATTCACCTGGACTATCTCTGACAATTCTCTCCCCGTTCTTGATCTCTCTGTCTCCATCACAGGAGAGAGATTATCAACTGACATCCACTATAAACCTACTGATTCCCACACTTATCTGGACTACACTTCCTCCCACCCTGGCTCTTGTAAAAATGCTATTCCCTACTCTTAAGTCCTCCATGTATGCCGTATCTTCTCCCAGAATGAGCCTTTCCCGTCTAGGATGTCCGAGATACCCTCTTTCTTTTTATAAACGTGGTTTTCCGCATTCTATCATAGAAGGATCCCTCCCTGCATCTTCTCTGTGTCCAGTAGTTCTTCTCTTGCTCCCCATCCCTCCAGACAGAACAAGTTTTAAAGTTTAAAGTTTAAAGAGAGGGTAGGTTTCAAGGGATATGGGACAAATGCTGAGTCATAGTCATAGCGTCATATGGTGATATAGTGTGGGAACAGGCCCTTCGGCCCAACTCGCCCACACCGGCCAACAATGACCCAGCTACACTAGTCCCACTTGCCTGCGCTTGGTCCATATCCCTCCAAACCTGTTCTATCCATGTCTAATTGTTTCTTAAATGAAGGGATAGTCCCAGCTTTAACTACCTCCTCTGGCAGCTTGTTCCATACACCCACCACCCTTTGTGTGAAAAAGTTACCCCTCAGATTCCTATTAAATCTTTTCCTCTTCACCTTGCACCTATGCCCTCTGGTCCTCGATTCCCCTACTCTGGGCAAAAGACTGTGCATCTACCCAATCTATTCCTTTCATGATTTTGTCCACCTCTATAAGATCTCCCCTCATCCTCCTGTGCTCCATGGAATAGAGACCCAGCCAACTCAACTTCTCTCTATAGCTCACACCCTCTAGTCCTGGCAACATCCTCGTAAATCTTTTCTGAACCCTATCATACTTAATAATATCTTTCCTATAACATGGTGCCCAGAAATGAACACAATATTCTAAATGCGGTCTCACCAACATCTTTCCAACTGCAACATGACCTCCCAACTTCTATACTCAATACTCTGACTGATGAAGCCCAAAGTGCCAAAAGCCTTTTTGACCACCTTATCTAGAGTACCTGTGACTCGACCTTCAAGGAACCATGCACCTGTACTCCTATATCCCTCTGATCTACAACACTAACCAGAGGCCTACCATTTACTGTGTAGGTCCTGCCCTTGTTCAATGTCCCAAAATGCAACACCTCACACTTTTCTGTATTAAATTCCGTCAACCATTCCTCCACTCACCTGGCCAATCGATCCAGATCCTGCTGCAATCGTTCACAACCATCTTCACTATCTGCAAAACCACTAACTTTTGTATCATCAGCAAACTTGCTAATCTTACCTTGTATGTTCTCATCCAAATCATTGATGTAGATGACAAACAGTAATGGGCCCAGCACCGAACCCTGGGGCACATTACTAGTCACAGGCCTCCAGCCTGAGAAGCAACCTTCCACGATCACCCTCTGCCTCCTTCCATGGAGTCAATTTGCTATCCATTCAGCTATCTCTCCTTGGATCCCATGCGATCTAACCTTCCAGAGCAACCTACCATGCGGAACCTTGTCGAATGCCTTACTGAAGTCCATGTACACAACATCTACAGCTCTGCCCTCTTCAAACTGTTTGGTCACGTCTTCAAAAAAATCAATCAGATTTGTGAGACACGACCTCCCACGTATAAAACCATGCTGACTTTCCCTAATCAGCCCTTGCCCATCCAAATGCCTGTATAACCTATCCCTCAGAATACTCTCCTGTAACTTTCCACTTACAGATGTTCAGCTCACCGGCCTATTGTTCCCAGCATTTTCCCTGCCACCCTTCTTGAAAAGAGGCACAACATTTGCCACTCTCCAGTCTTCCGGCACCTCTCCTGTATTTAACTTTTGTCGAGACTAGTGTAGATGGTTGATCTGTGTCTCTATGACTCTAAGGATAGCGTCCCCCAGGTCCTCAACTTGCACAAAACCAGCCACTGTATCCAACACATCATACTCTGACATTGCCATTGCCTCCATTGTGATCTCACCACTAGTCACCTCTTCCCATCTCCACCCCTTTCTGTCTTCCACAGAGACTGGGTTCTTGGTTCGCTCATCCCTTCCAACCCAAACCACCCCACCCCTTGCAATCCTATCCAAGGTCCATTCAGGGACTCCAACAGCCTTTCTAGGTGAGAATAAGGTTCACTTGACCTACCCTAACCTCAGCTCCTGCATTCAGTGTCCCTGAGGTGGCCTCCTGTACATTAGCAAAACCAAGCATACACTCGGCGACCATTTCACTGAACACTTTCATTTGGTCAGCCATGGCCTACTGAATCTCCCAGTTGCCATCTATTTTACCTCCACTCGTCACATTCCACACTGACCTTTCTGCCCTGGGCCTTCTCCATTACCAGAGTGAGACAATGTACAAACCTGAAGAACAACACCTCTTGGGTAGCTTACAACCGAACAGTATTTTCAATATTAAGAAACCTCTAACTAAATCCACCCTATCTCTTTCCTCACTCACACCTTCCCCTCTCGTTCACCCACCCCCTCCACTTCCACAGGAAATGTAACACCTATACTCCCACCTGTTTCTCCTCTCCACCACCCTCCCCCTTGCGACGTTCTTCTCCCTGGCTTCACAATCCGCAACTCATCAAATGTGTCTCAACCCTTTTGCTCTTATCGCTGGCCTTTGTTACAACCACCCCCCTGGTTGGCATGGTGGCACAGCGGTAGAGTTGCTGTCTCACGGGGCCAGGAACCCGGGTTTGATCCTGACTACGGGAGCCGTCTTTATGGAGTTTGTACGTACTCCCCGTGACCTGCGTGGGTTTTCTCCGAGATCTTCGGTTTCCTCCCTCACTCCAAAGACGTGCAGGATTGTAGGTTAATTGGCTTGGTATAAGTGTAAATTGTCCCGAGTGTGTGTAGGATAGTGTTAATGTGCGGGGATCACTGGTTGATGCGGACTCGGTAGGCCGAAGTGCCTATTTCCGCGGTATATCTCTAAACTAAACTAAACTTGGTTCGAACTATTACCTGTCAAGCGTCGTCATGCCTCTCCCCTTTTCTAGCTTTCTTCTCGGCCTGAAAAATCAGCTCTCCATGTTCTCCAGAGATGCTCTCTGACCCGCTGAGCTACTCCAACAGTTTTTGTCTTTTTTTATGTTATTTATTTAACTGCTTTGATCTGGTGGTTTTCGGCAGTCATACCAAATTCCAGGGAAATAGTGTCCCCTAGTACATCTGGGAGATTGTTTGTGTTTTATTTTATTTATTTAATAATTTATTTGAAAAAGGGACAATGTACATTAATTGACATTCAAACAAATATAAATGTATTCGAGTTAGCCGAGAGGCTAGTTTTCATCGACAGTCCCACTCCTGATGTTGTTAGACATCCTAGAAAAGAAATGCAATACAATATGTACAATAGTTAATATTGCCTTCCTTAGTGAAGACAGAACCAAAGTACCTGTTCAACTCGTCTGACATTTCCTTGTTCCCCATAATAAATTCACCTGCTTTTGTCTTCAAGGGACTTACATTTCTCTTAACTATTTTTTTCCTCTTCACATACCAAGAGAAGCTTTTACTATCCTCCTTTATATTCTTGGCTAGCTTACCTTTGTGCTTCATCTTTATTCCCCGTATTGCCTTTTTTGTTACCTTCTATTGTTCTTTAAAAGTTTCCCAATCCTCTGGCTTCCCACTCATCTTTGCTATGTCATACGTCTTATCTTTTATATTTATACTGTCCTTGACTTCCCTTGTCAGCCACGGTCGCCTCGTACTCCCCTTAGAATCTTTCTTCCTCTTTGGACTGAAATGATCCTGCATCTTCTGTATTATTCCCAGAAATACCTGCCATTGCTGTTCTACTGTCATTCCTACTAGGGTTCCTTTCCAGTCAACCTTGGCCAGCTCCTCTCTCATGCCTCCATAGTCCCCTTTGTTCAACTGCAATACTGTCACTTCCGATTTTACCTTCTCCCTCTCAAATTGCAGAATAAAACTTATCATATTATGGTCACTTCCTCCTAATGGTTCCTTTACCTTGAATGCCCTTATCAAATCTAGTTCATTACATAACACTAAATCCTGAATTGCCTTCTCCCTGGTAAGCTCGAGTACAAGCTGCTCGAAGACTCCATCTCGGAGGCACTCTACAAACTTCCTTTCTTGTAGTCCAGTACCAACCTGATTTTCCCAGTCTACCTGCATGTTGAAATCTCCCATAACCACCTTAGCATTACCTTTGTTACATGCCAATTTTAACTCCTGATGCATCTTGCACCCTATCTCCAGGCTACTGTTTGGAGGACTGTAGATAACTCCCATTTGGGTCCTTTTACCCTTACAATTTCTCAGTTCTATCCACAATGACTCTGAACCTTCTGATTCTATGTCACCCATCGCAAGGGACTGAATTTCATTCCATAGCCAACAGAGCTACCCCACCCCCTCTGCCCACCTGTCTGTCTATTCGATAGGACGTATACCCCTGAATATTCAGTTCCCAGCTCCAATCCTCTTGCAGTCATGTCTCTGTAATTCCCACAACATCATACTCACCAATTTCTAACTAAGCCTCAAGCACATCCACTTTATTTCTTATACTTCGCGCATTCATATATAACACTTTAAATTCGGTATTCACCTCCCCTCTCACACCGGAGAGTGTCTTCTTTCATCTGACCTTACTCTCTTATCCCTACTTGAACTTTCCGTCCCATTAATTTGGGTGTCCTTTGTAACTTTTCCTGTACTCTCTTCCCCTTTAACTCCATCCTGATACTCCCAATTTGTCAACCCCTCCTCCCCGCTATTTAAACACACCCATGTAGCACTAGCAAACCTGGCAGCCTGAATGTCGGTCCCCCTCCAGTTAAGGTGTAACCAATCCCTTTTGCACAGGTCCCAGGGGTCTATAAATCTAAATCCCTGCTCCCTGCACCAGCCGCTCAGCCACACATTCAGATCCCCTGTCTCCCTGTTCCTGCCCTCACCAGCACGAGGTACCGGAAGCAATCCAGAGATAACCACCCTAGAAGTCTTGCTTTTCAGCCTTCTTCCTAACTCTCTAAACTCCTTTATCTTCCTCCCGATGTCATTTGTGCCCACATGCACAACTACTTCCGCTGCTCACCTTCCCTCTCAAGCATGTTCTGAAGTCGGTCCGAGACATCTTGAACCCTGGCATCAGGTAGGCAATCCTTGAGCCATCCTTGAGTCTCACCTGCCATCACAGAATCTCCTGTCTGCACCTCAGACAATGGAGTCACCCACCACTCTGGCTTTGCCTGACGTCGGTCTCGCCAGTCGAGTCTCATCACTAAGATTGGAGCCACCGACCTATCCGGCACTCGGACTGGAAGCCTCGTCTGCCCCGACAGCTCCCAAGAGGGTGTATCTGTTTCACTAGGTACAGCCACCGGGATCTCCTGCACTGCACGTTTACTCCTTTCTCACAGTCACCCACCTTTGGTCTTCCTGTATCCTTGGTGTGACCACCTCACTGAAGGTCCTGTCCAGGAAACGCATGTTTTTCCGGATGGCCCTGAGGTCGTCCAACTGCTGCTCGAGTTCCCCATTCGTTCATTCAGGAGCTGCACCTGGACACAATTCCCGCAGGTGTAGTTTCCAGAAGCATTGAGCTTGCTGGAGTTTAGAAGGTCGAGGGGGGACCTCATTGAAAGTTCCAGAATAATAAAAGGCATAGATAGAGTGGATGTGGAAAGGAAGTTTCCACTGGTAGCAGAGTGAAGAAAGCCAATGGAATGTTGGCCTTCATAACAAGAGGAGTTGAGTATAGGAGCAAAGAGGTCCTTCTGCAGTTGTACAGAGCCCTAGTGAGACCGCACCTGGAGTACTGTGTGCAGTTTTGGTCTCCAAATTTGAGGAAGGACATTCTTGCTATTGAGGCGTGCAGCGTAGGTTTACTAGGTTAATTCCCGGAATGGCGGGACTGTAGTATGTTGAAAGGCTGGAGCGGCTAGGCTTGTATTCACTGGAATTTAGAAGGATGAGAGGGGATCTTATCGAAACATATAAGATTATTAAGGGGTTGGACACGTTAGAGGCAGGAAGCATGTTCCCAATGTTGGGGGAGTCCAGAACCAGGGGCCACAGTTTAAGAATAAGGGGTAGGCCATTTAGAACGGAGATGAGGAAAAACGTTTTCAGTCAGAGAGTTGTAAATGTGTGGAATTCACTGCTTCAGAAGGCAGTGGAGGCCAAGTCTCTGAATGCATTCAAGAGAGAACTAGATAGAGGTCTTAAGGATAGCAGAGTCAGGGGGTATGGGGAGAAGGCAGGAACGGGGTACTGATTGAGAATGATCAGCCATGATCAAATGGAATGGTGGTGCTGGCTCAAAGGGCCGAATGGCCTACTCCTGCACCGATTGTCTATTGTTTATACTTGAACGCCTATGATCTTCCATAAATTACTAAGCATAACACATCTACTTTGGGCTTCTAAGGAATGGACATCAGCAAAAAAATCAGTATTCAGAGCCAGCAATGTTAGAATTTGACTTAGTTATTCACATTACGCAATAATTTGTTGTTGTTCTATTTGGGACATACAGATTTATTGTTAAAGTTTGTGAATATGCTTCTGTGTCCCCTGTGCATGTTTCTTGTATTCTCTGTAGCATCTAAAGGCCCCTGGACAACTGTGTAGAGTCATAGAGCCACACAGCGTGAAAACATAGAACATAGAACATAGAAAATAAGTGCAGGAGGATAAGAAAATAACTTGAAGGGCCAAATGGCCTCCTCCTGCACCTATTTTCTATGTTTCTATGTATAGATGTTTCAAAATCTGCCATGAAATTACCTAAAAAGTAATTTCCATTTGAAGTCGCAGAACAAATCTTTAGATTAAATGTGTTCCATGAGGCTGCAGACAGGAATATTGAATTGGAAAACATGTGCCGAGTAACATAAATAAACAAGGTGCCTGCAGCTTCTTAGTGAACGCTGATCGTTTGATGAATGAATATTTATTGGCCTAACAACAAATTGTAGTGATAATGAGCTCAGTGCAGTTAATGGAGAGAAATATGGGCGAGGTGTTAAAAGGATCTTCAGTCAGACACTGGGGGTTTCTCAATGGTGAGTTTGGTTAAAATTATCTTTGCTGCCTTTGATATTAGTTTCCCCGCATTAGGTGGTAAGCTCATAGCCCTGTAGCTATCTGGTTTCACTCTCTCTCTCTCCATCTTATTAATATTCGGGAAATAAACAAACCTTCAATAATGATAGCAACAAATAGACTATGTGAAATGACATTGAATCATACTTTACCCTCAATACTTCACCTACAATAATATTGCCTCCCCCCCCCCCCCCCCACCCAAACAATTAATGTGCTGCAGAAACCCTACGTCTCCAATCACCCTTCCATTTGATTACATTAACCTTTAACTGGGGAAACTCACTGCCAGGTTTCTTTTGCACTATTGGCCATGTCCAGAGTATACTTGGGGCTGGCACTGAACAGATTAATGGCTAATGCCCAATAAACTTCAGTTCACACAAAATACGATTGTCCATATTTCAAGAGCAATCTTTCCGGTTATACTCCATGACTTAATCTCCTTGGGTTGAGAGTGAATTGTTCTTGAAATCTAGTCCACTAGATGGCTTCTTGTCGTGGCTTTTAAATCCATTGGTGAGTTTGCTCCCTGAACTTACCTTTCTCCATTTCAGTGACATCCTTTGCAGCTAGTCAACTGCAAACCACTGGCCACTACCATTTCAAAGATTCACTGAGTCCAGCAGCACAGTTACAGGAACTTTGGCCCACCATGCTTATGGTGAGACAGAAAGCTGGAGTAACTCAGCAGGACCGGCAGCATCTCTGGAGAGAAGGAATGGGTGACGTTTCGGGTCGAGGTGACCATGAATAAATCGATCTATCCTCTTCCCATTTACAAGCACTTGTTCCTCAGCCAACCATGGCTTGGACATTCAAGTGCTTATCCAGATGCTTTTTAAATGTTGTGAGATTGCCTGTCTCCACCACATTCTTTTCTATGAATGGTGGCCTAGACCAGCAAACCCTGACCATTCCCAGTCTCAAGTTGTCCTACTTTAAAGTAACCAGAGGGATAAATAACTAATTGGCAGAGTTGTTTAGTTAGGTAAACATGTTATGCTGCAGACATACACCATAAGGCTCATAGGTTATGCTGGGGTTGTGGAGAGTGGGTTGCATGGTGGAAATTTTAAGTAGAGGTGCCTCCGGTCTTATGTGTAGAAAGGAACTGCAGATAGACACAAAAAGCTGGAGTAACTCAGTAGGTCAGGCAGCATCTCTGGAGAAAAAGAATAGGTGACATTTTGGGCTGAGACCCTTCTTCAGACTCAGGTCATATTCAGGTGCCCCTATGGCATTTCAGGCCAAAGTCTTCTCTTGCCTGAAGTGGTTACCATGCATGCCACTTTTCCATGGATGTTTAAGTTGAAGAACATTCAATAACACTGTTCTTCTTCATGTACTACATGATTTATTCCTTGCACACAAGAAATCAAGAGAATAGGAGGAATCAACATGCTCATGTCTGATCTGCCCAGGCCATTACTCCTCTTGTCAGTTCACCTAACCCTCAAGAATCACTCTCAAAATCTTCCTGAAGAAATGTAACATCCTCTCCTATTTGCGGCAATCCCTGGAAAAAGCAGTTGGGAAGAAACTGAGCATCTCAGGCCAAAGTCTTCTCTTGCCTAAAGCTGTTACTTGGAAAGGCCATTGCAGTTAAGGTGCAAACAACCAAAGAATTGGACAAGATCCCAAGCGACCTGCCTAAAGGTCTGTGTGTGTTTCTGGTGTTCAGCTCCAGTCTCATCCATAGCTTTTCATAAAATCTTGATGGAGGTTTGTGCCCAACTCCATTCTAACAATCACAAAACACAGATCATAACTTCCATCGCATTGCAAGTAGATAGAAGCAATGTTGTCATGGTAGGTGATGTTAACTTCATAGTGCAAAAGGATTAGATGGGGAAGAATTTGTCAAATGTGTCCAGTAAAGTATCCTCAGGCAATAGTTAGAGGGCTCTACATGGGAGAGGTCAATGCTTGATCTACTCTTAGGAAATTGAGAGGAGCAAGTGGATGAAGTATTTGTGGATGAGCCTTTTGGGCACTGTTCTATTAGCTTTAAGATAGTTATAGTTATGGATAAAGGCAGGATGGGCCTGAGAGAGTTAAAATTCTAAATTGGGGCAAGCCAACTTTCACGGTATTAGACAGGAAATTGCTCAAGTTGATTGAAGCAAGTTATGTCCAAACATTACTGACGTCATCCTGTTTCTATGATCATCTCAGGACTCTGGCAACCTTGATTGATCCAACTTTCCCTTCTGTCTTCTCCATTTTCTTTTAGAGTTGGATGTGATGACACATCTTTCTGGATCTGCCTTGGTTCTTTAGATGTGATGAAACAAACTCAGTATTATCCTAAGCCTCCTGTACATCAGCATTTTAGCGTCCATCAAGCCCGTGTTGGACGAGATGGATGTTCTGCATTGGAACAAGAAGCATGTGCTATCAATTTAGAGGTGTGCCTATATCCTAAAATCCCTTTAGGAATAGAACTTTCAATGTTTCTTCCAGGATATGAACAGTTCACTGTGCTGTTTCATTGGAGTGAGGATGATATGGTGGGTTTGTAGATACAAACAGAATTCTGGAATAGTCATCAGGTAAGTCAGAAACTGTGGAGAGCAAAACAGAGTTAATGTCTCAGGCCACTAACCTTGTATCAGAAAGGCAAAAGTGGGAAATGAAGCAACTGTTCGGTTGCAGAGAATGGGAGGAGGAATAGTTGGCATCTTGGCATCATGATCAACGCAGACATTGCGGGTTGAAGGGCCTGTTCCCCTACTGTACTGTTCTATGTTCTATATATCTGAAATTACCAGAAGAGACAGAGAGAAAACTGATGAACACTGGACATATGAGACGCAAGAATGGGATGGCTGCTTATCTGAATCTGTAGAACATAATATAGAGTCTAGAAAGCTGTATGCATTGGAGGCATTCCTTTGAGGGTATATTGAGCTTAGTTGGCACAGTGCAGGAAGCCATGTACCAAGAGATCAGAGTGGGAGTATGATGAAGAATCAAAGTAGCCGGCAACTTGAAGCTCAGGGTCATGCTTGCAAACTGATCAGAGGCATGCTGAAAAGTGGTTAGCCAACCTCTGCTTGGGTTTTCCAACATAGAAACAGAATTCATTCCATTACTTTGAGGAAAGTGCAAAATAAACCATATCTGGCAATGATCCAAAATTCACACTGTTTCTGTTGCATTTTCCTCAGAGTAATGGAATTACTTCTGTTTCTACATTGGAAAAAGCCAAGCAGAGGTTGGCTGACCACTTCCTAAAGAGTTCATATCTGGCAATAATCCAAAATTTTACACTACCTCTTTAGGAAGTTCGTACATGGCAAAGACCATCCTGAGAGTGCCCAGTGTTCTTAAAGCTGTGGAAATACATCCTGTTGGCTTAACTTCAAGTTTTTTTGAAAGGATTCTTTAAGCACAAGAAACCCTTTGGTATATTTATGACAAAAATAAGTGAACACCCTGAAGGAGGCACATCAGCCATTTCTGGGACTGGATAGGTAATTTCAGTGTTGCTGTTTTTCAACATCAGCTGCTAAGTCCTTAGGATGCTTAACTACAACCAATGAATGGACAACTCATTGGCTCTTATCTTCTTTCTGAGAATGTCTGAATAGCCCAAATATATCTCAACCATTGTCTGTCATTACAAAAGAATGGGGGTTATAACCCAATAACTCCAGATGACTCATCCCTGTTCCATGCAGTTGAGTTGTAGATCATGATGGGGGCAGTCAGAAACACGAGAGATTGCAGACGCTAGAATCTGAAGCAAAAAAAAATGGTGAAAGAAGCCACTGGGTGAAGCAGCATCTGTGAGGGGAAAGGAAATGTCGACATTACATGTTGAGACCCAGGTTGGATGACAGGACGTTGATCAATAGCGGTTGATCCCTCTAACAAAAGGATCTTGTTTGGCAGTGTTGGCAATACCCATTGCCATTGCTGAACAATATTCAAAGGGTAACTGTTAAAGAGTCTTCAGTGGCATGTTACTTTGACCATTCATATTGAACAGTACAGTTATATAAGGATAGTAATGCTGTCCAACATTGCATTCATGACTCGACCATGGATGGTATGGCCAATCTAGGCGCAAGGATGGCAAATGATGGTGTGTTATCAATGATCAAATAAATGGTAAAATAAGTGGAATTTCCGTAGCAATTAAATAATGGCAAGGGTCTCCTTCAGATTGGCTGTAGAAACAGACGAAGAAATGGCAGACGGAGTTTAATCTGAGCACGTATGAGGTGTTGTCCTTTCAGATGTCGAATGTAAGGGGGAAATATAAAGTAATGGCAAGACCATTAATAGCATTAATGTACAGTATGATCAGGGTCCAAGTTCATAACTTCCTGAAAGTGGAAACACAATCAGGTAGAATGGTAAAGAAGGTGTGCATGCCTTTATTGATTAGGGCAATGAGTATAAGAGTCAGGGAGTCATGATGCAGCTCTATAGGACTTCGTTTAGGCCATATTTGGAGTATATTGCAGGCAATTCTGGTTGTCCCATTAAAGGAAGGATGCGGAGCCTTTAGAAAGGGTGCAGAGGAGGTTTACCTGAATGCCTGAATGTCTGGATTAGGAGACAGCTACAGGGAGAAGTTGGGTAGACTTGGACTGTTTTCTCTGGAATGAAATTGAAGGGATACATGAAAGAAGTATATAGAAACATGGAAAATAGGTGCAGGAGTAGGCCATTCGGCCTTTTGAGCCAGCACCGCCATTCAAGAAGATCATGGCTGATCATCCTAAATCAGTACCCCGTTCCTACTTTCTCCCCATATCCCTTGATTCCTTTAGCCCTAGAGCTATACCTAAATCTGGCCAGATAAAATTCTGAGAGGCAAAGATGAGGTAGACAGTCAGAACCTTTTTCCAAGGATGGAAATGTCAAATACAAGAGGGCACAGGTTTAAGGTGAGAGGGGAAAAGGTGATGTGCAGGACGTTTTTTTTACACAGAGGGTGGTGAATGGCTGGAACATGCTGCTGGCAGTGGTCGTGGAGCACGTTTATAGCATTTAAGAAACATTTGGATTGGCACATTGACGTGCAGAGAATGGAGGGACATAGATTAAATGCAGGCAGGTAAGAGTTGGTCTTGGCATTATGTTAGGTCCAGACATTGTGGGCCAAGGGACTTATTCCTATGTTGCACTGTTCTATGATCAAAGTTCCCAATTTGCCCATAATTTTACTCACTGTGTTTATTGTTCTTAAAGCATATGCCATCTAAGCCATTCAAAAAAGTCTGGCTAATTATAGCCCCAACCCCCCATAATTTGATGCATTACCTACTAACTCTAGGGTCCTGTGCGTATGTGTAAATTATTGAGTGCCTTCTCAGGGCTCATCCATTAAGGCAATATGGGCAGAGATTATAAATAAGAAAGGAGCTATGACTATGAAAGCCTCCCAATATCCAGCACGAGAACAAATATGTAGACAGATTATGGAAAGATATGAAAGCCATAGTGGGTGACTTTGTCATTCGCATACCTTTATTTTCCCAATATTGACTGGGACTTCTGTGGTGCAAAAAGCTTAGATATATCAGAATTTGCTGGGATAGGTTTCTTTGGAATTTTCCAACCAGGGGAAAGGGCCATATAGGACCTTGTATTAGGAGATGAGCTTGGCAAGTTGTTTGAGTTTTCAGTCTGAGAGAGTATTTGCAACAATAATCACGACAGGGGTAAGTACTACATTGGGGGAATGCTAATAAGAGTACTAGGCAGGAGCTGGAGAGAGTAGATTGGGAACGATTGATATTGTGTATCATCTTATAACTGGGTATTTATTCACAAAATACTGGAGTAACTCAGCAGGTCAAGCAGCATCTCAGGAGAGAAGGAATGGGTGATGTTTCGGGTCGAGACCCTTCTTCAGACTGATGCCAGGGGGGCGGGACAAAGGAAGGATATAGGTGGAGACAGGAAGATAGAGGGAGATCTGGGAAGGGGAGGGGAAGAGAGGGACACAGGAACTATCTAAAGTTGGAGAAGTCGATGTTCATACCACTGGGCTGCAAGCTGCTCAAATCCTCTCATTACGAAGGCCAACATGCCATTAGGTTTCTTCGCTTCACTGTTGACTTTGAATTGCTCAACATGGGGATTGAATGGCCCCAAGAATGTCCTTGGCAAGTAGGATTAAGAAAAATCCAAAGACTCCTTGGACATGGATTAAAAACAAAATGGTTGCTTGGGAGAGGATAGGTTCACTCAAGGACAAAGGACGGAATTTATATGCCTGAAGTTAGAAGAGGGTAGCTAGGAATTAACTGAATTCTTCAGATCAGTATTCACTGAGAAGAATGATGGTGAATCAATGTGGGATATGCTAATAGTCTAGAGCACATTGAAACCAAGAAGGATGTGATGTTGGGTCTATTGAGAAATAAGGTGGATAAGACACCAGGCCTCATGAGATCTATTCCAGGTTATTGAGAGACAAGAGATGAGATTGTTGAAGCTTTGATTGAGATCTTTGTATCCTCTCCAGCTACATGCAAGGTCCCAGAGAACTGGAGAATAGCCAATAGTTTTCCTTGATTTGGAGAGAATTCATAAGGAGAGGATTATTATCTGAATGGTGTCAAGTTAGGAGGAGGGGGAGTTCAATGAGATCTGGGTGTCCTAGTGCATCAGTCAATGAAAGGAAGCATGCAGGTACAGCAGGCAGTGAAGAAAGCCAATGGAATGTTGGCCTTCGTAACAAGAGGAGTTGAGTATAGGAGCAAAGAGGTCCTTCTACAGTTGTACCGGGCCCTGGTGAGACCGCACCTGGAGTACTGTGTGTAGTTTTGGTCTCCAAATTTGAGGAAGGATATTCTTGCTATGGAGGGCGTGCAGCGTAGGTTCACTAGGTTAATTCCCGGAATGGCGGGACTGTCGTATGTTGAAAGGCTGGAGCGATTGGGCTTGTATACACTGGAATTTAGAAGGATGAGGGGAGATCTTATTGAAACATATAAGATAATTAGGGGGATTGGACACATTAGAGGCAGGAAACATGTTCCCAATGTTGGGGGAGTCCAGAACAAGGGGCCACAGTTTAAGAATAAGGGGTAGGCCATTTAGAACGGAGATGAGGAAGAACTTTTTCAGTCAGAGAGTGGTGAAGGTGTGGAATTCTCTGCCTCAGAAGGCAGTGGAGGCCAGTTCGTTGGATGCTTTCAAGAGAGAGCTGGATAGAGCTCTTAAGGATAGCGGAGTGAGGGGGTATGGGGAGAAGGCAGGAACGGGGTACTGATTGAGAGTGATCAGCCATGATCGCATTGAATGGCGGTGCTGGCTCGAAGGGCTGAATGGCCTACTCCTGCACCTATTGTCTATTGTCTATAATTGCATTTGAAAAATCTTGGGCTTATTGGGAATGGACAAAATGGCTTTTGTACAGGGCAGGTCATATCTTATGAACTTGTTTGAGGTTTTGGAGGAGATGCCAAAGATGGTTGATGAGTGTAAGGCAGAGTATGTTGTTTACATGGACCTCAGCAAGGCATTTTACAAGGTACATCATGGTAGGCTGATCCAGAGATTAAGTTGCATGGTGACTTAGATGGATTCAAAATCAGTTTGGCCGAAGATGACATACAGTGCATTCAGAAAGTATTCAGACCCCTTCACTTTTTCCTCATTTTGTTACGTTACAGCCTTATTTTAAAATGGATTAAATTCTTTTTTTTAATCATCAATCAACACACAATATCCCATAATAAAAAAGTGAAAATAGGTGTTTAGAAATTTTTGTGAAGTACTTAAAATGAAATAACTGAAATATCACATTTACATAAGTCTTTCTTTCATGTCCATCATTCAAATTTTACATCACTATCATCGTCCGTCCTGAAAAGGGGGGAAGCTGCTGGCAACAATCAGTGGGAGCCATCGTTTGTACAATAGACGATGGTGGTAGCAGAATTAGCTCAGGACACTTCCAGTTTCCAGCCCCGCTACATGGACACTACTTACATAAGTATTCAGACCCTTTATTTGGTACTTTGTTGAGGCATCCTTGGCAGTGATTACAGCCTCAAGTCTTCTTGAGTATGTCGCTACAAGCTTGGCACATCTGTATTTGGGTAATTTCACCCGTTCATCTCTGTAGATCCTCTCAAGCTCTGTCAGGTTGGATGGGGAACATCAATGCACAGCTATTTTCAGGTCCCTCTAGAGATGTTCGATCGGGTTCAAGTCCGGGCTCTGGCTGGGCCACTCAAGGACATTCACAGACTTGTCATGAAGCCACTCCTGCATTGTCTTAGCTGTGTGCTTAGGGTCATTGTCCTGTTGGAAGGTGAACCTCTGCCCAAGTCGGAGGTCCAGAACTTTCTGGTGCAGGTTTTCATCAAGGATCTCTCTGTACTTTGCTCCATTCATCTTTCCCTTGATCCTGACTAGTTTCTCAGTTCCTGCCGTTGAAAAACATCCCCACAGCGTGATGCTGCCACAACCATGCTTCACCGTAGGTATGGTATTGGCCAGGTGATGAACGGTGCCTGGTTTCCTCCAGACGTGACGCTTGGCATTCAGGCCAAAGAGTTCAATCTTGGTTTCATTAGACCAGAGAATCTTGTTTCTCATAGTCTGAGAGTCCTTTAGGTGCCTTTTGGCAAACTTCAAGCGGGCTTTCATGTGCCTTTTACTGAGGAGTGGCTTCCGTCTGGCCACTCCACCATAGAGGCCTGATTGGAGCTCTATCAGAGTGGCCATCGGGTTCTTGGTCACCTCCCTGACCAAGGCCTTTCTCCCCCAATTGCTCAGTTTGGCCGGGCGTCCAGCTCTATGAAGAGTCCTGGTGTTTCCAAAGTTCTTCCATTTAAGAAGACCTGCAATGCTGCAGAAATTGTTTTATACCCTTCCCCAGATCTGTGTCTCAACACAACCCTGTCTCGGAGGTCTACGGACAATTATTTTGTCTTCGTGGCTTGGTTTTTGCTCTGACATGCACTGTCAACTGAGGGACCTTATATAGACAGGTGTGTGCCTTTCCAAATCATGTCCAATCAATTTAATTTACCACTGGTGGACTCCAATCAAGTTGTAGAAACATCTCAAGGATGATCAATGGAAACAGGATGAACCTAAGCTCAATTTTGAGTGTCATAGCAAAGGGTCTGAATACTTATGTAAATGTTATATCATATCATATCATATCATATATATACAGCGCGGAAACAGGCCTTTTCGGCCCACCAAGTCCGCGCCGCCCAGCGATCCCCGCACATTAACACTATCCTACACCCGCTAGGGACAATTTTTTACATTTACCCAGTCAATTAACCTACATACCTGTACGTCTTTGGAGTGTGGGAGGAAACCGAAGATCTCGGAGAAAACCCACGCAGGTCACGGGGAGAACGTACAAACTCCTTACAGTACAGCACCCGTAGTCAGGATCGAACCTGAGTCTCCGGCGCTGCATTCGCTGTAAAGCAGCAACTCTACCGCTGAGCTACCGTGCCGCCCTTTTTAGTTAACCTAGGTTAGTGGTGGAGGACTAATTCTCTGGCTGGAGGTCTTTGAGCAGTGGTGTTCTACAGTGATCAGTGGTGGCATCTATGTTACCTGTGAGATTTATAAATGATTTGGACAAAAATGCAGATGGGCTAATTAGTAAGTTTACAGATTATGCAAAAGGTAGTGAATATGTGGATAATGAGGACGGTTGGCTAAATTAATGGCATGATCCTTATGTTGAAAAATACTGGGATATTCCTAAAATAGAAAGTTACTTGACACACTGTCAGCTTAATTTCCCTTCATCCTCATCAATCCCTCAGCTCTCCCCTGCCACAGTCCTCAGAAGGAAGATATTTATTCCTCATTACGCATACATTATGCTGATAAAGCCTTTGTAAGGCCTCCTCGAGAGATCTCTTGAGGTCCCTTATAGACATAGGCAGGACAGGGTGATAACATTGGGAGGTCTGGACAGAATTGGCCTGGTCAGCATTGAGGACATGATCCTGAGGGCACAGTTTTGCTGGACAGGCCATGTAATCTGTCTGGACAGCTCCCGTATACCATGACAGCTGCTTTACGGATTTCTTGTACCGTGCCATTGGGATGTCCAAGAAAGGGCTACAAGGATTGTAGCAAAGACAGCCTCTAACATCATGACATTCCCACAAGAGAGCTGGAGTCATGTGCCCAGGACAGAACAGGCAGGTACGTTTTGACTAAGAAGTCTTTGATCACCTTTGAAGGTAGTGAATGGGAGGGTGCTGCCAGAACCGAGAATGTCAGAAGGCCTCAGCGTCTGTACCCATCACAGAATCTTCCCAATGCCCCCACTGTCCCCGATTGCCCACCGCCAGGGCTGGTCTTGCCAGTCACACCCAGGCTCATCAACGAAGATTACACGACTGATATCATCAAATGTTATGGTCAAATTACGATGATTTGTTGTTTCCATTAATGATAAACATAGATGGAGTTTAGTTTAGTTTAGAGATACAGCGTGCAAACAGGCTCTTCGGCCCACCGAGTCTGTGCCGACCAATGATGCCTACACACTAACAATATCCTACACACACACTCGGAACAATTTACAATTTTACCAAGCCAATAAACCTACAAACCTGTACGTCTTTGGAGTGTGGGAAGAAACTGGAGCACCCGGAGAAAACCCACGCCCGCCATGGGAAGAACGTATAAATTCTGTACAGACAATATGTCCTCAGGATCTAACCTGTGTCTCTTGCGCTGTAAGGCTGCAACTCTACAACTGCACCACAGTGCCTCCCCTGATACCAATGTGGATAATGAGGGTACCAATTCCTGGTACCAACATTATATGTGCTCTTACCTGCTGGTTTAAGAACCAAAATGACTACTCTTTATTGATAATAAATAGATATCATTGTTGTCCTCGACATCATCATCATCATCACACGATCAGGCCTCTTACATAAACAACCACAAACTTAACAACATTATTCAATGACATATCAGACAGAAATAACAACTTATGCTATCAGCATTCTAGGAAGAGACACATAAAACTTTGAAAAATAACTTTGTGTTTGTACTTCTGCTATTTGTTGATCACCCATGGTATTTAAAAAAATCATGAATAACTAACAGATTTTCTGTCTGCTTGAGGCATGAATGTAAATGTGAAAATCTATTAATGATCTGATCTGATTTCTTCATCACTTTATTCCAACACATTGTGCTTATTCCAACTGAATGATAATCTTGAGAGGGGAACCACTCAAGAAAGTGTTGTACGACAGTTGCCGATAGACTGAAGCACATTGTCATTTTAATACACTAATGAGAAAGCCATCTCATTCTAATTGGAAGATGTGTAGATGAAAGACAATTGTCTGATAACTCAAACCAAGTGGGATCTGTGAAGTGATAATGTCAGTTGGGACTATAAAGGAATCGACCTTTACTTTAGCAAGGAACCTAATAAAAAATTTAAGATCCAACTAGCTGCTGTGAATGACTATTCATTGTGCACAGAAAGATATCCATCTTCTGTGATGAGAAAGAAGTTGGCAGGCATGAATAACCTTCACTTGACTTCAGATGAAAACGATAAACATTTTTTTGCAAAGAGAGAAATATTACACCGCTGTTAATCAGTTCTATTCAGAATATTATACATTACAAATTTATATTTGTTAATAATTTCTGTGAAAAGCATTTTCTTTTCTTAAAAAGCATTTCTTTTCCCAACACTGATGTACATTTCAAGATGTTAAGTGCCAGAGAGTCATACATTTTCTTTATATGCTTGCTCTGCAGTTAGAACTATTATTTAGTTAAAATGATAAATTGGTGCTTCAGGATCACACAATCTTTTACTTACAGAACAAATTTAAGTGTTTTGTTTTCATTCAAGCATGGAGTTACATAGATACATAGTTACATAAGTAATAGGTGCAGGAGAAGGCCATTCAGCCCTTTGAGCCAGCACCGCCATTCAATGTGATCATGGCTGATCATCCACAATCAGTACCTATTCCTGCCTTCTACCCATAGTCCTTGATTCCGCTAGCCCTAAGAGCTCTATCTAACTCTCTTTTGAATGCATCCAGTGAATCGGCCTCCACTGCCTTCTGAAGCAGAGAATTCCACAAATTCACAACTTTCTGTGTGAAAACGTTTTTCCTCATCTCAATTCTAAAATGCCTACCCCTTATTCTTAAACTGTGGCCATTGATTCTGAACTCCCCCAACAACGGGAACATGTTTCCTGCATCTAGCGTGTCCAATCGATTAATAATTTTACATGTTTCTATAAGATCTCCTCTCATCCTTCTAAATACCAGTGAAGCCTACAAGCCTAGCCACTCCATTCTTTCATCATATGACAGTCCCGCTATCCTGGGAATTAACCTCATGAACCTATGCTGCACTCCCTCAATAGCAAGAATGGCCTTCCTCAAATTAGGAGATCAAAACTGCACACAATACTCCAGGTGTGGTCTCACCAGGGCCTGTACAATTGCAGAAGGACCTCTTTGCTCCTATACTCAACTCCTCTTGTTATGAAGGCCAACATTCCATTGGCTTTCTTCACTGCCTGCTGTACCTGTATGCTTACTTTCAGTGTCTGATGTACAAGGACACCCAGGTCTCGTTTTATTTCCCCTTTTCCTAACCTGACACCATTCAGATAATAATCTGCCTTCCTGTTCTTGCCACCAAAGTGGATAACCTCACATTTGTCCACATTAAACTGCATCTGCCATGCATCTTTTCACTCACCCACCAGTCCAAGTCACCCTGCATTCTCATAGCATCCTCTTCACAGTTCACACTGCCACCCAGCTTTGTGTCATCTGCAAATTTGTAATGTTATTTTTAATTCCTTCATCTAAATCATTATTGTATATTGTAAATAGTTGCGGTCCCAGCACCGAGCCTTGCAGCGCACCACTAGTCACTGCCTGCCATTCTGAAAGGGACCTGTTAATACCCACTCTTTGTTTCCTGTCTGCCAACCAATTTTCTATCCATGTCAATACCCAACCCGAATACCATGTGCTCTAATTTTGCCCACTAATCCCCTGTGTGGGACCTTATCAAAGGCTTTCTGAAAGTCCAGGTACACTACATCCACTGGCTCTCCATTTTACTTGTTACATCCTCAAAAATTTCCAGAAGATTAGTCAAGCATGATTTCCCCTTTGTCAATCCATGCTGACTCGGACTGATCCTGTTACTGCTATCCAAAAGCGCCACTATAACATCTTAATAATTGACTACAACATCTTCCCCACCACCGATGTCAGGCTAACTGGTCTCTAATTCCCTGCTTTCTCGCTCCCTCCTTTCTTAAAAAGTGGGACAACATTAGCTACCCTCCAATCCACAGGAACTGATCCTGAATCTATAGGACATTGGAAAATGATCACCAAAGCATTCACGATTTCTAGAGCCTCATCCTTGAGTACCCTGGGATGCAGACCATCAGACGCTGGGGATTTATCAGCCTTTAGTCCCATCAGTCTACCCAACACCATTTCCTGACTAATGTGAATTTCCTTCAGTTCCTCCGTCACCCTAGAACTCTGGCCACTAGTACATCTGAGAGTTTGTTTGTGTCTTCCTCGTGAAGACAGATCCAAAGTACCTGTTCAACTCGTCTGCCATTTCCTTGTTCCCCATAATAAATTCACCTGTTTCTGTCTTCAAGGGACCCACATTTGTCTTAACTATTTTTTTCCTCTTCACATACCTAAAGAAGCGTTTTACTATCCTCCTTTATATTCTTGGCTAGCTTACCTTCGTACTTCAACTTTTCTCCCCGCATTGCCTTTTTAGTTATCTTCAGTTGATCTTTAAAAGTTTCCCAATCCTCTGGCTTCCCGTTCATCTTTGCTATGTTATACGTCTTCTCTTTTATTTTTATAATGTCCTTGACTTCCCTTGTCAGCCACGGTCGCCTCTTACTCCCCTTAGAATCTTTCTTCCTATTTGGAATGAAATGATCCTGCATCTTCTGGATTATTCCCCAAAATACTTATCATTGTTGTTCCACTGTCATCCTTTTCCAGTCAACTTTGGCCAGCTCCCCCCTCAAGCCTCCATAGTCCCCTTTGTTCAATTGTGATACTGACACTTCCAATTTTACCTTCCCTCTCTCAAATTGCAAATTAAAACTTATCATATTATGTTCACTACCTCCTAATGATTCCTTTACCTTGAGTTCCCTTATCAAATCCAGTTCATTACACAAAACTAAATCCAGAATTTCCTTCTCTCTGGTAGGCTCCAGTACAAGCTGCTCTAAAAATCCATCTCGGAGGCACTCTCCAAACGCCCTTTCTTGGGGTCCAGTACCAACCTGATTTTCCCAGTCTACTTGCATGTTGAAATCTCCCATAACCACCGTAGCATTACTTTTGTTACATGCCAATTTTAACTCCTGATGCATCTTGCACCCTATCACCAGGCTACTGTAGATAACTCCCATTTGGGTCTTTTTACCCTTACAATTTCTTAGTTCTATTCATAATTAATCTACATCTTCTGATTCTATGTCACTCCTCGCAAGGGACTGAATTTCATTCCTTACCATGCTCCATGCTGTTATATGCTGAAATATGATGTGGATTTAAAACTCTCTTAAGTATTCTGAATTTTTTAGTAGATTTGTCACAGAAAGATGGTAACACACATCTTAAACAGAAATATATGGTCAATGCTTTCAATGCTGTGTGTTCTACAATCATGTAATTTTAGTTACATTTGCCCTGAATGATTTGTAATTTACGGTTTTGTATGACGTTTGCTTGCTAATACGTGTAACCGTGGAAGAATGCGAAATGAGAAAAGGGGAAAAATGACAAAGCAAAGGAGAACAGATGTTACTGTCGATTCCTGTTAATTCAAAGTCGTTATTTGTTTAATAAATCAGATTAGCCAGAAAATGACCAACTTAACTAAAACAGCACTATCATCCTTTTGTGTTTGGAAGGAAGTAAATTAGCTCATTCAAAATAAGTGAGGATAAATTAAGAAGAGGAAACTGTTAATACACACCACAGTATAATGAAATCATTATAAAGTTGTCAGTCTGAGACACATGTCTCCAGAGTGTAGTATTCAAATTACAAATCCAAGTTAAATTGTCCTCCATACATTAACATTGGCAATTTGTGCACATTATGATCTAGTTCCCAGAGTCCATAAGAACACTACACTTTGCTTAAAGTGATATATCTTGAGCAATAGATATATGTCTATTTTCTCAATGCAATCCATTGATATATGCATAAAGACGATAAATTCCAAAAGAAAATCCCACTTCTTATCAGTTTTTTGTTTCAATGAATATGTTGGCTTAAATCTACATGTACTACGCATGTTCAATAACATGGCAAACAAGGCACACCAAAAAACTTACATCCATCGGGCAGCAGGGTGGCGAAGTGGTAGAGTTGTTGCCTTGCAGCGCCAGAGACCTGGGTTCGATCCTGACGACGGGTGCTTGTCTGTACTGTGTTTGTACGTTCTCCCCGTGACCTACATGGGTTTTCTCCAAGATCTCCGGTTTCCTCCCACACTCCAAAGGCGTACAGGTTTGTGGGATAATTGGCTTGGTATAATTGTAAGTTGTCCCTAGTGTGTGTAGGATAGTGTTAGTGTAAGAGCTGATCACTGGTCGGCGCAGATTCAGTGGCCTGAAATGCCTGTTTCCGTGCTGTATCTCCAAACTAAAACTAAAATATGCAACTTGATCGACTCAAACATACACTCAGATATAACAAGTTAATACACATGTCGCAGGGCTACCTTTCATTCACTATTATTGCATCATCACATCTTCAGTACATTATATGTCCACCACGGTTCTTTATCAAGCCTTTGACAGGACTTGGCATGGAATCGACCAGATTCTGACATTTCCCAAGAATGTTTTGCAATTCACTCTGAAAACCATGTGACTAGAGTTCTGCAACATGCCTTAAGGTGATCTACTTCCTGAATGCTCCAAAGACTGATGCACTTTGAAATCAAACTCATGGTAATATTGGAAATTTAAATATCAAAATGCATGCAGCAAATTCACACAAACAACAATATGAGAATGATCAGATAATCTTTTTCACAGAAATCTTGATTGAGGGATAAAAATTGGACAAGGCAGGAGGGATTGGTGTGCTGTAGATCTTGCTGAGAGAACAGAAGGGAATACACATTAACGTCTCATTGAAAGGTCTGTCCAGTGACAGGGAAGCATTGTCTCAGTACTGGACTGAAGCATGGATGTCCCAGGATTGTGCGTATAATCTGGAATCGTACACCTTGCAAACAAAAATGCTACTAGCTGGGGCTTTACACTAAATCAATGGAAGCTAGAGGTGGAATACTCCTACTTACCTGGATGAGTGCAGCTCCATCAACTTAAATGAGACTTCATGCTACCCAAGCCAGAGCAGGCTCCTTTAGTAGCAGGATCAGTGTCTATTCAGTCCACCACTGACCAATTTTGGCCGACACAAGCGTGATATGCAGGATGCATGGGCACAAGGTTACTTTGACAGAACCTCCCATATAGCAAACTATCTCATCAGGAAGACATGAGCAGATTTCCTCCAGGGATTCCTCAAATGTCATGCACCATACTGGTGGTGAAAGCTACCACAACCCTTTGTCCTCATCGTGACAGTGGTTTCCTATCTAGCAGCATTGGGAAAGCCCCACCACTACCTGGACCACAATTTAAGCCAAGGACCATCTTCTTTGAATGCAGCTCGGGTAATCTAAACTGCCTTGTTAACACAGGGACAGGAGTAAACCATCTTTCCACTCCAGACTGTCCATTCTTTCATATGATCATGGTTAATGTGCCAGTCCACTCATTTTTCCCCTTTTCAATTGATGCCATTGGTTATCACTTGCCTCAAGTTTAAAATCAACAAGTCAAAAGTCAAGAGTCAGGATTGTTTTATTGTCATATGTTCCTAAACGGAACAATGTAGTTCTTACTTGCAGCAGCACAACAGGTTTGTTAACATAGCACCCTGTAAACTCCATAATAAACAAACAAAAAAGTTCAGTTCTTAAAAAAACAAAACAATAATAATGCAAAGATAAAAACAATATCCCCAAGTATATGTAGTTTGGAGCTTAATTGGAGGTTGTGGTGTTTAATAGCCTGATTGGTGTTGGGAAGAAGCTGCTCCTGAACCTGAATCCTCATACCACTACATTTCTGCAGAGACTGACAAAATATCTGGGGAAAAGGCTACTCAAATATTCATGTTGATTCCTCAGGCAATTCTTCCAATACATCAGGAACATAATGATATAAGATGGGATAGGCTATCCGATACGTTGTGCCTGTTCTGCTATTCAATGAAGTCTTAGCTTTCGTTCACAAATGCCACTTTCCTGCACAAAACCCCATATTCCTCAATGCCCCTCAGCCTTTAAGATTAGTCCTGTGATAAATCTTCAGCATGTTCCTCATGATGTTCCTTCCCTCTGTTGATGATATTTGATAAATGTGGTCATCAAGCTGCTGACGTTTTGGTTGAATGAAGCAGACAGGAAGTTGGGTGTGAAGCTGTTGTGTGTGTATAAAATTCCCATGGGATTGGGTGGCCTTTGTCTCCCTGCAACAATTAAAAGCTCAACTTCTTTAATCGTTGCAGAGCTGAATTTACTCTGCTTGCTCTCTGATACCTGTGCAGCTATTAATGAGGGTGTGGGCAGAGGCTCTTCCAACCCCAAGAGACTGAATCCTCATTCATTCCCATTTTCACCACGTTTCCAGCGTTATTATGGATATTGATTGGTGTGAGAGCAGAATTAATGGCACCAGTCAAATCAATGAAGTTCTGTTCCGTGGTTCCTGCATCCTAATGCCCAAAACTGCATAAAATCATGAAACAGACAGCTGAAAATTCAACTGCATAAGGTTTGTTTATTCCACTATGTAATTGATTAGTTGTGTGCAATCGATCATGCAATTTGATTGCAACCTTACAGCATGTCACAATTCCTCTTTGAACTATTTGCATCCATGTGTTTAATGCACAAAGCACGTAGATTGCACATGGGTAGCATCGATCACCTGCAATGCTTCAGTGACCATCTCGCTGGGATTGATTCACACATATCTGACCCGGTGTAGACCAGACACAAATAAACAAGTTTGGTCAGCAGCAACAATCTGAATTGCATCCACCTATCCGCATTGCCCCACACTATCTTCAGCTGAGTGTGTTAGAGCACAGCTGGTTTGTGATATCAGTGCTATTTATATAGTTTCAAGAAGATTTCGGGGATGGACGTGCCTGGGCCTGATTTATTTTGATTTCAATCTCTGGGGAGCTGACGCCACCTACCCTTTCTCTTTGCATCAGTCTGCTCATAATGGATGACTCACCAAGTGTTGGAGGCACCTCTTGACTTTCTGATGGGCAAGCATCAGGATATGGGGGATGGATGTATCTGTCACATGCAGTGGCAGAGCATCATTTTCTTCCTCCTCTGGCACTTACTGCTCTGCATTAGCTCCTTGCCGGACATTAAACTTTCGGGGTCTCTAATGTGATCAGCATTAGGGTATGATCATGCTGAGAGGGTGTAACAGAGGGGCATGTTTCAAACTTTTGGATGTTTTAATCACACATGCTGCTGTTGCTCATTGGCTCCACTGCACTGAGCTCATCATGACAACAGAATATAGACACAAAATGCAGGAGTAACTCGGCCTGACCAGCTGAGTTACTCCGGCATTTTGTGGGCCTGACCCGCTGAGTTACTCCAGGATTTTGTACCTCGTGGCCTGCTGAGTGACTCCAGCATTTTGTGTCGACTGATCCACTGAGTTACTCCAGCATTTTGTGTCGACTGACCCGCTGAGTTACTCCAGCATTTTGTGTCTAACTTCAGTGCAAACCATCATCTGCAATTCCTTCTTACTCATCATGGCAACATCTCCCCTCCAAACAACTGAGGTTGTGGGAACTAAAATTCTCTCCTGCATTCAGCTGCTTCCACCTGGGAATGTGAAGAATATTCCCTTCGAGGCAGGGAATTGCACAGGTATGAGTGATTGCTTTGTGATACATGTATTTCACATGGCTACTGTGGTTAATAGTTGTACTTCAGCTTAAGGTATGAGCATTGCACATGGGTGGTGGGGCATTAATACATTTTGAATTCTGTGGTAAACAAGATGGGATTTGATCTCAATCACACAGATGAAATCCTTATGACTTTGCGACCAACTTCTAAAGCATTACAAAAAAAAGACACAAAGTGCTGGGGTAGCTTTGCAAAAGGAGAATAGAATTTGGCTTGGGCACTGCTGATCCATTGAATAAATTTAAGGGACAATAAAAGGTTCTGAGCATTTACAAACTGACCAATTTATTACAATTGTTCAGGGAGGTATAAATGCTGCTGCATTGCTATAGTTGAGTAATTAGCAAGAGCGTATTAAAACGTTACATAGTTACCACATCAGCACCATAAACCTGTTGTAAACTACAACAGCTCGTAAGCATTTGGCCACAAGTTTGGTGACTATTAGCAGTATTGTGAACAGATGAAATATGAAAAGTGATGAGCTAAAAATTCTCCTTTTTTCTGGGGAATTGCCCACCGCACATTCTCAAGGCGTGCTTTGGCCAGAAGGCTCTTGGCTCCACAGAAATTAGGCCGCGTGTAAAAGACCAAACTTGGAGATTTCTGAGTCTGAATAAAACCCTAAAAGCAAATCATTGAATACATCCATGGTGAAAATGCAAGGAATTTAAATCTAAAGAAGGTGATACAGTGGTGCTGGGGTTGCACGATGGCACTGTAGGTCGCGCAGATGTCTCAAAACCTCAGCGACCCAAGTTCAATTCCAACTTTCAGTACAGTCTGTGTTGAGTTGGCCTACTTTCCCCGTGATGATGTGGGTTTCCCCCCGCTGCTCCAGTTTCATCCCACAAACCAAAGATGTGCAGTTTGTTAGGTTAATTGGCAACTGTGATTGCCTCCAGTGTAGGTGGTCAGTAAGAAAATCAGAGGGATGTTAATGGGCATGTGTGAAACAATAGGTTACAGGGAAATGAATGGGGGAATTAGATTGATGGAATTGATTCTGGTTAGACTCAATGGGCCAAATGGCCTCCTTCTGTCAAAAACATATATGTGAATATGAGTCCATGATTATGGGAAGCAAGCTGGATAGCCACAATCAAATCAGCCATTAAACGAGGGACAGGATTGAGGGATTAATAACTTATTCCTACTTCTCAATCTTACTTTCTTTTGGCTATTTGATTATATTAAAAATAAACATTAAAACTAAAATGCAGTATCAACACATTTTTTTTAAAGTTTAAAAAACTTTGCAAACATCATGTCTCATGTATTAGAGAGTGTTGTAAAAACATATCTGTAGCACTGTATCAGGGAGGTATTTACAGCCCATTCCAAAGATTAATTACTTGCATTGTTAGAAATGTTGGCAAAATCACATTTTCAAAATTAATAGTTTAAATTAAACTGTAATAATTATCTTCCTGTCAGCTGAGAAAAAACGGAGTTAAAAGTGAGTGCTTTATTCAAAAATAATTTGCAGATACATATTAGGCTACAATCATTTATAATTGACTTCCGCAAATAAATATTTTCTGGTGTAAGAGCTGATTTATAAAGAAGTTGCACTACTAATGTAAACTGAAATGATACGTTCCTGCACCATAGAATGTGAGGCATATAATGTATTATTATGTAATTTCCACATTTCAAGAAATTAACAATATTAGTAAGGGATTAAGTGGTACATGACGATCATAATCACTTTGCTGAGAAATTATGGATAACAATTTTCTAGCAGTCACAAATTAACAGACAAATTTGGCAATATGATTTTTTTTAATATGCAGGAGACAATCACCTATTTTAGTTCCTAGATACAGTGCGAAAAGAGGCCTTTCGGCCCAACGGGTCTGCACTGACCAGCAATCCCCACACTCTTGCACTATCCATCACACACTAGGGACAATTAACCAAGCCAATTAACCTACAAAGCTGTACGTCTTTGGAGTGTTGGAAGAAACCAGAGATCCCAGAGACCCAGGTAGGACACGGGGAGATTGTACGAACTCTGTGCAGACAGTACCCGTAGTCAGGATCGAACCCGGTCTCTGGCGCTGTAAGGCAGCAACTCCACCGCTGGGCCACCGTGCCATCCCCTTGATGAAGATCTGGTCAGACTCCCATCAGATTCATTAACTAGATTTATAAACAATTCCAGCCTGCCTTATGTATATGCAATCTGATCACACACATTAGACAACCCTTCCTGAGTTCACACAGAGGTTCCTCCATTGTTATTTACTTGGCTGCTAATATGTTTGTCCCAGTGGAACAGTTTGGCCAACGCAGCTAAACAGCCATGTTAAAAGAATTCATGCGAAGAAATTTCCCCTCACAATGGAAATGGAAGCAGGTCATCCTGGATCCCAAGAGACTGCTTGAGAAGAAATACTGAGGATTTCAGTGGATCAATCAGACCCATAACTATATGGATGATCGGAATTCAGCTGACAGAGATTACTATTTGTTTTCATCATGAAGATGTTTTGATGTATATGGTCAGATCAACTGCACACTGCCCTCACTGAATCAAAGGAAATGCTGATTTGAAATAGCACATGCAATGGAGCACATCTTCCAGTGACTGATGAGTGACCCAAGCCCATTGTTCACATGCTATTGGGAGCACAGAGTGCACCCAGGCACATTCCCCAGATATGTTGCTGGCTGATCACTGATCAGGAACCATCAATACAGCACAAGTCCTCTCGGGTAATGTGGTTGACCTTGAACATGAAATGAATTTAGATTGACCAGAGCCAAAGGGAAAGTCGGGAGGGAGAGAGGTGGTTATGGAAAGAGTTGGAGGAGGCTTGATGATGGGAATCTCTGATATGAACTGGCAGAGTACTTGCAATAAGAGCAGTAAATGACTGGAAGAAAGCCAATGGAATGTTGGCCTTCATAACAAGAGGAGTTGAGTATAGGACAAAGAGGTCCTTCTACAGTTGTACCGGGCCCTGGTGAGACCGCACCTGGAGTACTGTGTGCAGTTTTGGTCTCCAAATTTGAGGAAGGATATTCTTGCTATGGAGGGCGTGCAGCGTAGGTTCACTAGGTTAATTCCCGGAATGGCGGGATTGTCGTATGTTGAAAGGCTGGAGCGATTGGGCTTGTATACACTGGAATTTAGAAGAATGAGGGGGATCTTATTGAAACATATAAGATAATTAGGGGATTGGACACATTAGAGGCAGGAAACATGTTCCCAATGTTGGGGGAGTCCAGAACAAGGGGCCACAGTTTAAGAATAAGGGGAAGGCCATTTAGAACGGAGATGAGGAAGAACTTTTTCAGTCAGAGAGTGGTGAAGGTGTGGAATTCTCTGCCTCAGAAGGCAGTGGAGGCCAGTTCGTTGGATGCTTTCACTAACTTCAAATAGCCCTTGCTTTCCTTCTCTCTCCATCCCCTCCCCTTCCCAGTTCTCCCACCAGTCTCCGATCTTACTGTCTCCGACTACATTCTATCTCTGTCCCACCCACTCCCCTGACATCAGTCTGAAGAAGGGGCTCGACCCAAAACGTCACTCATTCCTTCTCTCCAGAGATGCTGCCTGTCCCCCTGAGTTACTCCAGCATTTTGTGTCTACTTTTGATTTAAACCAGCATCTGCAGTTCTTTCCTACATCACTTGATTGATATCCCATCCACCACACCAAAACCTGTTTCCACCATCCACCAATGCACAGAGGCCTCACTATGTGCCATCCAAAAAATTCTACATTTACTCACCTTGACTACTCCTAATGCAACTTAAACACGCAACCTTTCTCATCAAGAATGACAAAAAAAAATGTAGATTTCCTTCTGTAGATTCCCTTCCAAGTCACACCTCAATCTGACTTAGAAATATATTGCTCCCCTCACTGTCATTCAAATATTTCAATTCCTTCCCCAAACTCATTATGGGACTACCTTCACCAGAAGGACTGCCGCAGATCTGGAAAGTACTTCCCCACCTTTTCCTCCACAAAGGAAATTAGGGGTGAATATTAAATTTTGGCTAGCAAAACTGTAATTGAACAATAGGAAGTTTTTCAAGAAGAGATGATTCAGATGCAGTTCCAATACATCCCCATGAGGAAGAAAGGTAGGATAATTAAAACTAGACCTCTCTGGATGACCAAAGTGTTGGGAAAAAGTTAAAAGTAAAAGTGCACATTATCAGTTATTAAGTTGATTACACAATGGAGAAATTAAGCTGATTGCAGCACTCAAAGGAAAACTGAAGGGAAAAAAAGTGGTAAAAAGATTATATGCAGAAAACTGCTAGCAAACAAAACAGATTTTTTTCTATGGTAACCTTTTAAAGTAAACGAGTTGATAGAGGAGATTTAAAGCCAATCAGGGAACAAAGAAACATGCTCATGGAAGCTGTGGATACAGATAAGGAACTAAATTAGGGTTCTACACTGGGCTTTGCAAAGAAAGATCATGTTGCATGGTCTTTAGAAAAGGAAACGTAGCTGAGATAATGAATACCCAAAGTTGATAAAGAGGAGATACCAGAAAGATTAGGTATACTTAAAACAGATAAGTTACTGTCCAGATAGCTGCAGCCTAAGTTTCGGAAGGAAGTAAAGATAGAGATTGCAGAATTCTTGATTGTAATCGCAAAAACACCCATTGATGTAGAGGTGATGCTCGAGACTAGAGAATTACAAATATTACCTTTATTCAAAAAAGATAAACTCAACATTGACAATCTGGTCAGTTTATCCTCAGTGATGGGGTTAACATTCATTTATAATAAACAAGGACAGACAGTTATTTGGCCAAATGGGTGAATTGTTTAGGAAAAATTAGAATGGATTTGTTAAAGGGAAATCATGGTCAATTAATATGACAAACCATTTAATGAAGTAACGGAATGGGTCAATGAGGGAAATTAAACAGGTGTGATGTTAAACATGTGAACTAGTGTTGGTTGGCACGGACTCATTGGGCTAAAGGGCCTTTTTCCAAGTTGTATCTCTAAACTAAACTAAATGAGACCAGCTCTTGGACGAGGCATCTTGGTCAGGATGGATGAGTTGGGAGGATGGGGCCATTTCCATGATGTGTGACTCCATGATTGAATGCACATAGTTTTACATCCAATTCTGGGAAGCAAATTTTATGGAAGATAAAAAAGCCCTTCAAGAAGATGCAGAAAGCATTTACTGCAGTAATTTCAAAGATGAAGAATTTTATTTATGTTAATAAACTGGAATTGTTCTCTTTGGAGGCCATAGCTAGTATATTATGTACAGTTTTTGACTCTTTATCTAAAATGAGAAATACTTAATATAAAGGGGGTGCATCAAAATTTCACACAGCTAGTTCCTTTGTGTGTGGGTTTGTCGCATGAGGAGAGATTAAACTGATGGGGTCTGCATTCACTCGAGTTCAGAAGGATACAATGTGATCAAAACTAACAAAAATCATACAGGGCTCATCAGACTGGATGTTTCCCTTGGCTGAAGGGTTCCACACCAAATAGCTTACTGTTTGATCATTACCTCAGAATAAAACAGGAAGCGATTTGGGACTGAAATGGAGGTGAGGAAGGTGGTGAATATGGAAGTCACATCTCAAGATACACCATCATTGGTATAATTCAAACTGAGATGAATAGATTTTGGGACAGCAGAGGATTCAATGGATATGGAGGTGATGCTGTGAACTTAAGCAATGGTTGAGCAGGCTTGAAGGGCCAGATGCCCCACCTCTGCTCCAAGTTCCTATGTTCCTGGGTGGGACTGTCGTATATTGAAAGACTGGAGCGACTAGGCTTGTATACACTGGAATTTAGAAGGATGAGAGGGGACCTTATTGAAACATATAAGATTATTAAGGGGTTGGACACGTTAGAGGCAGGAAACATGTTCCCAATGTTGGGGGAGTCCAGAACCAGGGGCCACAGTTTAAGAATAAGGGGTAGGCCATTTAGAACAGAGATGAGGAAAAACTTTTTCAGTCAGAGAGTTGTAAATCTGTGGAATTCTCTGCCTCAGAAGGCAGTGGAGGCCAGTTCTCTGAATGCTTTCAAGAGAGAGCTAGATAGAGCCCTTAAGGATAGCGTAGTCAGGGGGTATGGGGAGAAGGCAGGAATGGGGTACTGATTTAGAATGATCAGCCATGATCACATTGAATGGTGGTGCTGGCTCAAAGGGCCGAATGGCCTACTCTATTGTCTATTGTCAATTGTCTATTGTCTATTGGCTCTAATAATGGGGATGGAGCTGAAAGAGGCATTTAAAAATCATGAAAGGTCTGAACAGAACAGATAGAAACTATTTCCATTTGCTGGCACAAGAAACTGCAGATGCTGGAATCTCAGGTAGAACATGAAGTACTGGAGTAACTTAGTGAGTCAGGAGGCATCCCTGAAGGACATGGACATTTCAGGTCTCCAGTACTATTTCTATTTGCTGATAGGTTAGGAATGATTATGGTCCCATTAGGTTAAGAATCACAGGTCATTAGATTAAAATAAGACAAACAAATCAAAAGTGGCTCAAAGGAAAAGCAAAATTATACAACTGTGGTATTCAAAAGAGAAATGAATTTCAAATGAGAAGAATTTGTAGAGCTTTGAGTGAGAGCAAGCGTGGGACCGGCTGGGTTTCTTAAACATTATCATATTATCTACTTGCTAGTTCAAATCTAAATGAGGTTCAACTCTTTTTGCCCATGGCCAAGGGCTACTCCAGTTTGTGAGGATAAATGAAAAGTACAAGTTCTCTGAAGTAATATCTTCTACCTTTTGATGGAGAAAATGTTTTTACTAAACCAGATGGTGAACCCAGCACTTGCTCGAAATCTTCTGCACCTGTCTCCAACATCACGAATGTTAATATTTGTGCCATGTATATCCCCAGGACTCTTGGAGGATTCTCACTACAATATCCTGTAACAAGCATAGTATCTATACCTGTCATTATCTTATAGACCTAAACATGTTTTGCTCTGATGAAAACATTCTCACCTTTTCCATTCTAATATAATAACATTATACCATTCTCGGGACTATTCTGGTAAATCTTTTCTGAATCCAGACTGGGCCCATAGAACATAGGACATCAAACAATACAGCTCAGGAATAGGCCCTTTGGCCCACAAAATCCATGCTGAGCACGATGCAAAGCTAAACTAATCTCCTCTTCCTGCACATTGTCTTTATTACTCCATTGCCTGCACATCCATGTGCCTGTTTGAAAGCCTCTTATATTCCACTATCATATGTGCCTCCACCAGCATCTCTGACTGCCTGGTCCAGGAGCCCACCACTGGCCACACATCCTACACATCCCAACAACTTATCTCACACATCTTCTTTAAAAGTTCCCACTTTAATTAATCTTAAAGCTATTCCCCTCATGTCTTTGACATTTTCAACCTGGGGAAAAAGGTTCTGACCGTCTACCCTATCTATGCATTTCATAATTTAATATACTTCTATCAGGTCTCCGCACAGCCCCCGACACTCCAGAGGAAACAATTCAAGTTTTTTCAAAGTGAAGTAACTGACATTGGACACGATACTTCAGTTGTGGCCTAATCGTCTCTCTCATGAATTGTAGCTATTTATCAGTATCTTGCAGACCTTTATTAACACCCAACATGGATAGGTGATGTTTCAGGTTAGGACCCTTCTTCAGACTGGGGCATAGCTGTGTGATATTGAGGGTAGAAATGTCTTTGCCATATCAGAAAGGGAAAGAGAAATATATGAACATTTGGTGTAAGAAATCTGAATAAATGATTCAGACTGTTTTTGGTGGTACATACATTTAAAAATTGGGTGATTACAATTGTAAAACCTATCTGTCAGTTGCATCATTTATTTCATGAGATTCCCCACAACAAATTCAAAATGCCTGATGTTCTTAGCCCAGGAAGCTAACTAAATGAGTTAGAATCTTCCCGCCCATGTTTTTACTCTTATGGGGAGAAATATGGTCTTTCCATTAATTTTATCAAATTAAAAGAAGCAACAAACTGATCCTTTAATATTCGTTCTATGTTCTTGTCAATGCTAAAACATCTTATTATGGGAATTGGATGAAAAAGAAAACAATCAATGCTTAATGCTAAGCAGCATATATTATTATGAAATTTAGAACATGCATACCCACTGGCATTTCATAATTCATTAAAAATACCTGCATGTATTGCAATAGCTAAAATTCCCTCACAGATAGTTCACATTAACATTCATCAAGTGTGAGTGTTTTATCATTTTGTTTATAGAATCCTTCACCACTCTGACTGAAAAAAAGATAGAATGTGGTTTTCAGCAAAACAAAGTTGTTCATACCATTGTTGCTACATCTTCTCTTTAATATCCAAACCAACCAGTCCTAATTGTGTGAATTGAAATCATCTCAGGTACGAAGGGCATCATTGCAGGAAACATTGCAGGAAACATTGGTCCATAACTGAAAAATCCATCATTCGATTTTAGAGATATACTCTTGACTTTTTTTTCTGCACACAGATTTTCCAGTCTTGCAAATGATTCACTGCTCAATATGTTTCTTATCATTTAACATCATAAAATTTAGATTAGCTTCAATTAATACATAGCTTTAGGAAATGCAAACATTTTGAAGCAGAAAAATTCATGATGAATACAAAATGTCAAATTAGATTTTCTGAGGATTTTCTCCATATTCTCTGGCAATAGATCAGGAAAAAAACAGATATTTCAAACAAAAAAATCACATAGGTAGTAATTGAGCCATTATTTTTCCTGGAAGACCTGAAACTACAGAGAATCATCAGGAAAATGACAATGGAATTCACTGCTAGTATTTAAACACATTTGTGTTCTGCACTTCGCATGTGGTTGTTATTTTATTTTTATCCTTGTCTGCTGTTCCCATTCATCTCCCTTTATTGACACTATTTCAGACAAATCAATTATGATTAGCCAAAAGTAATTGTGTCACATTGGTCTCCAAACCACCACAGAGATACCTGTTGTTCTCTCTGACCCTCCAGCACTCTGTAATTTAAAACAGCTTGCTTTCACACTTGTTCAGTTCTGAAGAAGTGTCATTCACCTGAAATATTGACTTTGTTTCCCTCGCTCTCTCTCTCACCCATAATCTCACTCTCACTCACTCTCACACTCAATCTCTTTCTCTCTCTGCCTGTCTGTATCTCTCCATCTGTCTGTCTCTCTCTCTCTCTGTCTCTCTCACACACTCTCCCTCCCTCCCTCCCTCCCTCCCTCCCTCCCTCTCTCCCTCTCTCCTGCTTTCCCTCTCTCCCTCTCTTCCTCCCTCTTCAGATACAGAGTATATCCAGCATGTTCTGCTTTTATTTCAGGCCTTCGACGAGGAAACCAGCTCCCAGCTGATTGGTAAGGCCTTATGCAGAATACTGCTTGGCAGCAAACCTGGCTCACATAACTGCTCTGATAATCAGTTGAAGCCATCCCTCACAATTTCTTTGAGAGAAGGTTGAAGAAAATTCTAGACAATAGACAATAGACAATAGGTGCAGGAGGAGGCCATTTGGCCCTTCGAGCCAGCACCGCCATTCAATGTGATCATGGCTGACCATTCTCAATAAGTACCCCATTCCTGCCTTCTCCCCATACCCCCTGACTCCGCTATCCTTAAGAGCTCTATCTAGCTCTCTCTTGAATGCATTCAGAGAATTGGCCTCCACTGCCTTCTGAGGCAGAAAATTCCACAGATACACAACTCTCTGAATGAAAAAGTTTTTCCTCATCTCAGTTCTAAATGGCCTACCCCTTATTCTTAATCTGTGGCCCCTTGTTCTGGACTCCCCCAACATTGGGAACATGTTTTTACTGCCTCTAACGTGTCCAACCCCTTAATAATCTTATACGTTTCGATAAGATCTCCTCTCATCCTTCTAAATTCCAGTGTATACAAGCCTAGGTTAACCACCAATTAAATTTAACCATTGGTAAATCTTATTTATGTCATATTTAACGTCTGAGACATTCAAAAACATTGAAAAACACTCAAAAACTATTAAAGTTATTTAATGTGTTTGAAATTTAAAAGAAGATTGAAAATACTTAAAAAGTAGGTAAAATGAAAAAGAATGTTTCCAAATACACAGGACAAGATGTTAGAAATCCAAAGTGCCAAATGTCAATTTGCTCCCGGTGGTGATGGGAGGCTTATGCACTCACTTATGCTCCTCCGATGTTGAGAAAGGCTAGGCAGACACGTCATTGGGGTTATCAAGTGGGCACCTACTTTCATTGACGTTTCGCTGATTGGACCCACGACGTCTCCAGTAGGCTCAGCAGTGCATTCTGGCGTCCCAGAACCACCCCCCTCTGCATCTGCCTAGCCGGCTTATTTGGGAGACCAGATGGGGTCTTTCCTCTTCAGCCAGAGCCACTGGCTACTCCGCTCTGCCACCCGTGATGTTTCCTTGATAGCCTGGCGTAGGGCTTGTCCACTGATCCCCAGGTCCTTCATCAGTCTTACGGTAGATGTTGCCACAAATCCTCGACATCCAACTTCTACCGGCCAGATCTTTGCTCTCCAGCCCCGCTGTTCTACCTCCGCTGCAAGGTCTGTGTAGCGCAGTTTCTTTCTTTCAAAGGCTTCCTGCACAGCATCCTCCCAAGGGACTGTGAGCTCCACAAAATACACCATGCGCTGAGAGTTGGACCAGATGACAAGATCAGGCCTCAAGTTGGTGATGGCTATCTCTGGTGGAACTGTAAGCCGTTGGTCTACATCCACCAGCATCTGCCAGTCCCGGGCTGCCTCCAACTGTTCAAATCTTGTCCTTGGTGGAATTTTCCGTTGCTTTTGTTCCCCCTCCCGAACAAAGGCAATTGGCGTAACTGGGTTGGTTGTTCTGGGCGGCAGGGCATTGTTGGTTGTTCTCCTGCTTTCCAGAGTCGCTGCCAGTCATTTGAGCACTTGATTATGTCTCCAGGTGTACCGTCCTTGGGAGAGGCTTACTTTACACCCAGTGAGGATGTGCTTAAGCGTGGCTGGTGTTGAACACAGGGGGCATGATGGATCTTCGGCCAGCCATTGGTTGAGATTTTTTGGGCTAGGAAGGACATCATAGGTTGCCCGAATGAGGAAGTTTATCCTGCTCGCCTCCATCTCCCACATGTCCTTCCAGCTGATCTTCCGCTTTTCCACACTCCCATCTCATCCACTGGCCCTGTTTAGCTTGCGACACAGCCTTGGCACACCTACTCGACTCCTCCTGTCGGCGGACTTCGGCCGTGACCAACTTCCGGCGCTCCAGTCTGGATGCCTTGTTCCAGCAAGGTTGCTTTCCGCCAAGCCCCAAGCCACTTCGTCCGTGTTGGACTTGCCCAATCATGTCGCTTTGGTGGAGAGCAGATTTTGCCTGCTATGTCGCATTCTTAGCCGTCCACTTCCTTCCTGTTGCCAGGGTTGGGGCAGCAGCTCGGATGACAGTGTCCCTCGATTCTGCCAGGGTCATCTCTAGTCTGACTTTAGTGCACTTGAACTCCTCTGTGAGGCTAGAGAGAGGCAGCTGAAGTACCCCCTGACCGTACAAGCCTATGTTGCTCAGGCATCGAGGAACCCCTAACCACTTTCTCACAAAAGAGCTGATTGTTCTTTCCATCTTCTCAACTCTTGTGGGGGTGATGTCATACATGGTTAGTGGCCACATAAGGCAAGGTAGTAACCCAAATTGCAGGCACCAGATTTTCAGCTTTCCAGGCAACATGGATCGGTCGATGTTTGCTAGACCTTTGATGATTTCTTGTCTAAGCTCGTTTACCTGATCAGTGTCCTTCAGTTTAGAGTCATACCATCTCCCCAGACTTTTGATTGGCTTCTCTGACACAGTTGGGATTGGTTATTGATCAATGAAAAAACTTTGATCCGTCAGTTTGCCTTTGATTATAGAAATGCTTCTTGATTTGGATGGCTTAAATTTCATTCTAACCCTAGTGATGTTCTCTTGAAGCTTTCCTAAAAGGCGCCTGGTGCAAGGTGCTGTTGTTGTTATGATTGTCATGTCATCCATGTAGGCCCTGATGGGTGGTAGACGGACTCCAGACTTCAGCCGCTCGCCTCCCACCACCCACTTGGAGGCCCTTATGATGACTTCCATAGCCATTGTAAAAATCAATGGGGAGATGGTACACCCTGCCATTATGCCAATCTCCATGCAGTGCCATGTGGTGGTAAAGTCTGGCGTGGTGAAACACAGCTGCAGATCCTGAAAATAAGCATTGACAAGGCTTGCGATGGTCTCTGGTATCCTGAAGAAGTCAAAGGATGCCCACAGGAAACTGTGAGGGACAGTTCCAAACGCATTGGCGAGGTCAAGGAAAACAACATGCAGATCTCTCTTTTCTTTTCTTGCAGTCTGGATTTGGTGCCAAATCATGCTGGTATGTTCGAGACATCCAGAGAACCCTGGGATGCCTGCTTTTTGGACTGTTGTATCCACAAGGTTGTTTCTCTCTAAATAGCTGGTCATCCTCTGAGCTATGATGCTGAAGAAGATTTTACCCTCTACATTGAGGAAACTGATAGGGCGGAATTGGCTGATATCTGTGGATTCCTTCTCTTTCGGAATCAAGACTCCACCTGCCCTGCGCCATGCTTTGGGTATAATTCTCTTCTCCCAAGCCACTCTCATTAGCCTCCACAGGAAGCGAAGAACATCAGGAGCACTCTTGTAGAGTCGATACGGAACCCCATTTGGCCCTGGGGCTGAAGATGCTCTTACCCGCTTTATTGTCTATTCCACCTCCCTCCACTTTGGAGGACTAATGTCCATCTGGTGCTCTGGTTGTTCAATTGGTGGAATGTCCGATGGAATAGCTGTCTTCAGGTGTCTTTTGTCATCAGCATGTATTCTTTTCAGATGCTCGTCCAGCTCCTGCCTTGATGTTTTCAGGTTTCCTCCCTTTTCTTTGATGAAAAGTGATTTTACGAACTTATAGGGGTCCTTGAAGAAGCGTGATCTCGTTCGTTCTTTCTTTTTTCGTGATTTCCGCAGGTATTCTGCTCGTCTCAGAGTTGCTAAACGGCTTTTGATGTTTCCCTGGAGAATGTTGATGCCCTCCTTCTCACTATCAGAAGCCTTCCTCCACTGCTTCTTGAGCTGCCTTCTCTCCCGGTTTAGGCATTCCATCTCCTTTTGCCGTCTGGACTTGCTTTCCAAAGTGGGTGCCCTTTCCTTTTCCTCCCTTACTCCATATCGCTCTGCTCCATAGCCATAGATAATGTCCCCCATCTTATTAAGCTTTCTTTCGACTGTACCCCTTACACCCTGTAGGATATTGGTCATAAGAAAATAACTGCAGATGCTGGTACAAATCGATTTATTCACAAAATGCTGGAGTAACTCAGCAGGTCAGGCAGCATCTCGGGAGAGAAGGAATGGGTGACGTTTCGGGTCGAGACCCTTCTTCAGACTGATGTCGGGGGTGGGACAAAGGAAGGATATAGGTGGAGACAGGAAGATAGAGGGAGATCTGGGAAGGAGGAGGGGAAGGGAGGGACAGAGGAGCTATCTGAAGTTGGAGAAGTCGACGTTCATACCACCGGGCCGCAAACTGCCCAGGCGAAATATGAGGTGCTGCTCCTCCAATTTACGGCGGGCCTCACTATGGCACTGGAGGAGGCCCATGACAGAGAGGTCAGACTGGGAATGGGAGGGGGGGTTAAAGTGCTGGGCCACCGGGAGATCAGTTGCGTTAATGCGGACCGAGGATATTGGTCAGGTCTGCATTTATGGTCTCCCATTCTTTCTTCTCCGAGGCTCCAGGCCATTTCACGTGGGGTTAACAATTAAATGCTTTCAAATCAATTCTATTAAATAAAAAATAAAAATTGCTTTGCATCATATTTGTCCATCCACAACAATTCCTTCCAACGATTGACTCGTTGGATATTCAGCAAGCTCAATTGGCAAACTTGCTAGATGAGTTGCAGGGGAATCCATGTAAGTTTGCCTTCACCACTCAGGCTTCAGTGGTGGTGGTTGACACGAGCTGAGCAGAGGTTTGCTGCTTTTGTTTGAGCATCTCAAACTTACCCCTTGTTGCAATGGCAAAAGCCAACAGTTTCAAACACAACTCCCAACTTTCAACTGGAGAAGCAATACAGTATCGTGAATTGTCTGAGCACACAAAGTAGTCCTTGTTGGTGGTGTCATTGTTGGGACATCTCTCAAAATGCAAAAGGGTTAATTATACTACTCTCTTTACACACGGGTTTAATGTAGGACTAATGTAATGGAGTAGTTGATGATTGGGGCTGTTTTGGTGAGTGTTGCTGTACTGTAACTCTCTGTAAGTGACTATGACAACTATAAATCATCTGAGAGGATTTGCTTACTGAGAGGCTTCCTGCTTCTGTGCTCTAATGTCTGTCCACTACCAAAACCTGCTGATGAACAATGATCCTTGAACTTCTTACAATGTAATTTTGCAGGAGTAGAGAAAAATCGTGTTTGAGTAGCCACCGGTAGACACTGGGAGCAAAATTAACCACTTTGAACGCAGCCTATTAAGCACTGATGAGGTTTTTTTCCCCACTAAAACACAACACCATTTTATTTCATAATTCCCACCTGAGGAGCAGACATGCCTCCAATCCCTCACCTGGAGAATAGCAAAGAAGGGTCATAATCCTCAAACAGCTGGTTTCAGGCTGCTTTAGAAAAAGATCACAGGTGTGGGTGTGTACGATCGGGTACAGCGGGATTGGAAGGGGTGTGTGGTGTCACAATAGCTGGAGAGGGATCAGAGATGGAGATGAGGAGATTAGAGGGAGATTGAAGCGATAGATATGGGTTGATCTATGAAGGTCAATGATCACGGACCAGGGTCTCATCACTGGGAAGTTTCCCAGGTTTGCCGTGGGGTGGTGGGGTTTGGGTGCATGTGGTTGGGAAAAGTTCCAAGTGGTGCTGAAAAAAACACAAATTCCCAACAACAGTTCTCACTTCCTTTTCACTGGTGGGTGTCAATTTTGTACGTGCCAGAGTAGTTTCTGTATCTTCTCAGAACTATTGTCATGATCATAAAACACAAATATGTGGTATAAGATATTACTATTCTCAGAACGAACTGTATCATCTTTTTCACATTATTTCAGTATGACAGCAAATATCCCTTTACACATGTTTATTCACACAATCTGAAAGCTTTTGAAACATAAAAAATCCAACTCTTGAACAGGCAAAAGCAGGAGTGCCTTAAAGATCACAGCTCCGAGCAATTTAGTTTGATACAAAAGCGGAAGAGCTGGAAGAACTCAGCAGGACCCATGGGAAGAGAAACTAGTTAACATTTCAGGTTCAGGACCCTTCCTCAGAACAGGGAGGAGAGTGGGAGGATTTGCCATTTTCAAAGCAAAGTTTGGGGGGAGGGGGGAGGGGGGAAGGTGGAGGGGGAGGGGGAGGGGGAAGTGGGCTGGCAAGTAGGTGCAAGACAAAACAATAACTGTATGGAAATTGGTTAAGCCGATCAGATGATAAGGAAAATGAGCATCGACCATGAGTAAGCTATCGTAAAGAATCAGGAGGAGAAAGGGACCTTAGCACAATAATGTCTGAGCACTTGACATTGGAGAATTTACTGTTTATTCAGATGATGGGGCATCTTGGTTGGCATGAGCAAGTTGGGCTGAGGGCTTGTTTCCATACTGTATGACTCTTTGACTCTATTGCAGAGTGGCTAGTCGGAAAATAAGATATTGTTCTTCCAGTTTACTAAGTCAGCGGAAAAAGGCTGCAGACGGACTGGTTGGAAAGGGAGTAGGATTGAGATGAAAGTGGCATGTAACAGAAAAACGAGAATCATCCCTGGAGACAGAGAGCAGCTCCTCAGCAAAGTAATTACTCAATCGGTGTTTGGCTTTTCCTATGTAGAGGAGGTCTGATCCTGCCTTTGGTGTTGTTTGTGCAGAGTTTACCCTTCACTTTGTGCTTGTATGGGCTTTCGCCAGTCATACCTGTTAATCAATTGGCAAAAATTATCCCGGGTGTAGGTCAATGGCAAAAGAGTAGTTCATGGGCACATGAGAGTGAAATTGTTCTGAGATATTTGGAAATAAAGAGACGTGGAATAGGTTAGATGGGATTGCTCTCTCTTGGAGCTGGCATGGGTCCAATGAACCAACTGATCCCCTGCTGTGCAATGTAAGGCATAGATAACAATTATTTGAAGGAGCAAAGAGTACTGAATGGATGATTCTTAAGGGAAACTGGCAATCGGCTGCATTCTTCACTCATAACCATTCTGTGTAACCCATCCACAATAAGGAGTTATTTGTCTGCACACTTTGTTCCTAAGCTGCGTTCACCACCTTGGAGAAAAGTGTGCAGAACAGTTTTCCTACATTGAAAGAGGGTTCACATTACCTTGAATGTTTCCTTCGAGATCCTGTAGTAGATGTCTGGGAAAGTTTGTTCCTTAGTTGATTGGCCCCACAGGCAATCGAGCAAAATCAAGGAGCACAATCGCTTTTATCTTCCTTCTGATGCCAGAACATTCCAGCATATTTGTAGCCAGGAGGCCTCGTGATGTGAAAAGGCTTTGATAAAAATATCTAACTTCTGGCTCCTGCAACATCAGGTTACTGATTTCTATTCAATTAAATGAATTGATTAATTCATATATAACATCCAAACAAACCACAAATACTGAAAGTAGAGAATATTAACGTGAAACATATGAATAAATGCTGGTGTAGAATTTCTCTCCTGGGATTTGTGGCCATAGTTCATTAATTTTGCTAACAGAAAAAGTACTTTGAAAGGAATACTTTGAAGGGAACTGAAGTCCTGAATATTATGCTTGGAAATGATATGTCTTGATTAATAAAATTCCTTTGGTTTTAACAAAGTATCGTAGGGTTTCAAAATATTCTGAGTTATATTTATGGAATTCAGCATTGCAAATGTTGTGATTTTATGTTCATATTTCCTCCTGAAAGTTAAGATATTTGATATCTGTAAATGACTGCAGGTCATACATTTTGTTTCCGTTATGAAATGCCTTTCATTACCTGACGATCATATAACGTGAGTTACAGTAAGTGAAATGTTTGGTTAGCACAGAAACAGGCCATTCGATGCTACTGGTCCATGCTGGCCAATGTGCCTTCCAGAACTAGTCCCATTTGTCTGAATTTGGTCCATAAAGCTTCCCTGTACCTTTTAATCTTTGTAATTGTACCCACTTCATCTGACGACGGGTATCAACCCAAAATGTCACCCATTCCTTCTCTCCAGAGATGCTGTCTGTCCAGTTGAGTTACTCCAGCATTTTGTGTCTACCAACCAATTCTCTGGCAGCTCTTTCCAAATCTTTCTACTCTCACCTTAAACTTATGGTCTCTAGTTTTAGACTCTGCTATCATGGAGAAAAAAAAACTGTAACCATTTACCTTATCGATGCCCCTCATGATCTTATAAACCTCCTTGGTTTATGGCTAATGGCCCAGCCTACATCGCTCCACAGAAAATAGTCCCAGCATATCCCATCTCTCCTTATAACTCAAGACCTCCAATGTGAACATTTTCTGCACTCTCTAGCTTAATCACATCCTTCCTACAGTATTTTACAGAACTGCAAAACAATATTCATTGCCACAGAAAGATGGGGAGCCCATCAATGGATATTTTTAAGGCAGTCTTAATTCCCAGAGTCTTAGATTCTTAATTAGTACAGGTGTCAGGGGTTATGGTGAGACGGCGGGAGAATGGGGTTAAGAGGGAAAGATAGATCAACCATGATTGAATGGCGGAGTAGGCTTGATAGGCTGAATGGCCAAATTTTGCTCCTATCATTTATGAACATAAATATTCAAGTGCACTAACGGACTATCTTGTACAACCTAACATCGCCCGGCGCGGCTCGGCCGCGGGACTTAGCTGCGCATGGCTCGGCCGCGGGGCCTTCCATCGCCCGGCTCGGCCACAAGACGTTTCAGCGCCCGGTGCGGCTCGGCCGCGGGGACTTCCATCCCCTTGCGGGGACTGTGCGGTCGGTCGGGGACGAGCTGTCTGTCCGTGGGCGTGGGGAAGAGAGTGGAAGTTTTGTTGCCTCCATCATAGTGAGGGGGTGTTTGGAGTCACTGTGATGGACGTTTGTGTTGGGGTCATGTGTCTTGTGTTCTTTTTTTTGTGTGACTGCTATGTAATTTCGTTCGGTACCTTGGTACGGAATGACAAATAAAGCTCTGTTGACTGTTGAATATAACGTCCTAGCCCTTTTGCTCAATGCCCCCTCTGATGAAGGCAAGAATAACATATGGCCTCCTCACCACTTTGTCAAACTGTCTCACCACTTTCAGAGAACTAAGTGCTTGTATCCCTGGGTGTCTCTGTTCCACAAAACTCCCCAGGGCCCTGTCATTCACAGTGTATGTCCTGACCTCGTTTAGCATCCAAAAGTGCGTTACTTCACACTTGCCCGAGTTAAATTCTGTCTGCTATTTGTCATCCACGAATATAATAATCATCCCACCTACATTCTCATCCAAATCATTAAAATATTTGATCTTTTTTGATCTGGGATCACTGCAGATGGGCAAAAATTTCAGCATGGATATGATATGTGAAAAGGCCTATTTCTGTGCTGTGATCTGTTTAAATGTAGGAAAGTGGCAACCAAATTGTGAACAATATACTTTCCAAAATACAATTCTATATTCCAACCAATTATAAAACTTTATATTAAATTGTGTGAAATTGTGTCAAAACCTGTATTGCCATGTAAGATGAATGATGGAGAAGAGACAGAGACTGCAGTCACTGGAATTTGAACAAAAAATAAACTGCTGGAAGAACTCAGCTGCTCAAGTTTATTGTCATAAACCCACCATACTTGGTGAGGTACAGAGTGGTACAGGTACAATGAAAATCTTGCTTTAGCAGCATCACAAGCGCATAGACTCATACAAAGGCACAAGGGTGGCACTGTGGCGTAGCAGTAGAGTTGCTGCTTTACAGTCTAGAGACCCTAGGTTTGATCCTGACTACAGGTGCTGACTGTACAGAGTTTGTGCGTTCTCCCTGTGACCCCAAGGGTTTTTTCCGGATGCTCCAGGTTTCTCCCACATTCCAAAGACATGCAGTTTTGTAGGTTAATTGGCTTCTGTAAACTGTCCCTAGTGTGTGGGATAGAACTAGCGTATGGGTGATTGCAGGTCGGAGCGGACTCAATGGGCCAAAGGTTTCTCTAAAACTAAAATTAAATTAAAACTAAAATTAAAATTAAAATTAAAACTGAAATACACAAAAACGTAAATTATTCATCAATGACACATACATTCTACAAGACAGTGCAAAATACCTGCAAAAAACAAGTCAATTAGAAAACAAATCCATGGTAGCACAAGAGATCATAGAGTCATAGAGCTACACACCGTGAAAACAATTCCTTCAATCCACCTTGCCCATGTCAGCCAAGTTGGCATTCTTGGCTAAGCCTATTTGCCCACATTTTGCCCATATCCCTCTAAACTCTTCCTATCCATTTATCTGTGCAAATGTCTTTTGAAAGTCATAATGAATGAATGAATGAATGAATGAATGAATGAATGAATGAATGAATGATTGATTGAATGAATGAATGAATGAATGAATGAATGAATGAATGAATGATTGATTGAATGAATGAATGAATGAATGAATGAATGAATGAATGAATGAATGAATGGCCTTTATTGTCATCGAATAACATGTTTTTGGACGAAATGACGTTACCCACAGTCAACAATGAGAGGCAATAAAAAAGAAAACAATAAAACACATAATCACAAAAACCAACATAAAACAAAAAACATCCATCACAGTGAGTCTCCTCCAGTCGCCTCCTCACTGTGATGGAAGGCCAGAATGACTTCTCTCTTCCCTGCTGTCTTCTCCTGCGATCAGGCAGTCAAAATTGCCATGTTGGGGTGGTCGGGGCTCCCGACATTGAAGCCCCCACTGGGTGGTGGAAAATCCCGCGGCTTATTCCAGCAGAAACAATGGGTCAGCCGGGACTGTTAGAACAGCTCAGTGGACAGAGAATGTTGAAGATACCCAGCAGATCATACAGAATCTGTGAAGTTCATTGAAAGGCCATCACTTTGACTGTTTCCAATTATGGAGCTGTATTGACTGAAATCCTGCTCTCCTAAAATAAGAAGAGGAGGTGCGTGTGAACAGAACAATTGAATAAAAAAAGCCTGCAAGAAGAAGCTAAACATCTGTGATGTGTCTGACACACTGCATTTTCCTGAAGATTTTGTGAGTAACATTAATCAGGAATTTGACTGCAGAAGCTGTCTTTAGAAAAATTAATGCCACAAATGATGTCATTATTTACAGTGATGGGCTTCATATTTTTGTCAGAATGGACAACTTGGTTTTTTTCACTGTCATTTACAAAAGTGAAAGCTTCCATTGAAGGCACCAGCTCTAAAACAATGCCAATCTCATTCTTAAGCATTGTATTTGCATGCAGGCAGAATAGGCTTTTCAAATCTTCTCAGCTATTCTTGCGAGAAAACTTTATAATTAAATAGTACCCATTAAATAGATAAGGGAATATTAATATATTTTTGTTCAGCCTGTTTAATTTAGTTTTTGTCATCTGCTCTGGGCAGTCTGTGACTTGGGCGTATGTCCACTGGTGAGTAGATTCCGACTGTCAAAATTCATTTCAATCTCAGTAGCTGCAAGGCAATAGTTCATACCAGTGCAGAGTCTATCAAATGCTGCAAATTACTTTAGTCCCTTATTTATTTCAATGTACAGATAGGTTAGGCTAACCATATTAATAACAATATTGCATAAGTGGAATACCTGGATTGTATATGAAATGACTTTCTGGACTACTGTGCTGAGGGACTAACCGAAAGCAAGCCAGTCCAGATGTGGTTCGTGTAATGAGAAAGGATCAATTGGCAATCAGATTGCATAATGCCCCAAGAGGAGGAGTGAACAGCAGATTATAGAAATCATTAAGATGGAGCACAATATAATTGATTCTGATATAAGGGCCTTGAATCTCAAAAAAGAAAAACTGCAATGGTATGGGGCAAGAGTGGGTTAAGCTACATTGCGAATGTTACAAATGGGGTCGATTGTATGTTGGCAAACATTTAATGAGAGCATGGAAAAACTGCAACAATTGTTTATTCCTGTCTGGCAAAACAATAAAATAAAATAGCTGACTCAACTAATTCCAGCAGTTGAAAATTAGGGATAGTAATAGTGCAAAACAATACATCTTAATAGTACGGGCCCTTCACGATGCCAGTGCCCAACATGATGCCAAATTTAATTAATCCCTTCTACCTGCACATGATCCATATCTCCCCCCATTCCCTGCACATTCATGTGCTAATCTAAAACACCATTATTGTATTTACCTTCAACACCCCCTCAGGCAGCACGCGCCAGGCACCCTCTGTGTAAAATATGTGCCATGCACATCTCCTTTCAACTTTCATCCTCTTACCTCAAAATGATGCCCTCAGGTATTTGACATTTCCACATAGAAAAGAGACCATGACCATCCCATTCCCTTGCTGACGTTCCTGCCCTGGACCTCCTCCATTGCCAGTGAAGCCGCGCACCAACTGGAGGAACAGCTCCTCATATTCTGCTTGGGTGGCTTACAACCCAACAGTATGAACATTGGATTCTCCAATTTAGGTGATCTCTAACTACCCCTCCACCCAAGCCACCACCCCCCCCCCTTTCTCCCCCACAATCATTCTCTCTTACCCCCTCCCCCAAACCCTGCCCCCCCCCCCTCCCCTGTTCCCCACTTGGACTCCCACCTATTTCTTCCCCCCACCCTGCTGCGTTCCTCCCCTTGACTTCACAATCAGCAACTATTCAAACCTGCCTCACATCTACTGTTTTTTAATCTCTGGCATTTGGTCTATCCATCTGCTTGTCAAAAAACATCCTTCGCGTTAGGGGACCTCCTCTAAAAACACCCTTCGCGTTAGGGGACCTCCTCTAAAAACACCCTTCGCGTTAGGGGACCTCCTCTAAAAACACCCTTCGCGTTAGGGGACCTCCTCTAAAAACACCCTTCGCGTTAGGGGACCTCCTCTAAAAACACCCTTCGCGTTAGGGGACCTCCTCTAAAAACACCCTTCGCGTTAGGGGACCTCCTCTAAAAACACCCTTCGCGTTAGGGGACCTCCTCTAAAAACTCGATCACATTAGTAAGATATGACATGTCACATACCGAGCCATTCTGACTGTCCCTAATTACCTCTTTTCCTTCCAAATGAAAGCAAATCATATCCTGAAGAGTCCGCTCCAATAGCTTCCCTGCCAATGAGGCTCCATGGCCTATAAATTCCTGGGTATTTTTTAACTTTGCTTCTCAAACAAAGGAGTAACATGAATGAATGAATGAATGAATGAATGAATGAATGAATGAATGAATGAATGAGTTTATTGTCCAAGTATGCATATGCAAGGAATGTGCCTTGGTGCTCCGCTCACAAATTACAACACAAATATACAGTTAACAATTAAGAATAAAGCATAACCACATCAAAACAATAAGGATACAACATTACAGTTTAAACATTTGGGGGGAAATAAACCAGGGCAAAAAAGAGACTACAGACTTTGGTTATTGAGTAGAACTATCACTCGTGGAAAAAAAGTTGTTTTTATGTCTGGCTGTGGCTGCTTTGACAGTCCAGAGTCGCCTTCCAGAGGAAAGTGCTTCGACGAGTTTGTGGCCAGGGTGAGAGGGGTCAGAGATGATCTTGCCCACTCGCTTCCTGGCCCTTGCAGTGTACAGTTCGTCAATGGTGGGAAGGTTGCAGCCAATAACATTCTCAGCTGTGCAAACGATCCGTTGCAGCTTCCGGATGTCATGCTTGGTGGCTGAGCCAAACCAGACCATGATGGAGAAGGTCAGGACGGACTCAATGATAGCAGTATAGAATTGGACCATCATTGCCTGTGGCAGATTGTGTTTTTTCAGTTGCCGCAGGAAGTACATCCTCTGTTGGGCCTTTTTGACTGTGGAGTCGATGGTGGCCCCCCATTTAAGGTCCCTGGAGATGATGGTTCCAAGGAACTTAAATGACTCCACAGATGTGTCTATGGTGTTGTTGATGGTGAGTGGGGGGAGGGGAGGGGGATCTCTTCAAAAGTCTACAATTAGTTCCACTGTCTTGAGAGCATTGAGCTCCAGGTTGTTGCCAGGATGCCAGCTGTGTCACTTGCCCTCTGTAGGCAGATTCCTCCCCATCCTGGATCAGTCCAATCAGGGTAGTGTCATCCGGAAACTTGAGGAGCTTGACAGAGGAGTCTGTGGAGGTGCAGTCATTGGTGTAGAGAGAGTAAAGGAGAGGGGAGAGTACGCAGCCTTGCGGAGCTCCTATGCTGAGGATCTGCGGATCCGAGATGTGCTTTCCCAGCCTCACATGCTGCTTCCTGTCCGTCAGGAAGTTGATGATCCACTGACAGAGGGGTTCAGGCACAGTCAACTGGGAGAGTTTGAAGTGTAGTAGCTCTGGCACAATGGTGTTAAAAGCAGAGCTAAAGTCCACAAACCGAATCCTGGCATAGGTCCCCTTGTGGTCTAGGTGCTGGAGGATGAAGTGCAGGCCTAGATCGACTGCGTCGTCCACCGATCTATTGACTCTGTATGCAAACTGCAGGGGGTCCAGCAGGGGGTTTGAGATGTTTTTCAGCTGAGCCAGCACGTCTTTCAAAGGTCTTCATGACTACAGAGGTAAGTGCGACAGGCCTGTAGTTATTAAGACCAGTGATCCTTGTCTTTTTGGGTGCAGGGACAATAGTGGAGACCTTGAAGCAGGTAGGGACAGTGCAGGTTTGCAGGGACTGGTTGAAAATGTCTGTGTAGATCGGTGCCAGTTGTTCGGCACAGAGCTTGAGGGTGGAGGGGGAAACATTGTCCGGTCCTGGAGATTTCCGGCTTTTCTGTTTTCTGAATAGCCTCTCCACCTCCACAATTTCTATTGTTAAACTGGAGTCTTTCTGTGAGGATGTGCAAATTGGTAATTGCGGAGGGGTGGGGGGGGAGGAGGGGGAGAAGGGCTAGTCTTTGCAAACCCCAGCCAGTCTCTGAGTAGGTGTGAATTGCTGCTTGGGGAGGAGTGGGTGGGGACGTTGGCTACAGTCCTGTCTTCTTGAACCTCACCTGTGGCTAGAGGTTGCAAAGATATTCACCAAGGCCCCTGGAATCTCCTCTCTTACTTGCTTAGTTACTAGGGATAGATTCCATCAGGCCTGGGGATTTATCCTCCTTAATACCATTCAAGAGTCCCAATACCACCTCCTTCTTGATCTCAAACTGCCCTTGCATTTTAGTAATCTCCAAGCTCATCTCAATGTCCTCCATGTCTTTCTCCTTAGGGAATACAGATGCAGAATATATACATTTAGTACCTCGCCTGGATCCTCTGACTCCAAGCATAAATGTCCTCCTTTATGGTGGAAGTGTCATTATTCTTCCTGGAGGATTAGAATGACGAGATTTATGTTTGCTACAGTTTTGAAAAACAAGAGGGAACCTCAATGATATCAAATCATGGTAGAACTGGCCAGACCTTATGCAGGAAAGATGATCTTAATGGCAGGGAAATCTAGACCTAGGGGTTACAGCCCACAGCTACAGGACAATCCATTTAAGACAGAGGCAGATAAATGTCTTTATCCGAAGAGTGGTGAATTCTCAATCACTGATGACATTTGAGTACAAATTATTAAATATATTCAAGAACATAGAACATAGAATGGTATAGCACAGGATGGGCCCTTCGGCCCACAATGTTTGTGCCTGTGTTAGATGTTGTTCTTATGGTTTGGAGGGATATGGGCCAAACGCGGGCAGGTGGGATTAGTGTCGCTGGGACATATTGGCCGGAGTGGGCATTGGGTCGAAGAGCCTGTTTCCACACTGTGTCACTCTATATTTATATGGCTAATTAGATTAAGGGCATGGGGAGAAAGCAGGAACAGGATTCTGAATTGGGATAATCAACCATGTATTGAATGACATAGCAGGCAGGAAGAGTAGATTGGTTTCCTCGGTCTTCTATTTTCTACCTTTCTTCTCATACCAAAACAGCTAGTGTCTTTTTCCCTGTAAAACTCTTTGTAGCTCCCTCTGTATTTCCTCTCATCTGCTAGGTAAGATGGAATCATGAGGTATAACACCTTATTAGCTAACCTTTGTTAAAAGGGCATAAATGCGTTAGAAATAGCTGTCCTGCGGATGGTTATGGTTCTGATGACTAATGAAGTTGGTTCCTCACACTAATAAAAGAGATTGCGCTGTTGCCACGTGCCCTATTCTCCACAACTGGGGATCAATCAAGAAGTTTGCTGTCTGAAATGTTCTGGCTAATGCTGCACATTATGTACTCTCCTCATAACAACCTGCACAATAGGAACAAATAATCCATTGCTGAGAATCGCCAGGACTACTAATAGCCACTCTCAGATTTCACCTTCTGCTTGCTGCTGGAGACTGCTTGACTGTACAGAGTTGTAAGATGAGTTCTGATGCACTTCAGAATACTATATGAGTCTCTTTATCATGACATTACCGACATTCTTCCCAACATCATTTGCTGTAAATTCACTGACCTGATGAGAATTCACAGAACTCTCTGGACACTTAAAACGTGTCATGAGGAGAAATGGACTGCTTGGTCATGGAAATTTTGGATTCATAGACTCCGATTATTCGTACAATAAAGAAGAAAACCGTTTACCCCATTAAGCCTGTGTCTGTCAAAACTGCCAACCTAACTCCACAAAGCATGTATGGAATCAAAGGATCTTATGAAGGATCACCCTTGGTCAGGATGAGGTACCAGGATGGAAAATTAAATACTAGGGTGCATGGGTTTAAAGTGAGAGGGGAAAGTTTAAAGGCGATGTGCAGGGTAAGTTTTTTACACAGATGGTGATGAGTGTCTGGAGCGTGCTGCCGGGGATGCTGGTTAAGACAATACGATAGTGGTATTTAAGAGATTTTTGGATAGGCATATGGATACACAGGGATTGGAGGGATATGGATTATGTGCAGGTAGATTAGAGATAGTCTTGGCATTATGTTCAGCACAGACTGTGTGCCAAAGAGCCAGTTCTTATGTTGTACTGTTATATGTTCAATGTTCTATATTCTATATCCCCACTGATTTCTTCATCCTCCCACTCTCAGTGACTGAGCACAGTTCCCTTTTTTTGATGAAGGATCATTGACTTGATGATACCCGATTTGATGAATGTTCAAAGCACTTTCAGTATTTATTTAATGTTAGATCTCATACAGACACTGATCATTTCATTCTTCCCTCTATCTATTTCGTCATCTTCAAGCTATGAAGAAGGATTATGATGAAAGATGCAACAGCTGTCTGAATGAGTCCAAATATGTCAACAGCCAGAATAATTTTACGCCATCGCATTGTATATCAACGATTTGAATGAGGGGATTGAAAGCTTTATGGCCAAGTTTGCAGATGATACAATAGACAATAGACAATAGGTGCGGGAGTAGGCCATTCAGCCCTTCGAGCCAGCACCGCCATACAATGCGATCATGGCTGATCACTCTCAATCAGTACCCCGTTCCTGCCTTCTCCCCATACCCCCTCACTCCGCTATCCTTAAGAGCTCTATCCAGCTCTCTCTTGAAAGCATCCAACAAACTGGCCTCCACTGCCTTCTGAGGCAGAGAATTCCACACCTTCACCACTCTCTGACAGAAAAGGTTCTTCCTCATCTCCGTTCTAAATGGCCTACCCCTTATTCTTAAACTGTGGCAGGTGATAGGTGGAGGGGCAGGTGGTGTAGAGAAAGCAGGGACTCTGCAGAAACAGGTTGGGAGAGTGGGATGAGAAGTGGCAGATGAAATACAGCGTAAAAAGTGTGGAGTCATGCTTTTTAGTAGTAGAAAAACAGGTGTAGACTATTTTGTAAATGGGGAGATAATTCAGACACTAATGAGGGTCACAAGGCATCACTGTTTAAAATAAGGGAACAACTATTTCTGACTGAGATTAGGTAACCTGTCTCTCTCAGACTGTTGCCAATCTTTAGAACTCTATCTAAAAGGACTGTATTGTAGAGACTTTACATATTTTTAGGGCAGAGGTAGATAGGTTCTTTAAGGACAATGGGTGAAAGGTTTTGGTTATAAGAGTTGAGGTTATGATCAGATCAAGCATGATCCTATTTACTGGTAAAGCATGCTCATGGGGCCGAGTGGCCTACCCCTGCCGCTGATCCATGAGTTTTGTATGGAGACGCTGGAAATCCAAAATAAAAAGAGCGAATTCTGGAAATGCTTAGCTGGTCAGGCAGCATCTGGAAACAGAAACAGAATTAACACGTCAGCTAGATGACTTAAACTTAACCACTTCTTATTCCTTCTCTCCAGAGATGCTGCCTGTCCCGCTGAGTTATTCCAGCATTTTGTGTCTACCTTCCACTTATGAAACGTCATTGACCCGATGCACTAATATATTTCATTCCACTCAGACGCTGCCTGACTTGTTGAGTACTTTCAGCATTTTTATTTTTCATTCAAACAAATGAGCTTCATGAATCCAACAATCCTTAGGCTTCTAAATTAACTTTTGTTGCAAATTATTGGAGGTGATCACATGTAAAAATAAAATGTGGTCCTGCGTCTCTAAAGACAGAGCCATCCCACTGATGACTCCCATAAGATCATTTCCTTTTATTTCCTCTTTCTAATAATTATTTTGGTTTCCTCTGGGTACTCTGCTTTCCACACACCACACACATCCCCACTGAGGGTTCACTGTTTAAAAATAAGGCGACAACTATTTTTCCTTTTGTGGGTTTGTAGGTAAATTGGCCTCTGTAAAATAGTCTTTAATGTGTAGGGAATGTTTGGTTTGGTTTAGTTTAGAGATAGAGCATGGAACTCTCCCTGCATGGACTCATCATGGAGCATTGGCCCATGGATCCAAGCTGACCATCGATCACCCATTCGTACCATTTTTATGTTATCCCACTTTCTCTTCCACTCCCTACACAATAGGGGCAATTTACAAAGGCCAATTAACTTACAAACACATGTTTTTAGGATGTGGGAGGAAACCGGAGCACCCAGAGGCAACCCGGAGCAAACCAAGTCTAAATGCATTATCTTATTTGATATATTTAAACCTTATTCAATAACCCATTCCAAAAAAATTATAGGAGAGCAAGGATGTGTTTGCCCGAGTCATTGGTGGCAATAAATTGAGGAGGATTTCAGCTTCAGGGCTCCAGTGATTTGTCTGCTTATAGCTAAAGACACCAGAGATATTGAAGCTGGATCTTAATTGTCATCTGTATCATGCTGGTGAGCTGGGACTACCTGCCGGGACCCAAGACAGGTCAGAAATTTGGGCCCCGATACAGTGAGGCGAGGACCGTCTGCAATGTTGCTGAAACCATATGAAACCATATGCAGTCTATCTTATATAGGAAAGGTTTTGAGGGATCTGGGCCAAACATGGGCAGATGGGCCTAATGTAGATGGGGCATTTTAGATGGGTAGATAGGTCGCCATGTGTAAGTTGGGCCAAATGGCCCATTTCTTTTTTTTTTAGTATTAGAGATACAGCACCCAAGTCCGCACCTGTGATCCCCGCACATTAGCACTATCCTACACACACTAGGGACAATTTACACTTATACCAAGCCAATTTACTTACAAATCAGTACGTCTTTGGAGTGCGGGAGGAAACTGAAGATCGCGGAGAAAACCCACACGGTCATGGGGAGAACGTGCAAACTCCGTACAGACAGCACCCGTAGTCGGGATCGAACCCAGGTCTCCGACGCTGCATTCGCTGTAAGGCAGCAACTCTACTTCTGCGCCACCGTGCTGCCGCCACACTATCTTCATGATATAGAAACATAGAAATATGGAACAACAGGTGCAGGAGTAGGCCATTTGGCCCTTCGAGCCAGCACCGCCATTCAATAGGATCAAGGCTGATCATCTAAAATTAGTATTCCGTTCCTGCTTTTTCCCCATATCCCTTGATTCCTTTAGCCCTAAGAGCTAAAACTAACTCTCTTTTGACAAACTGAGCAGAACTACTTTGACTTGGTTTTACACCAACTTCAATGTCACTGTAACATTAGAGAGCAGATGCTGGAATCTTAAGCAAAACAGAAAGTGCTGGAGTACCTCAATGAGTCAGGCACCATCTGTGGAGGGAATGGATAAGCATCAATTTGGGTTCAGATTCTGAAGAAGGGTCCTGAATAAAACATCACCTATTCATTCCCTCCACAAATGCTGCCTGATCCATTGAATTACTCCAGCACTTTGTGTTTTGTTAGTGGCAGTAACATCATGATTAAGTTACTGGAATAGAAGTCAGATGTATGGATCACTGGCTATGAGCGATGTGTTTGAATCCCATCATGGTAGCTGGTATATAGCAGTACAAATAAAACAAAGATTTAAAAATAAATGTACTGTTGAAACCATATGAGTTCACCTAACAGTTTTGGTTTTTGCTCATTTAAAAATAAAGTTGGGGTACATCATAGTAATCATGAGAACTAATATTCCTGAGAGTGGGAAATTGACCATCCTCACCAGGTATGAAACAAGGTGATTGCAGACTCACCAACATGATCAATTCCAAGGGGTGTAGATGTTGGTTTTCAGGGAAAAGAAAGTGCTGGAGTAATTCAGCGGATCAGGCTGCATCTCCAGAGGACATGGCCGTTCTTCACTTCTGGAATGATCAGGGATGGACAATGAATACTGATCGTTCCAGCAATGAATAAGTAAATACAAATGCTAATTGAAGAGCATCAAATGTTGAAAAAGGAAAACCACGAAACAAAAGTGTCAGTGGGGAAAAGACCAACAAAAAATTAAAGGTAATTAAAGATATGCCGCTGAATATGTAAATTAAAATGCTTTAATTTCCTATAATATATTTAATTTTCTATAATATCTTATAATAGAAGGTTAATCAGAAAGAAGGAAAGGGGATTGCACTGAGATTATGCACATGATCACATGGCATATGTTCCATAGACAAGGCAGACTCCTGATGTGTTGTGTGAATTATAAAGCAGAAATTATTTATGACATTTTTTCCTCATTTTCACCATCTTAACAATGTTTAAAAGGCAGGTTAATGGATAGGAAACATTTGGAGGGATAGGGCCCAGATGCGGACAGGAGGGACAAGATGGCCAAGATGGGTCGAAGGGCTTGTTTCCACGCTGTATGACTCTATGACTATGTCCAGCTTCATTGAGAGAAGGAAATGAAGTTCAAAGTGTAAGAAAATAGCCATATCCAGTTATGTCAAATAGCCATATCCAGTGATGTCAAATAGCCATATCCAGTGATGTCAAATAGCCATATCCAGTGATGTCAAATAGCCATATCCAGTGATGTCAAATAGCCATATCCAGTGATGTCAAATAGCCATATCCAGTGATGTCAAATAGCCATATCCAGTGATGTCAAATAGCCATATCCAGTGATGTCAAATAGCCATATCCAGTGATGTCAAATAGCCATATCCAGTGATGTCAAAGGAGTTTGATCCTGAAATGCCAACTTTGTTTCCCGTTTCCACGTCAACTGATTGAGAAATAGGCAGAGCAATAGCAGATGGAATTTAATCCTGATTGATGCAAAGTTCTGCATTTTGGGAGAATAATAGGCAATGAATGAAAAGGGCAACTGTTCACAATACACAACATATGGTGTACAGATTTAGAAAAAATAGAACATTGTACAGTACAGCACAGGAACAGGCCCTGCGGCCCACAACGTTTGTACCAAACATGATGCTTGGTTTAACTGATCTCATCCGCCTGAACATGATCCATATCCCTCTATACCCTGCACTTCCATTAGCCTTTACCTAAAAGCTTCATAAACGCCACTATCATATCTGCCTCCACCACTACCCCAGGCAATGTGTTCCATTCCCCCACCAAACTCTATGTAAAACCTGACCCACAAATCCCCATTAAACTTTCCCCACTCTTGCCTTATAGCTATGCCCTGTAGTGGTGGACATTTCCATTATAGGGAACATGGTTCTGACTGTCTACCCTATCTATGCCTCTCATAAATTTATATATAATAGTTTGGCTCCAGCTGGAGTGCTATTTGTCCCTCTCACCACCACATCATGGAAAGGATGTGATTGTACTGGACTGGATACAGAACAAATTTACCTGTTGTTGAGATGGAGCATTTTAGTTAAGAATAAAGATTGGATTGACTGGAATGTTGGAGGATGAGGAACTCAAAGGAGGGCGGGTGAGTGGGAATCTGAAAAATATTTTTTTCTCTTGTGAGTGGATGGAATCTGAAAAGCACTGGCCAAGGAGATGACTGAAGCAGGTACTCTCACAACAGTGACGTATCTAGATGTGTACTTTAATCGATCGCCAAGGCAGAGAAGGCAATGGATCAAAGGCTGATAAATGGGAGAGTGTAGGTGAATAATTGATGGTTGGCGTGGACTCGGTGTGCCAAAGCATCTTATTATGTGCTGTTAGATTCTACGGGATGCTGTTTGATCTGCTGAATGTTTCCAGAATTTCCCTTTTTCGTTTCGGATTTAGTTTTTTTTCCTCTTCGTATTAGGCTTTTAGAAAGATTTTGTGATTTTTAAATTTAACTAAAAGTATGACAAGTGAGAAACAAAGAAAAAACTTAGTAAATGGAGTGCCTGCACCCATTAACCAGGATTAATTACACCATTCTGAGAAAACTGTGGGGTTTGAAAATTCATGTCCCCAGAACATGATTCTACAATGCACAAAGGAAGACCAATCAGCCTTTCAACATGCATTTGCCTCCTTGAAAGAATAATCCAATTAGTTTCATTCCCTCCTCTTTGACTTCAAATTACAAAATTTCTTCCCCTTAAGTAATTATCCAATTCAATACGGAAAACCACTGTTGAAAGTGCATCCTTCCATTCCAGGTCATGATAACTCATTACTTCCCCTCATCTCATCTGCAGCTTGCATGCCAATCACCTTAACCCTGGGTCTTCTGGTTAACAGTCACTTCTGCCAACTGCATTTGATATTCTGTCAAAATCGATCAAAGTGCTTTGGGCTACAAATTCTATCACATGCTACAGCGTTCCCATCTAGAAAGTAATAGTAATTTATCCAAAAAATAATTGCAAAAGGAAGTTTGGGACTCCGTGAGCATGTTGTGTAGCTTGGCAAATTATAGTGAACGATGTGTTACTGCATGGAGACGGCTGGGTTCACAGCAGTGACTCCGACTGACAAAGAAGTGAAGACTGCTTTACCAGAGGTTACAGGGTATGTTTTACCTAAGTTGCACTTGTGTAGAATAGTATTGAACCAAACCCTGAAATCCCGCTGGATGGTTGCAATGTATTACATTTTTTGGGGGGCTCCAACAACAATGGTTTTTTTTTTGCTGGGAGCCTATCTCCAAAGATACTACTACTCATCAGCTATCGAAAATCACTCAATCACCCACTTAGGAAGTACCTGTCCCCTGAGAAATGAGCGTGTTGCAGCTCGGCACGGTAGCGCAGCGGTAGAGTTGCTGCTTTACAGCGAATGCAGTGCCGGAGACTCAGGTTCGATCCTGACTACGGGTGCTGCACTGTAAGGAGTTTGTACGTTCTCCCCGTGACCTGCGTGGGTTTTCTCCGAGATCTTCGGTTTCCTCCCACACTCCAAAGACGTACAGGTATGTAGGTTAATTGGCTGGGTAAATGTAAAAATTGTCCCTAGTGGGTGTAGGATAGTGTTAATGTACGGGGATCACTGGGCGGCACGGACTTGGTGGGCCGAAAAGGCCTGTTTCCGGCTGTATATATATGATATGATATGATATGATAAAATAAGTCCATGCTTTGTTTGTAGGAAAGAACCGCAGATACTGGTTTAAACCATCCTTGCTATTGAGGCAGTGCAGTCTAGGTTCACGAGGTTAATCCCCGGGATGGCGGAACTGTCATATGAGGAAAGATTGGAAAGACTGGGCTTCTATACACTGGAATTTAGAAGGATGAGAGGGGATCTTATAGAAACGTATAAAATTATAAAAGAACTGGACAAGTTAGATGCTGGAAAATGTTCCCAATTTTGGGGGAGTCCAGAATCAGGGGCCACAGTCTAAGAATAAAGGGGAGGCCATTTAAAACTGAGATGAGAAAAAAACTTTTTCATCCAAAGAGTTGTGAATTTGTGGAATTCTTTGCCACAGAAGGCAGTAGAGGCCAATTCACTGAATGAATTTAAAAGATAGTTAGATAGAGCTCTAGGGGCTAGAGGAATCAAGGGATATGGGGAGAAGGCAGGCACGGGTTACTGATTGTGGATGATCAGTCATGATTGTAATGAATGGTGGTGCTGGCTTGAAGGGCCAAATGGCCTCCTCCTGCACCTATTTTCTATGTTTCTATGACTTCAGCATGACCATTGATAAGGTTCCACATGGTAGGCTGCTCTAGAAGGTTACTTCGCATGGGATTCAGGGAGAGCTTGCAGCCTAGATACAGAATTAGCTTCATCGAAGGAAGCAGAGGGTGGTAGTGGAAGGTTGTTTTTCAGACAGGCGTTATGTGATTAGTGGTGTGTCTCAGGGGATCAGTGCAGGGACCATTGCTGTTTGTGGTTTATTTCAATAATTTTATTGAGAATGCATAAGGCATGTTTGCAGATAACACTAAATTAGATGGGCACATAAGATGGTTAAGGTAGTTAAGGATGAGGTCGTTGAGGCAGGGACTTTCACAGCATGAAAATGGCACGAGGGCAGGTATGTGGATGAGAAAGGTGTGGAGGGCAAATGTGGGCAAGTGGGACTAGCTTGAATGAGGGATCTTGGTCTGTGTGGATGAGTTGGGCTGGGCCTCTTCCAGTGCTCTATGCCCTATGACTCTGTGGCAGTACCTACTGTGCTTAAAAGTGTGTCAAATTAATATGATTAAAAAGTGATATTTAGATTCTGTTATCACAATATTTCTTTGAACAATGGGAGATACAAACATTTATTTTGAAGCCTACAATAACAATTCTGCTGGATTATTTTTGTAGTTTTTTCACCCACCTCCATTTCTAATTGATCCCTGGCCCTCGTCTTCTGCACTAAAGAGGAGGCAGTGCATCAAGCGGTCGCCAATACTCAGTCTGCGCAGGTGCTGGAAGATTCATGAGCAAAGCATCGTGGACTGGTTGGAGTGATATGCCAAGCTTTACGAGAGTACAGATAAAGTTCTCTGTCGAATAGGCAGATGGTGGTTCACAAAAAAAGTACACAAACTGCTGGAGTAACTCAGCGGGTCAGGCAGCATCTATGGAGAACATAAACAGGTGACGTTTCAGGTTTGGACCCTTCTTCAGACTGATTGAAAGTTCTCTGCATTTATTCCTGGATGAAAAGGTTGTCATTTGAGGAAAGGTTGAGCCTTTCCGGAATCTCAACATAACATAACAACACTTTATTGTCACTCGGCACAACACCGAGCGAAATTTCAGCAGTCACACAAAATACAGCAAAAAGAAAAGAACACAGGACACCCGACCCCAACACAAACATCCATCACAGTGACTCCAAACACCCCCTCACTGTGATGGAGGCAACAAAACTTCCCCTCTCTTCCCCCCGCACCCACGGACAGGCAGCTCGACCCCTACCGAGGCAAACGACACGCACAGCCCCCGCAAGGGGATGGAAGGCCCCCCGGCCGAGCCGCCCCGGGCACCGAAACGTCCCGCGGCCACACCGGGCGATGTTAAGTCCAACGGCCGAGCCGCACCGGGCACTGAAACGTCCCGCGGCCGAACAGCGCTGACGATGTTAAGTCCAGCGGCCAAGCCGCACCGGGCACTGAAACGTCCCGCGGCCACACCGGGCGATGTTAAGTCCAGCGGCCGAGCCGCACCGGGCACTGAAACGTCCCGCGGCCGAGCCGCACCGGGCACTGAAACGTCCCGCGGCCGAGCCGCACCGGGCACTGAAACGTCCCGCGGCCGCACCGGGCGATGTTAAGTCCAGCGGCCGAGCCGCACCGGGCACTGAAACGTCCCGCGGCCGAGCTGCGCCGGCAATGTTAAGGCCCGCAGCCGAGCCGCACCGGGCACTGAAACGTCCCGCAGCCGAGCTGCGCCGGCAATGTTAAGGCCCGCAGCCGAGCCGCACCGGGCACTGAAACGTCCCGCAGCCGAGCTGCGCCGGCAATGTTAAGGCCCGCAGCCGAGCCGCGCCCCGGGGAAGAGACCTAATAAAATAAAGGTTTCCCCCCGCCCCACCCCCCCACCCCACCCCACACCCCCACCACACACCCCCACCACACATACACAGCCAAAAACAGAAACAAAAACCATCCCAACACCGACACAAACAAAAAAAAAGAAAAAAAGACAACAGACTGCCAGAGAGCCGCAGCCGTTAGGTGCAGCCAACTCCTCCCAAAGAGCAGAAGATAATCTTATTGAAACATTTTTGATTTTCAGGGGACTGGGCAATATAGCTGCAGAGAGGGTGTTTCAACGGTTTTGGGAAGGGGATCTGAAATTGGGGATAATTCAATCAAGAATTAAAAACTTGGCCATTTACATCTGAAATGAAGAGTCAAGAGTCAAGAGTGTTTTATTGTCACATGTCCCAGATAGAACAATGAAATTCTTACTTGCTGCAGCACAACAGAATATGTTGGGCTCACGTTGTCGACCTCCCCGTGGTGAGCCCTGACAACTGACCTCAGTCAGGTGAACGAAAACAAACAGAGACAGCAGCAGCAGAAGCAGCTTCATAAGTTCTGCTGCCTCAAACGCAAGAAGAAGAACAGAATATGTAAAACAGATAAGCACCATATTGTCAGGAAATGTTTGCATGGCATCATTATATACTGTGCCAGATTACAGAAATGAGAATGGTGGAATTAATAATTCAATAAATGCGGGAACAAACAATTGGACAAAAAAAAGGTCTTGCTGTGGACTTACTCAACAATTTCTAACTTTGTAGCTTAGGTTGTCATCATGCGCACTGATGCTAATTGAACAGAAATCCTGGAAGTTAATATTAATGAAGTGGATGAAGCCACAAACTGACTTGATGAACTCACTTCCAGGTTCACTCTCCTTTAGGATAGAATTTAGCAAAGGTCCTCTGAAAACCCAAATACAATGCATTCAGTGGTATACATTCGATTCCAAAGGTTCATTCTCCATTATTAATTTGCCAAACATTATTTCCCTTTCATAAATCTATGTTAGTCTACTCCTGTAGATATTTTCTAAATATGTATGGATGTGAAAGCTTTAGAGGGACAAGGGCTAGTTGCAGGAAAATGGGATTAGCTTGGATGGAGCATCTTGGTCGGTATGGACAGTTTGGGCGGAATGGCCTGTTTCTGTGTTGTATGAATCGGCTATTCTATGATGCCTCTTATCTTATTCCTGGACTCTAAGTTTCCTTGCCACTGATGTTACTCCCTCTCCATCCTCTTTCAAACTGTCAACGCAGCCCCTAATCTTTTGGAGCTGTTCTATCATCTGCCAGGTGTCATTCTTCTGAATCTGCTACTGGATTTCTTGGTAACTGTTTTAAGATGATGACATCTAATTATGCTTTTCACCAAACGTAGAAACATTATTTTTTCATTCATCTGTTCACCTTATTTTGAAGATCTATAACAAAACCTTTTTAGCTGTTTTCTCAAGAGAAAATAATTTTATTAATTCTTTCCTGTTATGTATACACTTGCATTTCTGCTACCATCCTTTTACATCTTCTTGCATCATCTCAGTGCCACTATACCCTTCTTATTGTATGGTAACCAGAACTTAACTCTAAGTGTGATATAACCAAAATAGGCTTAGTATGCTACTTCCCTACTTTGCAATTCTTTCCCTCTTGAAATAATCTCTTGTACTTGGTTTGGTTTCCTCTTGGCTTTAGTCATCTGTGATGTAACTTCTAGTCATCTCTTTATTTTCCCTTCCAAATCCCTCTGTTCATGGACTGTGCCTTGATGTCATGACCTCCAACCAATAAATTAACCCTTTTTCCTGCCAAAGTTTACTGCCGCACATTTATCTGTGTTTATATTCCTTCAGAATCCTTCTATTTTAAAAACTCCTTGTATTATTTTAAAACCTCATTATTTGGTTTATTTCAAAAGTTTATAATTTTTCTAATGGGTACCTATTGTACAAGGTTAGATTTTACTGCCTATTAAGGGTACCTTCGAACAATATGTCTTGGACTTCCATGATCTGCTGTCACAGGTGGGATTCTCTCCAATGTGAGATCCTAGTTTTGCTGTGATAGCTTGGTGGTAGGAGAGGAATCATACTGGAATCACTTTCAGTACTTAACACTTATATGATTATTTATTTATGTGGATTTTAATGATCCTTTAACAATGTTTGGTTTTTAAATTATCTGGTTTAGGTTTAATAGTTTCTAAGTGTCAGGTATTTAAAAACTATCAAAATAGACCTGCAGCATTTACAGCAAGCTCAGCTTAGAGCTTAGAGTGCTGGCTGTCAAATGTTGTCAGTGGCATTTCACATGCCCTTGCCCAGACCAAACTCTGGACACCAGCAATGCCTAGAAATTCAGGACATCCACATCCAAATCATGGCGAGTGTGGGTATGGGATCTGCCTAGAATGATTCCATGCAGCAAGGGCAATGAGTTCTAGCTTAGGAATTTAATTTTCTGTATGAGTTGTACATTTGACTCTGAAAAATTATTTAATCTAACTAATCCCATTTGCCTGCACATGGTCTGCATCCTTCTATTCACTATATGTTTATTTGACTGTCTAAATGCCTCTTAAATGTTGCTAATGTATCTGCTTCTCCCACCTCCCCAGGCAGTACATTCAGGCCATTCTTTGTATAAGACATTTGCCTTGTAAATCTCCAATAAACTTTCCCCCCACATTTCTATTCTCTCTAGTAAATGACATTTCCATTCTGGGAAATAGACTGACTATCTACACCATCTGTGCCTTAAACTAGAGCTTTCCCAGATCATTACTGCATATATCCAAAGTCACACCAAGATCATTCACACAATGCTTGTTGTCCTACTTTGGATCCAAGTCTTTCGAACTAAATTTTAAAGTTTGTGTTGTTGATTTCAAATCTATCCAAGATCATCCCTTTCCCTGCATCTGTAATCTCCAGCTTTACAATTCTCTGAAATGTCTGCTCTCGTCCAATCTTAAACTCTTTTTGGGTTTTCTTAAAACCTAATGTGGCAGGATGTGCAGTCGGCACCAAGCCACCCTGCTCACTACTCTCTTTAGAGTAATGTAGCTCAGATACTCACAACAGAGATAACTCCCGGGAAGAGCTAGCTGGTTCACTCACAGAGAGAGCCTGTGTAATCAGTTTTCTCCGCATACTATTTGATCTTCTGCTTACCAACAGTGAACACTTAAATACTAAGCTCCTGTTTCCAGAATATTGTCTTCGGGCTTCTATTTCAGAATATTGATTCGTTTTTCTTTAAGATTATAATTTTTAAGCATTCATGGAAGCTGTTAGGTAACCTCAGTGAAATCATGTAAATCCCATCAGGATATTAACCGCTTGGTCCATATTGATTTTCTTTCCTCCAGCCAGCAGATTCTGTCCTCTATTATGCAAATAAAATTAATAAGATTTATGAATTTTTCTTATGAAGGAACACAAATTAGATGTCATGCTTAAATTCAATCTGCATTTGAATGTAATATTCTGTGTAAAATACAAACTATTCATTGTTCATTGCTAACTAGTGACTAACGTCCTTTCTGACGATGAATAGTTGGTCTGGATTTCTGAACTGGATGCATTTGATGTTCTCAAGAGGCAGAATGTATTTGGAAGGTTGGTATCTTTTTAAAGTATGAACTAGTTTTGTTCTTAATTTGAAGAATATGTGTCTTGATCACAGGGGTTATTCAAACTTCAAGCTGCACAAGGTTAAGCAAGTGGGCAAGAACATGACTGATGGTGCATGATTTTTAAAAAAGATAAAGAGTCATCCATTTTGGTTGGATAAATGAAAGCGCAGAATACCATAAAAACTGTTACAGTTTGGAAAATGGTAATAATCAAGTCATAAATGTAGAGACTCCTAAAGTGCATAAATAGATCCTTCAGCCCACCATGGCCACACTGATATTGGTATTCAGGAGGATTTGTCCACATATCATAGGAATTAAGATATAAAAAGCAAATGGGAAAACAAACGTTAGCTCTATAACAAGATGAATGAGCAGAATAGATACATGATAGATTGCAAATGCTGGGAAATCCTAACTTCCAACCTGCCCTCACATTCACCTGGACTATCTTGGATAACTCCCTCCCCTTTCTTGATCCCACCGTTTCCATCACAGGAGATAGACTATCGGCTGACTTCTATTATCAACCAACTGATTCCCACAGTTACCTGGACTACACTTCTTCCCACCCTGCCTCTTGCAAAGACTTTATCCCCTACCCACAATTCCTCCGTCCCCACTGCATCTGCTCCCAAGATGAGGTAGGTGTTCCATACGGGGACATCCGATATGTCCTCATATCAGGGGATCTCCCCTTCTATCATAGAGGAACCCTCACGTCTGTCTCCTCTGTCTCATGTAATTCCACTCTTGCTCCCCCTGCCCCCAATCGCAACAGGAACAGAGTCCCCTTAATCCTCACCTTTCACCTGACTGGCTGTGGCATACAGCCAATAATCCTCCAACATTTTTGTCACCTCCAATGGAATCCTACCACTAGTCACATTCTCCCATCCCCACCCCTTTCTGCTTTCCATCTCCACTTCAGATGTGCCACTTTAAACTAACCAAAGAAAATCAGGTAGGTTTCTTAATAGCCATATGCCTGATTTTCAGATATTCACTAGACTCATGCCCTTCAGAACATTGCACCATAGAGGCGGCACGAATCCCAAAGTTAGGACACACATTATTATTTATAAGGATAAGAAAAAGAAAAAGAGAGATAGTTAATTGCACTCAAACATGCTTGATTTTTTTTCTCGTTAAATTGTGCATTGTCGTGGAGTCATAGAAAGATATGGGGAGTGGATTGTGAAATATGAGTAATAGAGCCATAGAATTATAGTCTTCTATATTCTTCAGCTCTTGTGTACACACCAACCATCAACCATTGAGTCGCAGCGATAGAGTTGCTGCCTTACAGCGCCAGAGACCTGGGTTCGATCCTGACTACATGTGCTGTCTGTACGGAGTTTGTACATTCTACCCATGACAGCATGGGTTTTATCTGGGTGTTCCGGTTTCCTCCCACGCTCCAAAGACCTACAGGTTTGTTGGCTATTGGCTTCAGTAAAAATTGTAAATTGTCCCTAGTCCGTACGATAGTGCTAGTGTACAGGGATCGCTGGTCGGCGCCAGACTTGGTGGGTCGAAAGGCCTGTTTCTACTGTATCTCTAAACTAAACAAAAAACTGAACACCCATTTATACTAATCCTACAGTAATCCCATTTTTTACATTCTCGCTACATTCTTGGTAACTCTCTCTTGTGTCTACCATTCACATATGCACTCGGGACAATTTAATATTTTGGGAAGTGGGAGGAAACTGGAGTGCCTGTTGGAAACCAGTGCATTCACTGTGAGAAGGTACAAACTCTATGTAGACAACACCCAAATATCAGGATTGAGCTCCGGTCTCTGGGACTGTAAGGCAGCAGCTCTATTAGCTGTGCCAACGTGCTGTGCCGTTGATTATTTCAGCTCAAAGCACGTACAATGGATAACTTTATGTTCAGTTGTGAGTTCATTAAGAGAAAATTTGAATTCTCATTTGGTGCACAGCATTTTGAGAGTAAATTAACATTTCACATTTGTACATCAGCCATCGCATCAGTTTTTGATCTATAGAAATTGTCAATAATTTCTAACAAAAATAGTGTGCAGGTGAATCATTGGGATATCTCTGTTTTGAGAACTGTTGATAGGAATATATATTTCTTTCTAATAAAAGCAAAAATATACAGTGACTCACTTTCAATATAATGAGGTGCTGAGTGAAAAGTGAAAGAACTCAACTTGTGTATTGAGCAAATAATTATTTCTGTAAAGGGACTTTATGAATATTAAATATGTATTTTAAATGCAGAATAAACAAGCTAGACTGACATAGTGGGGAATGTTTTTGCTATGGATTTTGTGTAACAGAATTGTGAATCCAATAATAAACGATAGACTTACGATTTCATTATAAACAGTTAATCTTCTTTTGAAATTAGTTAAAAAAATAATTCCTCTGGGGTCAGATAAATGTCTTGCATATCAATTTCAATGATGCAATTTTTGGGCAGGTTGCTGGAAAGAAGTTATAAACAATTCATCTCTGAGTGTCTTTTCAGGCATCTAATGAGACATTGATGAGTGGAGGTGGACAGATAATGCTGGGATCTCAGTACTACGAAAGACATATCTTATATCTCATCACTGTGGCATTAAGTGTTGTTATTCACATAAATTGTTCAGCAGCTGTCTTTTATGCAATGTTATAAATTTGCAGCAATATCAGTAAGTCCACATTTTTTCCTGGCATTGGTGGTAATTTGCAAGAAATTCGCCTCTTTGTAATTTTATTATTCACTTCAGGTGGTTAGGTAATTTATTTCAAGTACAGGTTTAATGCTATCTAAAACCTAACCCTTGTAGTGGCTGTTATAAGTCCGTGAGGCTGTTACATGTCTGAAATTATTAAATAGCTTTTAACAGCATGCGAATATAACAAATCCTTTTACAACATACTAATTAAAATTAGTGTATTGAATAAAAAACAAGTCATGATATTCTTTGTGGTTGCTTATGAGTAAAATGTTGCAATGTTGTAATAACATATACTTTTTAATCAGGAGATGAAATCTCAACAAGTTAGCCAGTGATTGAGAAAATAAAAACATTAAAACTCAAACATAGAATCAGGCTCTTTGGCCTAAATCGTCCATACTGACCATGCTGCCCATCTATCCCAATCTCATTTGCCCACATTAAGCCCATATTCCTCCGATGCTTTCATATCTAAGTACCTGCCCAATGTTGTTAAACATTGTAAGTGTACCTGGTTCCTGCAGCATTTCAGGTATTTATCACGCCTCGTGCGAAGAGCTTACTTCTGAAATGTCTTTAAATTTCTCCCACTCATCCTATACTAGCTCTGGACTTGCGCTGCTCTGGAACAAAAGAATTTGACTCTCTATCCTATCTATGTTGCTCATAATCTTACAAACATCCACAAGGTCAGATTCAAGAATCAAGAGTCAAGTCAAGAGTGCTTTATTGTCATATATTCCAAAACAGAACAATTACATTCTTCCAGGCATATCAACATAGTACTCAGTACATATCATAATAATCAACAAAAAGTACAATAAATTAAAAAAACAATTTGGTGCGACAACAAAAACAAAGCCCAAAGTCCCTAGTGCAATCAAGGTAGTTTGTAGTTCGGAGTTTAGTTGGAATTCGTAGTGTTTAATAGCTTAATGATTATTGGGACAAAGCTATTCCTGAACTGGACGTCACAGTTTCAGGCTCCTGTACCTTCATCCCAATGGTAGCAGTGAAATGAGACCACGTCCAGGCTCCTGTGGGTTGATCCCCTACAGAGATCATATTGGCCTACCCCTGCAGTGTGGGATCTTCCTTCTTGAAAGCCTCAGAACAAACTTCAGCAGAGATTAATCTGCCTGTTCATCCATGGTTTCTGGTTAAATAAACCATAATTGTCTTTGTTGGAACGTGGCCATCAACTCAAGAGACGGCAGGAGCAGCACCAAGAGATGATCAGGTTGCCTGAAAGAAGGGTGGTAAATGATGCAATGGGTGTCCCTTCCCATGGTGGTGTAGCAGTAGTCCACAATGCTTTCACCTCACATGGAGAGCCCTCATCCTTCTACATCACTGTGAGAATAAAACATGCCTATTCAGTCTCTTCTTAAAACTATGGTCTTCCACCCAGGCAGCATCCCGGTGAATCTCTTCTACACTCTCTATTACATTATTGCTGTGGCGTGACAACCAGAAATGTACACAATATTCCAAGTGTGATCTAACTGATGAGTTTTGTACATCTATAACATGATGTCCCAACACTAATATTCAACTCCTCAGTACATCAAGGCAAGCATAGAGTCATAGAGTTGTACAGCTCAGAAACAGACCCTTTGGTCCAACTCGTCTATGGTGACCAAAATGCCCATCGAAGTTAGTCTCATTTGGCTGATATGACATTGTGGGGATTACAGAGACGTGGCTGCAGAAGGATCAGGACTGGGAACTGAATATTCAGGGTTATACATCCTATAGAAAGGACTGGCATGTGGGCAGAGGAGGTGGGGTAGCTCTGTTGGCGAGGGATGGAATTCAGTCCATTGCGAGGGGTGACATAGGGACAGACAATGTAGAGTCACTGTGGATAGAGTTGAGGAATTGTAAAGGTAAGAAGACACTAATGGGAGTTATCTACAGACCCCCAACCAATAGTCTAGATATAGGGTGCGAGTTGCAGCAGGAATTAAAATTGGCATGTAACAAAGGTAATGCCACTGTGGTTATGGGGGATCTTAATATGCAGGTAGACTGGGAAAATCTGGTTGGTTCTGGACCCCAAGAAAGGGAGTTTGTAGAATGCCTCTGAGATGGATTCTTAGAGCAGCTTATACTAGAGCCTACCAGGGAGAAGGCAATTCTAGATTTAGCGTTGTCCAATGAACCAGATTTAATAAGGGAACTCAAAGTAAAGGAACCGCATGGAGGTAGTGACCATAATATGATTAGTTTTAATCTGCAATTTGAGGGGGAGAAGGTTAAACTAGGAATGTTAGTGTTGCAGTTGAACAAAGGGGACTATGAAGGCATGAGAGATGAGCTGGCCAAGGTCAAATGGAAAAGGATCCTAGCAGAAATGATGGTGGAACAGCAATGGCAGGACTTTCTGAGCATAATCAAGGAGCTGCAGGATCATTTCATTCCAAAGAGGAAGAAAGATTCTAAGGGGAGTAAGAGGCAACCGTGGCTGACAAGGGAAGTTAGAGATGGAATAAGACTAAAAGAAAAGATGTATAACATAGCAAAGAGTAGCGGGAAGCCAGAGGATTGGGTAACTTTCAAAGGACAACAGAAGGTAGCAAAAAGGGCAATACGGGCTGAAAAGATGAGGTACGAAGCGAAGCTGGCCAAGAATATAAAGAAGGACAGTAAAAGCTTCTTTAGGTATGTTAAGCGAAAAAGATTAGTAAAGACAAATGTGGGCAGAAAAGGGTGAAATTATTATGGGTAACAAGGAAATGGCGGAAGAGTTGAACAAGTACTTCGGACCTGTCTTCACTAAGGAAGACACAAACAATCTCCCAGATGTACGAAAAGACAGAGGATCTAGGGAGACAGAGGAGCTGATAGAAATCTGCATTAGGCGAGAAATAGTATTGGGTATACTGAAGGGACTGAAGGCTGATAAATCCCCAGGGCCTGGGTCTGCATCCCAGGGTACTCAAGGAGGTGGTTCTATAAATCGTGGACGCATTGGTGATCATTTTCCAATGTTCAATAGATTCAGGATCAGTTCCTGTGGATTGGAGGGTAGCTAATGTTATCCCGCTTTTCAAGAAAGGAGCGAAAGAGAAAATGGTGAATTATAGACCAGTTAGCCTGACATCGGTGGTGGGGAAGATGCTGGAGTCAATTATTAAAGAGGTAATAACAGCATATTTGGATAACAGTAAAAGTATTGGTCCAAGTCAGCGTGGATTTATGAAGGGGAAATCCTGCTTGATTAATCTTCTGGAATTTTTTGAGGATGTGACAAGTAAAATGGATGAAGGAGAGCCAGTGGATGTAGTGTATCTAGACTTTCAGAAAGCCTTTGATAAGGTACCACACGAGAGGTTGGTGAGCAAAATTAGAGAACATGGTATTGGGGGTAGGGTATTGACATGGATGGAGAATTGGTTGGCAGTCAGGAAGCAAAGAGTAGGAATAAACGGGTCTTTTTCAGAATTGCAGGCAGTGCCGAGTGGAGTGCCGCAAGACTCGGTGCTGGGGCCGCAACTATTTACAATATATATTAATGATTTGGATGTTGGAAATTGAAGTAACACTATCAAGTTTGCAGATGACACAAAGCTGGGTGGCAGTTTGAACTGCGAAGAAGCTGTTAGGAGGTTGCAGGGTGACTTGGACAGGTTGAGTGAGTGGGCAGATGCATGGCAGATGCAATATAATGTACATAAATGTGAGGTTATCCAATTTGGCGGCAAAAACAAGGAGGACCAAGGAGGCAGAATATTATCTCAATGGTGTCAGATTAGGTATAGGGGAAGTGCAATGATTCCTTGGTGTCCTTGTACACCAATCACTGAAAGTAAGCGTGCAGGTACATCAGCCAGTGAAGAAAGCTAATGGCATGTTGGCCTTCCTAATGAGAGGATTTGAGTAAAGGAGCAAGGAGATCCTTCCACAGTTGTATAGGGCCCTGGTAGGACCACATCTGGAATATTGTGTGCAGTTTTGGTCTCCTAATTTGAGGAAGGACGTCCTTGCTATTGAGGCAGTGCAGCATAGATTCACGAGGTTAATCCCTGGGATGGAGGGATTGTCATATGAGGAAAGATTCGAAAGACTGGGCTTGTATTCACTGGAGTTTCGAAGGATGAGAGGGGATCTTATAGAGATGTATAAAAGGACTGGATAAGCTAGATGCTGGAAAAATGTTCCCAATGTTGGGGTGTCCAGAACCAGGGGCCACAGTCTAAGAATAAAGGGGAGGCCATTTAAATCTGAGGTGAGAAGAAACTTTTTTACCCAGAGAGTTGTGAATTTGTGGAATTCTCTGCCACAGAAGGCAGTGGAGGCCAATTCACTGGATGAATTTAAAAGAGAGTTAGATAGAGCTCTAGGGGCTAGTGGAATCAAGGGATATGGGGAGAAGGCAGGCACAGGTTACTGATTGTAGATGATCAGCTATGATCCAAATGACTTGCGGTGCTGGCTCGACGGGCCAAATTGCCTCATCCTGCACCTATTTTCTATGTTTCTATTTGGCCCATACGCCTCTCAACCTTTCCTGTCTGTGAACATATCCAAATATAATTTAAATATTATTGCATCTGCCTCACTTACTGCCTCTGCAGTTCATTCCATACAGTGATCATCCTCTGTGTGAGGAAGTTGCTGCTCAGGTTCCTATTAAATCTTTCCCCTCTCTGCTTATATCTGCGCCCTCAAGTTAATGAATCCCGTACCCTGGGAAAGAGGATCTGTGCATTCACCCTATCTACTCCCCTGTTGAAGATCACCCCTCATTCTCCTATGCTCCAATAAATTAATGTAGGTGAGTTAATTAGTCAGTTTGCAGATAACACCAAGATTGCTGGAGTTTCAGACTGTGAGAAAGGCTGTTAAAGCACACAGTGGGATACAGATCAGCTACAGCTAAGGGTGAGAATTGCCGAATGGAGTTTAATCAGAGCAAGTGTGAGGTGTTACACTTTGCAGGTTGAATGTAAGGGGAAAGTGCACAGTTAATGGAAAGATCATTAACAGCATTAATATACAGAGATGTCATGGGGTCCAAATCCATAGCTCTCTGAAAGTGACAACACAGAGTGGGATAGAAGGTGTATGGGTTGAGGCATTGAGTATAAGGGTAAAAAAATCATGATGCAGCTTTATAGGACATTGGTTAGGCCACATTTAGAGTATTATGTACAGTTCTGGTCATCCCATTACAGGAAGGATAGCGATGTTTTGGGTTGGGACCTTTCTACAGATTCTGACACAAGGAACTGGAGACACTGGAATCTTTCATAGAAGACAACATGCTGGACTAACTCAGCGGGTCATGCAACATCTCTAGAGGACATGGAAAGGTGGTGTTTTGGGTCAGGACCCTTCATCAGAGAGGCTGACAAAGTGCCCTGACCCAAAACATTGCCATCGATGTCCTCCACTGATGCTGCCTGACCTGTTGAATTCCGCCAGCACATTGTGTTCTACACAAGTACAGCAGGTAGTGCAAAGAGAAACGTAATCAGAGTGCAGAACATGGTGCTACAGCTTTCTACTGTTACAACTGCAGAGAAAATGCAGATAAAAAATTGTATGCTCCACAGTGAGGTAGGTTGGGAGATTGAGACCATACCCTTAGCCTTTCGGAAGTCCATTCAGTAGTCCAATATCGGCAGGGAGAAGCTATTTTTGAGTCTGGTGTACTAATGTTCAAGCTTTTGTAACTTCTGATGGGGAGGGGAGATGAGGGAATGACCAAGGTGTAAGTGAGCCTTGATTATGAGGCTGCCTTTCTGTGGAAATATATATCGAGTCAATAGAGGGTGACTGGTTTGAGTGATCGACTGGGCTGCACCAACAACTCTCTGCAATTTTGTGCCAAAGCAGTTGCCAAACCAAATTGTAGTGCATCCCATTAGGATGCTTTTAAGTTTTTTTTAGAAATTGGTTAGGTTTGTGGAGACATGCTGAATAATGGAACAACATTAGTTCTCTGTGTGAAGGACAGAGAGGCATGCAGCAAACAAACAGAACAAATTTAATAAAGGAATGTGGATAAAATAACCTGAATGACATAAGAGTGGTGGTGCCAGCTGAGAGAGGGAAAGATATTATTAGCTGCATAGCAACAGAAACTGAGCTAATGTTATTGGATGATGCCTTTTTAGTACAACAGATCGGTTTTGCTGCAAACTAAAAAGGTTGACCATTTGAAACTGTTAAATTCAATGTTAGGCACTGACACCTGCCCTGACCACCACCTTTTGTTTCTGTCTTAGTCTCTGCACCATCACAAATATTCTCTTTGTTCTCTCCTGCAGCCACCACAGTAGCTGCCTCGCCAGCAGTCTGTCTGTCCTTTCTACTGTTTTATTATTTTAAGTATGTGTTAAAAGTATGTTTTAGTGTTTCTTGGTTTGTTTTATGTGGGTGGGAGGGTGTGGGGGAGGGGAATTGGGTGAAACATTTTTTCAATCACTTACCTTGACGGAGATGTGATTTTTCATCTGTTGTATCTCCGTCCCCTCTGCGGCCTAACATCGAGGAGTTGGTGGCCTTTCCCGAAGACCAGTCCGGCGCTTCAAGCCGTGGCCTCGGCACAGACTTACCATTGGGAGCTTTGATCCTTTGCCGAGGATTGTCTGTGAAGAGCTCCAACCGTGGGGCCTGTAGAATTTAACATTGTGAAGCCCGCGGTCTTTGGTAAGAAGAGGCCGATTCGGGAGCTCCACGCTGCAGAGAGTTTCAACCATCCTGCCGCGAGGAGTTTCGATCATCCCGGCGCCGATCGCGAGGGCTTGGACATCGGATTGTCGGCAGTGGTGACTGCGGAGGGTTCAACAGCCCCGACCGCGGGTGAACAAAGGGGAAGTTGATTGAACTTTATTACCTTCCATCACAGTGAGGAATGTGGAATCCGCTGTGGTGGATGTTTATGTTAAATTTTACTTTATGTGGCTGTGCGTCTTGTTGCTTTTCACTTAGTATGGCTGTATGGCAACTCAAATTTCACTGTACCTTAATTGGTACGCGTGACAATAAATTGAATTTTGAATCTTGAATCTTGAATCCTGCCCTCTCTCTTCTCTGCAGCTTCAAACATGTTCTACTTGTAATTATTTTTTCCCAGTCCTGAAGAGTTAACTGTTCTTGCCGATTTAGACTCACTAATTCTGGTTCTCAGGTTGAGTATTTCCAACATTTTATGATTTTTAACCAACATCCTCAATTTCTGCTTTCCATTGATTTTTATCTCTTGGGTAAATATATGTCATGCAAATTGGTGGCTTGGCAAAAATATCATGATTTTTCTCATATGTAAGGTTATATATGCAGAATAAATTATCTGTATATCTTATAAGAAAATAACTGCAGATGCTGGTACAAATCGAAGGTATTTATTCACAAAATGCTGGAGTAACTCAGCAGGTCAGGCAGCATCTCGGGAGAGAAGGAATGGGTGACGTTTCGGGTTGAGACCCTTCTGTATATCTTTGTAATCAGTATATTTATTGGCTCTGGAAACCTATTTCCTTCAAACAGTGAAAAAGTAGAGATGGACAACTGAAGCAGTGCTGAACAATAGCACGTCAGAGCTCTGATGTATCTTCTTTTTCATTAAATTTATCTCTTTCATGACACTTTGGAGGAAAAGAAATAAACAAACAGGAATTGTGCACCAAAAATCCATTGGTGATTATAAGGAGCTTTGCGTAAGGAACTGCAAAGAACATTTTGTTACCTTGTTTGCTGAAGATTTCTTGCCTGGGAATAACCTAAAGTGAAACAAAGGCATATTGTTCACTTGCGGGTTAATAGAGCGGCTTTGCTTTTCTCAGTGTGAGCAAAGGCACACTATAATACCCAACTGTTTAGAGCATATCAAATCCATTAAAAATAAATCCTGTGGCGCACCAGCAGAAGCCATGACTGCAGTCGAACAAGCGTCAGTTGAGGTTTCAGCACTTTGGGGCCGATCACGTTGAACATTAGGATCCATTTTCTCCTGTGGGTGGCTTGACCTTTCAAGGCAGCGACTGAGGCTCAGGGTTTGATTGATATCTCACTTTTACACATAACAGAGCCTCCACGCCAGGCTCTTATCATCTTTTCCTCTGCTTTGCAAAGATATCACACTGAGAACGGCTTGATCCTGTCAAGTGGCATTGGCATTGTAATAAAGTGAAGATGAGTGGGCTCAGACAGGCTCAAATGCCAAATAACAATTATTTCTGCTAAAGAAGTGTAATAAATTAATAATTATGATTTCCACAAGTAAATTGATATAATTGATTTATCAGAGTTTTCTTAAAAAATGCAATGTTTATCATATAGAAAATATGATTTGAGATTGCTTTCAATTTGGTAAAATTAATTGAAATTGGCTGATACAAGTGAAAATAAGGAAAAAGAGAATAAAGCAAATAACTGTTTGCCAATCCTAATGTAGTTTAAAGCCAACTGGAGTTCACTAAGGTTTCATTCTTGGAATTAGTTGGATCCATTAAACATTACTGCATATTTCTTTTGGACAAGTTATAATGTTTTAATCAGAAGTTCTTACCCACTTTTCAAGTACTTTTGATGAGTTTTAAGTCAAGTTAAGTCACACCACTGTACATTGCAAGTACAGTGAGGTACAGATACAATTAAAAAACCTTGCTTCCAGCAGCATTACAGGCACATAGACACAGATAAACACATAAACCCAAATTATAAAACCAGTTTTATTGTAAACCTAATCACCTCCGTGCACCTAATGTTGTGGCAATCTATCAGTTACAATTGAAGATGTTTCAGGGAACATTTCCTAATCTCAGAGTATCAATGTGAGGAATTCTCAGCAGCTCCAATCCTGGTGTAAGTTTGGAAAAGCTGAATAGGAAATGATAAAAGTTGAATCGGACAGAATGGGTAATGGAGGCCCAGAACAGAAAGGGGTCGACATGAGAACAGGAAAGGGAGTTAAATGGTTGGCCACCTGGAGATTCAGCAGCCCTTAGTGGACTGAGCAGTGTTCATGTAATGGTGAAACCTCGAGCTGCTACATAAGTTCCAACATTTTGATTCCAATTTCACACCTCTTCAACGGATTCACTCCCGATGTGTCACTATTTCCTTATTAATTAGTGCTGTAGGTGAGGACTTATTTTGGAAAGAGGTGGGCAACCAAAAAAAGGTTCAGAAATTAATCAAAAGGATTCAGAAAGATTAACAGCAGTTACAAGGGGAAAAAATCTCAATAGGTTCAGCAGCCAGAATGTGAAAAATAGCACAAGTGGCTTAGCCACTATTAAATTATATATACATCACTGCTAATAGTGCAATTTATAAAGTTGGTGACCTCTGGCCTGCTTTTTGATGGGGTCATAGGCAGAGACATGATTAAAAAAAGACCAGAAATGAATTACTAGTTACTAAGTATTCAGGAACGTTCGGTAGGATAAAGAGGGGCAGCACAACAATATTGATGAATGAGAATATTATTGCCCTATATACAATGTAAATACCAGATGGTTCTCGAACTGAATCTATGTGGATTGAATTGGAAAACAAAATGCTAGATTGTAGAGAGATTATTAATAGACTTCAAGCAAAGAAAAGATAAATGAGCAAAACTGTTGGTGTGCTTCAGAGACACAGGGAATAAATTAAGGAATAATACTAAGAAACTTAAGAGTCATAGAGTGATACAGTGTGGAAACAGGCCCGTCGGCCCAACTTGCCCACACTGGCAAACATGTCCCAGCTACACGAGCCCCACCTGCCAGAATATGGTCCATATCCTTCCAAACCTGTGCAATCCATGAAACTGTCCAACTGCTTCTTAAATGTTGGGACAGTCCCTGCTTCAACAACCTCCTCTGGCAGCTTCTTCCATACATCCACCACCCTTTGTGTGAAAAGGTTACCCCTCAGATTCCTATTAAATCTGTTCCCTTTCACCTTAAACTTTAATTAAACTGATGTACACAGGGAGAAACACAGGAAGGAAAAGATATTCAGATATATAGAAATAAATCGTCTCCAATGAAGCCAGCAATTAGGCTTGTATACACTGGAATTTAGAAGGATGAGGGGGGATCTTATTGAAACATATAAGATAATTAGGGGATTGGACACATTAGAGGCAGGAAACATGTTCCCAATGTTGGGGGAGTCCAGAACAAGGGGCCACAGTTTAAGAATAAGGGGTAGGCCATTTAGAACGGAAATGAGGAAGAACTTTTTCAGTCAGAGAGTGGTGAAGGTATGGAATTCTCTGCCTCAGAAGGCAGTGGAGGCCAGTTCATTGGATGCTTTCAAGAGAGAGCTGGATAGAGCTCTTAAGGATAGCGGAATGAGGGGGTATGGGGAGAAGGCAGGAACGGGGTACTGATTGAGAGTGATCAGCCATGATCGCATTGAATGGCGGTGCTGGCTCGAAGGGCTGAATGGCCTACTCCTGCACCTATTGTCTATTGTTTATTGAAAAAGCAGTGTTGGATCGGATTCAGGAAAGTACAGCAAGGTAAACATTTTTCACATGATAATGGAACCTGGAGACGAGCTAAATTTAATGGCTTAAGGTGTAGCACAAATAGATTGGGAGAGTTAAGTGAAGGTTAAAGTGTTACAGAGCAACAGGAGATATTCAGGAAAGAGATAATTCAGGTAGAAGACAAACATAATACTTTGAACAACACCAATAATGACAATTTCTACAAAATGTACCAGAGCGCATGGCAAAAATTAAATTTAAGCCACAAGGAGATAATAAACCAAAGAACTTGGTTCCTTCTTATAGCTGGGTGAACAGAACTGCATAGAGTGCTCCAAGTGTGAAGGAAGGAACTGCAGATGCTGGTTTACACCAAACTTAGACACAAAATGCTTGAATAACTTCAGACTGAAGAAGGGTCTCATCCCGAAACATCACCCATTGCTTCTCTCCAGAGATGCTGCCTGTCCTGTTGAGTTACTCCAGCATTTTGTGTCAAGAGTCATGTGTCCCAGATAGAACAATGAAATAGTACACTGTAAACAATATGATAAACGAGAGAAGAAAAAAGTTCAGCGTGTATATATACACATACCCACAAGTACACTCACACATACACATACATATATGTGTTTTGGTGTATATATATATATACATATAGAAAATATATATATACATGTACATCTATATGTATACACAAAATGCTGGAGTAACTCAGTGGGTCTCGACCCGAAACGTCACCCATTCCTTCTCTCCCGAGATGCTGCCTGACCCGTTGAGTTACTCCAGCATTTTGTGTATACATATAGATGTACATGTATATATATTTTCTATCTGCAGTTTTTTTCCCTATATATGTATACACACACATACTCAAAAGCAAACAATAATAGAATAATAATAATAATAATAATAATAATAATAATAATAATAATAATAATAATAATAATAATAATAATAATAATAATAATAATAATAATAATAATAATAATAATAATAATAATAATAATAATAATAATAATAATAATAATAATAGTTATTTCCGTCTGCTATTCCTTTACCCACTTCCCCAGTTGATCTAGTTCCATCTGTAACCAATTCCAAAAGGAATGGAGAATATAGCCAAGCTGGCAGGTAATTATTGAAATATTGTTGGTGAATGGAAGACCAAAGGTGAAGAAATTGAGATTTTAAGAATAGAAATGTTGTGAACTTGGTGAAAGCTTTTGCCAGAGATAAACACAAAACAAAGTGAGTTATGGATGAAGAACAATAGAAGGATGGAATCAGAAAAAAAAATCTATGATTGAGATAGATGGGAATGTCAAGGGAAGATGGCTTGGGAGTTTACATGACAAGAGGGGTTTTGGGGGAGAGAATCTCAGAAAGAATAGGCAGGCAATAAACTCAGAGGTCAGGAGGCAGGTTGACTTGACTTGGATGATGAAATCATTTCGAGCAAGAAGTCACGATGCAGAATCTGTGGGAGGAAAGTAGGGAAGATGAATTGATGAAAAGATTTTCAAGCTGTTTGTTTGGACAATGGAAGTCAAGGATTTTAAGCAAAAGGTCCTGGAGATGAAACAGGGTGACATGTTCAAAGGGGGAGAAAATGATGGAGGAAGTGACAGACACATCATGTTGTAATGGAATAGAAATGGCAGATGAAGGAAGATAGATCTATTTTTCTTTTTTCTTTTATATTTTTATATAAATCTGTGCTTTTTATGTTATTAAATGTTCATGTCCTTACTGTTTTAAATTGTATTTTTGTTTAGAGTTTTGTGAAAAGAACTTTGGGTTACATTCAATTGTATGAAAAGTGCTATACAAATAAAGTTATTATTATTATTATTATTATTATTATTATTATTTGAGGTTTTCAGAATCATCATGGGGTATGGGAGAAAGTAGGAATACAGTCCTGAATTCAAGGATCAGCCAAGATTGCATGGAATGGTGGACAGGTTTGAAGGACAGAATAATCTACCTCTGCTCATATTTCTCAATGTTTGCAAGTGATAATGTTAGGCCTCAATTCAAGAGCATATCCACTGACTTGTCCAAGAGAAATATGAAACAATGGACCAATCATATTATCATAGGTTGTGAGGGGAACTATTGGAAATATTATCATGGAATTGTAAATTGTGCCTAGTCTGTGTAGGATAGTACAGGGATCACTGGTTGGCGCAGACTTGGTGGGCCAAAGGGCCTGTTTCCGCGCTGTATCTCTAAACTAAACTAAACTAGTCTAAACATCCAAACTATCTGTTACGCCTGCATGTTTGCTTTCAATTGAATATGTATAAGGATGCCTAAAACCTTGGAAAATCAACATTTCCCGATCTCTCTCTACTGTAGGGGCTCCACACATAATCCAGGTTGGCAATTCAGCGTGGCATTAGTGACAGAGTTCTCAAATGAATGCAAAAAGGTCCATGTAACAATTTTGACGAGCCAGTGTAATTCTTCTGAAGTATTGGCCACCACTCATTCTTCAACCTACATTTAAAATATTTGATGTAGTTTATCTCACTGGTATTTATAAGCGATGCTGTGCTCAATTTTGTTTTTCACATTTTGTAAAATATCATAGTGACTGCATTTTATTGACAGTAAAACAACTTGAGGGATCATGAAGTCATGCGTGTTGTTAAATAAATGTATTCTTTCTTCTTCAAAAAAGCTTAAAACATCTCTTTTTTTATCGAAGTACATACTGGCATTTAAGCCCAAGAATGAAATTATTTTCCTTGGTAATTATCAGTCTTTGCTTCCATCTGATTAGAAAGCACACATGCTACAGTTATGCGTAATGCTGCCTCTGCTGTAGGCTCCCTCACTGATACTTGCCACCATTTGACAGTCCCCTGTGAACGCTGAGTGATAGAAAGGCTTAGTCACACTGTGCCTTTGTGTAGTTTTCAGATTTGGTTATCACATTTTCCCAGTCAGGCAGTTAAGGATCCAGAGTAATCAAAGAGGGGTTTTGAAGCATAGAGTCTTGCCCAATTGTCCCACTAATCCTTCTGAAAATTCACTTCAATGGCTTTCTTTATTAATTCAGTCTCTTAACCTTCTCCCCTCTCCCTGATTGTAAAAAGAGACAGGCTTTCTATATGCTTCAGCAGCATTTCATAAAGAATTATGTTGTTGGTGTTGCGGATACATTCATCTTCACACATGAACAGATCAGGCTGCTAATTTTTTTCTTCTTTTTTCATTTCACCACCATTTGATATTCCCCAGGGGATTTCATGGACCATGGACAGAGATCAACATGGCTTTTTGGCCAATCATGTCAGCTGCTAGATAAGAGCTAACGAACAATGCTCCTGCCAAACATTGCAATAGAAAAGATTAGCAACAAATCTGTAACTTAATCCTCACTCCAAGACTATATTGGATTTATTATGGCCTCATGCCACAATAATTAGTCAGTGACAAAAGATATTTAATGTTAATTTCTTGAATGGAGTTCCCCACACTGCAATAAAAATATCCTTCAATAATTGCCAATGAACTACACGTATAGTTTTATACTGAGTCTGTTTGCATAAATGTGGTAGTGAATCTGCTATCCACTAGCACGTTCACAGGTTCACAAGTTATAGGAGTAGAATTAAGCCATTCAGCCCATTTATCTGTCTCCCACATAGATGCTAGTATTGAATCATCCACTACTAACTGTGAATGTATTTGCGATCTTAACTACTGATTGAGTAAAAAAAGTTTTCCTATTTGGTTTGTTTGGCTCTTTTCCTCGTCCCCTTCATTATTTTCCCCATACCCTTCAATTTGTGTTGAATTATTCTTGGCCTTCTCATTGAAGGGAATGTTTCTTTCTGTCTAGTGTGTGTATATGTAGCCTTCATGGTTTTGAAAACATCTGGTAGTCCTTGTAACCTCTTCCAAAATGAACAATCCCAGCTTCTCAATTTTGGTTGTATAACTAATGTATCCCATGGACCCATAGAGATGCAGCACAGAAACAGTTCCATCATCTGTATCAATCATCAGCTGTCCCATTTATAATAATCCTACAAGAATCCCACATTCTATTCTTGCCACATTTTCTTCCCAGATTTTTAGATTTTTAGATTTAGATTTAGAGATACAGCATGGAAACAGGCCCTTCGGCCCACCGAGTCCACGTCGCCCAGCGATCCCCGCACACTAACACTATCTACACACACTAGGGACAATTTTTTTTACATTTACCCAGTCAATTAACCTACATACCTGTACGTCTTTGGAGTGTGGGAGGAAACCAAAGATCTCGGAGAAAACCCACGCAGGTCACGGGGAGAACGTACAAACTCCGTACAGACAGTGCCCGTAGTCAGGATCGAACCTGAATCTCCGGCGCTGCATTCACTGTAAGGCAGCAACTCTACCACTGCGCCACCATGCCACCCTTTTACCACATTAGAGGCAATTTATAGTGGCCAATTTACTTACCAGCCAGCACATCTTGGAGATATAGGAAGAAATTAGACCACTCAGAGGAAACCAAGGTTATCACAGGGAGAATGTGCAAATTCCACAGAGAACACAGAGGGCAGCACGGTGTAGTGGTAGAGCTACTGCCTTACAGCTCCAGAGATCCGAGTTCGATCCTGACCACAGAGTTTGTATGCTCTTCCCGTGACCTGCTTGGGTTTTCTCCGAGATCTTCGGTTTCTTCCCACATTCCAAAGAAGTACAAGTTTGCAGGTTAATTGGCTTGGTATAAATGTAAAATTGTCCCCAGTGTGTGTAAGGTAGTGTTGATGTGCGGGGATTGCTGGTCAGTGCGGACTTGGTGGGCCAAAGGGCCTATTTATGTGCTGTATCTTTAAACAAAACTAAACTAAACTAAAACAACACCCAAGTATAGGATTGAAACCAGATTTCTGGAGGGCTGAGGCTGTGGCCTGCGCTATTCCTTGGAATCGCTTTAGTGAATCTCGGTCGCCATCTCCAAAGCCTTTAGATCTTTCCTAAAGTACAAGACCCAGAATTGGATATGGTGGTTATTCATTTGTAAAAGTTGATCATGACTTCCATGCACTTCTCTTTTAAAGCCCTTCTCTTTTAAAACCCTCGATTCCATGTGCCTTTTTATCCATTTTCTCAACCAACTTTGTCACTTACAGCTCTGCACATACACCCCAAATCTCTCTTCTTGGATCCCTTTTAAAATTATGCCCTTGAGTTAATATTGTTTCTAATTCTTCCAAGAAAAATGAAAATTATTACATTTTTAGAATTTCCATGTTAAACTCAATTCTCAAAAATCACCTCCTTTATAGATATTTAGTCAAACCAGAATCATAACTCAATTTTTGCTTTGGTGAGAATCCAACAAGATCTTCTTTCATGATGAAGCCCCAGCACATTGATGCAATCATAAAGAAAGCTCATCAATGCCTCTACTTCCCTGGAGGATTGTGGAGATTTGGTTTGTCGACAAATACTCCATCGAACCAACACAGGTTGAGAGCATACTGACTGGTTGCATCAAAGTAACATTAGCAAATTCACTGAAAGTAAGCATGCAGGTACAGCAGGCAGTGAAGAAAGCTAATGACATGTCAGCCTTCATAACGCGAGGACTTGAGTACAGGAGCAAAGAGGTCCTTTTGCAGTTGTACAGGGCCCTGGTGAGACCCCACCTGGAGTATTGGGTGCAGTTTTGGTCTCCTAATTTGAGGAAGGACATTCTTGCTCTTCAGGGAGTGCAGCGTAGGTTCACAAGGTTAATTCCCGAGATGGTGGAACTGTCACTTGAGGAAAGATTGGAAAGATTGGGCTTGTATTTACTGGAATTCAGAAGGATGAGAGGGGATCTTATAGAAACATATAAAATTATTAAGTGTTTGGACATGCTAGATGCAGGAAACATGTTCCCGATGCTGGGGGAGTTTAAAAGCAGAGACTACAGTTTAAGAATAAGGGATAGCCTATTTAGAACTGAGATGAGGAAAAACTTTTCACCCAGAGAGTTGAGAATTTGTGAAATTCTCTGCCTCAGAAGGCAGTGGAGGCCGATTCACTGGATGCATTCAAAAGAGAGTTAGATAGAGCTCTTAGGGCTAGCGGAATCAAGGGATATGGGGAGAAGGCAGGAATGGGTACTGATTGTAAATGATCAGCTATGATCACATTGGATGGCGGTGCTGGCTCGAAGGTCCAAATGGCCTACTCCTGCACCTATTGGCTGGGGATCTATGTATCTATGATTTGGTAGCTCTAAAGCGCAGGAACAAATGAGATAACAGTAAATGGTAGACACTGCCCGGTCTATTATGGGTACTGAACACCATCAAAGGGATAGCAGGCACTATTTCAAACAAGGCAGCCAATATTATCAAAGACCTACAGCATACTGATCATGCTCTCATTTCACTGCAACCATCAGAAAGAAACTACATGAGCCTGAAAACTATGACCACCAGCTTCAAGAATAGATTCACACCAACCATCAGGCATTTGAACACAACACAACACAACACTGACCACAGCTATTATGATCTTCTATGGACTGTGTCTTTGGTTGCACTAGGGACTTTGGTTTTGCCCTATTGTGGTTACCTGGTATTGCAGTTGTTAATGTATTTTTGATTACTATGTATTTATTTGTGTGTCATGGCATTTATGGGACAATTAAACTGCAGCAAGACCTTCATTATGTCCATTGTGAGCTCTGAACCCCTGGACCTTCCACAGGTACTTGAATATTCAAATATGTCATGTCAATTAAGACATGCTCCCACTGTACATACGCTATTCTATAAAATTATTTGCCTACACCCAAATGATTGAAGTGCATGTAATTATACCTATTAAAATTAAACTTAATTGCTTGATATTATCATTGTTCTTAAAGGGAACGGATCGCATGCAGGCAGAGGGGATTAGTGCAAACATTGTAGGCTGATGGGCTTATTCCTGTGCTGAAATGTTCTGTTCTATGTTCTATATGAAGAGGATAAAACCTCAAACTATGTTGAATTCAGGGGGAATTCTTACAAGTGAAATCCTTCTAGAATGTTTGCTTGCCATCTATATACTAAAACTCTTGTTTGTTTGTTTGTGACTGAACTTCAGCCAAAACTGTACAAGATAGCGCAACATTTTTAGGCCCACCTCATTCACCATCATCGCTTTAATGGTAAAAACGGTAGTTTTAATGAAATTGGTGTTATATTTTTTAAGTTATTCACATTTAAAAGTTTTTAAAAACCAGCACATGCGCAGTTGGGGCCGGTCCTCACGTAAGATGGCCACCAGAACAGCGCCTACACTTACGTAAGATGGCTGTTGGATGGCTGCGCAGTTGGGGGGAGGGTCGTTATTTTCATTCAGCTCCCACTTCCCGCCAGATGCCCGTTTGGTTCCGCGGCCCAAGAGGGGGGAGCATCACCACCGCGACTCCAAACCCCGGGTGTCTCCATCGTGGCCGCCGCTCTGCCTCGGAGCCCCTGCCCCACCATCACCACTCCAAACCACGGGCATCTCCATCACTGTTAGGCCCCAGAGCCCCGCTGATCCATCGCACCGCCGCCGCTGCTTCTCCTTCCCGCTCTAAACACCGGGCAACTCCATTATGGCCGCCGCTCCGCTCTCTAGGTCAGCTGAGCCATCACACCGCCACCGCTGCTCCCGCAGCCGCTCTAAACCACGGGCACCTCCATCATGGCCGCCGCTGCTCCCGCTGCCGCTCTAAACCCGGGGTGTCTCCATCATGGTCGCCGTTGCACCCGCTGCCGCTCTAAACCCGGGGTTTTCATCTTGGCCGCCGCTGTTCTCTCTGCCGCTCTAAACCCAGGGCGTTTCCATCGCTGCCGTCGCCATTGAGCCCCCGCCCAGCCATCACCTCAGCCACCGCTGCCGCTGCCACTCTAAACCTCAGTTGTCTCCATCACTGCCATTGCCGATGAGTCTTCAGCTCCCGCTCTCAGCCACGGGTGTGTCCTTCACCGCTCAGCCCCGGATCCACCGCCGAGCAGTTATAGGTCAGACTAATTAGAGGAAGCGAACCCGCTGGGCCCAAACCCCTCCCGCATTCGCGCAGCGCCCGACCCCCCTCCCCCTCCACTCCTCTCCCCTCCACTCCTCCTCCCTCTCTACCTTCCCACCCCTCCCCCCTCCTCCCTCCCCCTCCCCTCTTCTCCCCTCCTCTCCTCTTCCCCCTCTCCTCTCCTCCACTCCTCTTCCCCCCCTCTCCTCCTCTCCCCCCTCCCACCTCGCCTCTTCCCCCTCCCTTCTCTCGCCCCCTCCCTCCTCTCCCCCCCTGGCTCCCCTACCCCCCTCCCTCCATTACCCCCCTCCCTCCCTCCTCAACCCCTCCACCCTCCCTCCTCTCCCCCTCCCTCCCTCTCCTCTCCCCCTCCCTCCCTCCCTCCTCTCCCCCTCCCTCCCTCTCCTCTCCCCCTCCCTGCTCCCCCCTCCCTCCTCTCCCCTCCCCCCTGCACCCCTCTCCCCTCCCTAGGAGGTAGATTTAAACTTTAAAATGTGAATAACTTTAAAAAATATAACACCTATTTAAATGAAACTTCTTCCAATAAGACCACAAGACGATGGTAAGGTGGACCTAAAATTGTTGTGCTATCGTGTACCGTTTTGGCTGTAGTTCAGGAACAAACAAACAAACAAGAGTTTTTGTATAAAGATTTTATTTGCTGCTGAGCTGCTAAAGATTACCCCCCTTAAAACCTCCCCCAAACCTACCCTGCATTAACTGAAATTGAGTTAAGGTTGTTTTAAAGAACCCCCCTCACGTACTCCATCCCTCCTCCACCCCCTTTATCTCCCCCCTCCCCCCTACCCCCTCACACACATAATCCTCCTCCACCCCTTTTATCTCCCCTCCCTTCACCTGATCAATACCTATCTCTTTTTAACATCATGCCAAGAGGGAGGAAGACCGAGGTCATGCAGACCTCCGAACCCTTCCGAATTTGGCAGAAAGCTTCCGCCTTCTTATTTCATTTCTGCCATTCTGATTTCGCCTCACATTTTTCCGGAAAACACTTGCCACACCACTCGTCCCACCGCTCGCCCCACCCCGCCTTACCTGGTCTCGACGCTCACCCGGCGTCGCCAGTCCAGGCCGGGCCTCGACGTTCACCGAGCTTCTCCTCGCCGCTACGCTCGCTGGGCCGGGCTTCGAAGCTGGCCGGGCCTCGACTCACCTCTCGCCGGGCCTCGCCTTGCCGCCTGCCTCGCCTCACCGCTTGCCAGGCCTCGCCTCGCCGGGACTCGCCTCGCCTCTCGCCGGTACTCGCCTCGCCGCTCGCCGGGCCCGGGTCTCACCTCTCGCCGGGCCTGGCCTCGCCGGGCCCCTGCCTCGTCAGGCCTCACCTAGCCGCTCACCGGGCATTGCCTAGCCGCTCCCCGGGCCTCGCCTAGCCGGGCCTCACCGACCCATTCCCCGGGCCTCGCCTAGCTGCTCCCCGGGCCTCGCCTCACCTCACCTCAGAATTCATGTATGAAAAACGACTAAAACCACCCTCAGAAAACCTGCCACAAACATCACCCGGCAAGCCCTGAAATGGAACCCACAAGGAAAAAGGAAAAGAGGTCACCCCAGGAACAGCTGGTGAAGAGGTGTCCAGGCAGAAATGTCTGTGAGTGGGCTCAACTGGGGAGATCTCGAAAGAACTGCCAACAACCGAGTGAGGTGGAGGACATTTGTCAATGGCCTATGCTCCCTAGAAGACCCAAGGGCTTAACAAGAAGAAGAAGGTCTGACATTGTACACGTAGTCCAAGAACTACAGACTGTTGGAAATAATAGTCGTTTTTCACACATTAATGTAGTGCAACGCGTATGTGCATTTGGCGTGCATACTTTTTTTTGCTGAAAAGTTACATTACATGCCATATTATGAATTTGATGTAAAATTCTGAATTTTGGGCATCAAAATTATGAGTTTGTAAAACCAAATGTTGGGAGGTCTGTTCATGAACCATACTGCGACCTCACCTCTCCTTGTTGGAAGAATGGAAGATGCAGAAAGACATTCCCGAAGCCGTTTATCGAAAGCACAAGGTGTGGAGATGAGTCACATCCTCTGTACAGGAGACGATCTCCGGATATGGGAGGATTTCAGGGACATCAAGAAGGACGCCGGGATCAACCTATTACTTCTGAATGGGTGGTGCCCTGTAATGCTCAACTCTTGAAGTTGTTCAAATGTCACATCAACATTGAGATATGCTCCTCTGTAATGTCGGTCAAATACGTGTTCAAGTACACCTTGAAGGGGAGTGATCAAGCAGTTTTTGGAGTTAACAGGGATGACAAAATTGCACAGTACTTTACTGGCAGATACATTGGTCCGTCGGAAGCAGTGGGATTAAAATTCTTCGATTTCCAACTCATGAGAGACGCCCCGCTGTCATTCGACTCCAGGTACATCTGGAGTACCTGGGAAGAAGTCATGGAAGTGCTTTTTTAATTTATTTCTCTTCCTTGTCCTTTGCTCATTTATGGAATTGATATGGAACTACTTGTGAGACAGAAGAGAATTAAAATGAGACATTTTGTTGGTCTAGATGATGAAAATGAAATTGAGGGCTGTCCATTTGTGTGGGACCAGTCACATTTCATGCCCAATCAGCCCCAGCAAACCTGTGATAGACACAAAAAGCTGGAATAACATCACCCATTCCTTCTCTCCAGAGATGCTGCCTGTCCTGCTGAGTTACTCCAGCTTTTTGTGTCTATCTTCGGTTTAAACCGGCATCTGCAGTTCCTTCCTACACATTTCTTCCAGCAAACCTGTGATGTGACCCATTACAGAACACTTGCTTTTCGAGCTGAATAAAGACCTTTTACATCGACAGTTCCATTCTCTGTGTGGCTCATTTACAGTCACAACATGCACAATGTGAATTCCACGGGTGTGAATTGCCTTCCTTGCCTCTATTTATAGACTAATCCAATTAACAGATGAACAAAATAATTAAAATACACTTTCTATTTTCTTACATGCTGCTTTTACTTATTCTGAATGAACATTTTTAATTTGTTGCTTCATTGTTTAAAGTGAATACTTGTTTAAACCCACTGGGGCAGTTTCTTGCATTATTTTAATTCACGTGGGCTTTGTCTATCTTACTCCACTTATACACGAGTGATCGGCTTCCCAAGCTTTAAAATTCACCAGGACTCTATTTTAATTATCTGGGCATTTTTATTTATTCAAAAAAATAGAATTTGTAACTATACAGGACATTTATTGGCCATCCATTATACCAAGCAGAGCATTACATTTGTTTCCAATACTTACACCTTGTTAAGGTAGCAGTATTTCTCACTTCCAAACATTCCATAGGCCATGGGTTTGAGAGATGATAGCAAAGAGCCCAGCCCCTCAGTGTACATAGATAGGCAGGAGCACCCTACATGCTGATTTTACCCCGCCGGGCCATTCTATTAGCTCTGTCATCGTCGGTGGGTCACTCAGCATGTGACCCTTGGAATGTGGCAGGGTGGTCCTCCTGGTTTTGGATAGTCCGCGAGAGGCATCGTCCAACAGGATCTCACTTTCCCCACGGTCTATTGGGAACATTTTGTGCAGAACACTGTGTCTTTGATCACCAGGAACCTTATCTCCCACTCTCCTTCGTACCCACAGGCTCTCTTGTGGCCAAGTACTTTTTACAAACCCCCTACTTGTGATTTTTTTACTGCAGAAAATACTCCTGATCTCCCTGACAAAGGGCAAGTAGTTTCATTAAAAGCTGAGGCACATCCCATTACTCTAACTATTTGAACATCCATAATAAAGAAGAAGAGGGAACGTAGGTTAAAATGTCAAAAATCTGAAATGGAATGTAGCAATTAAAATAAAATGTCTGTGGCATATTTAAGTAATAGAAGCATCTGATTATCCTCAGCTTTTACCCGCCACTACTGAAACTGACTGTAGACATGTTCTTGCTAGGTTGGAGATCCATTTTATATTTTTGACTTTTTAACCTATATTTTCTCTTCTTCCTTGTTATGGGTGTTTAAATAACTCCCTCAGTTTCAAGACTGAGGTGTGCCGCTGCCTTTAATGAAACCATTCACCAACATTTACTGGAAGGTCAGCAGCTCCATTGGCAACTGAGGCTGTTGTAGTTAATCTTTTATGATTCTTCCTCGGCTATCAGTGGCTACCAGAGTTTAGTCCATGGAAGCAACTGTGTGATGATGTTTTACTTCTCAGTACCAAAACCGTCAACCCATTTTTCTTGTAAACAGCAGCAGCAGGGTAGCTTCTGAAGATGGATAATTTCCATCTGCATATAGATATCCCAAAGAGAAAAGACCTGGATGAACAATAAATAGTCCCAGGTCTGTCTTGTGTGGTGTTAGGGATGTTGCCGGGTTCATCAGTGACCATACTAACATTCACTATAGGCTGAAGTCATAAGTTCATAACTTCTAGGAGTAGAATTAGGCCATTCAGCCTAACTAGCCTACTCCGCCATTCAATCGTGGCTGATTTATTGTTCCATCTCAACCCCGTTCTCCTGCTTTTGCCCTTTCACCCCCGACACCCTGCAGTCGCATGATATATTTTATTTACAGTGGTTAGAAAGTCCAGGAACGCATGGGACCGCTGTCCCTCCCCACCAGGGTGCATGTGTGGTGGCACTGACAATCTCGGGTCTGTCCCAGCAGCTCATTCCCGGTCTTCGAAGGAGGAGGCATGGCAAACGCAGGCTTTTCCCTGCAGTTCGTCCTTGTCCCGAGAGGAGGTGCTGGCAGTCTCAGGTTTATCCTGACAGCTCAGCTTTGCGCTTGAAGAGGCAGTGCTGGCAGTCTCTGGGTTATCCTGGTGGCTCAGTCTTTGAATCTATATGTAGGCCTAGTCCCTCGTTGCCTGGCGCTGGCTGTCTAGGGAGTGGGGTTTGTCCCAGTGGCTGTCTTCCTCGAATCTGTGACAGAGAAAACAGCTAATTGGGAGGTTCCTCCCTTTATATCTTCCTCCCCCTCCCTCCCTCCCTCCCCCTCCCTCCCTCCCTCCCTCCCTCCCTCCCTCCCTCCCTCCCTCCCTCCCTCCCTCCCTCCCTCCCTCCCTCCCTCCCTCCCTCCCTCCCTCCCCTCCTCCCTTGTAGGTGTAGATAGGGTAAATGCACAGAGTCTTTTACTCTAAGTAGGGGAATCAAGAAGCAGGAAACATAGGTTTAAAGTGAGAGTGGAAAGATTCAATAGGAACCTGAGGGGCAACTTTTTGACTCAGAAGGTAATGGGTAAATGGAATAACCTGCCAGAGGAGGTGGTTGAAGCAGGGACTATAACAACATTTAAAGTAAATTTGCACAGGAAAATGGATAGGAAAAGTTTAGAGGGATTCATGGCTGGTGGAACTAGTGTAGATGGGACATCTTGGGCAGCTTGGGCAAGTTGGGCCAAAGGGCCTGGTTCATGCTGTATGACTCTATGAAATCTTGTTTGCCCTCAGAGAGACAGAAAGGATCATATGCACTATTTCTATGAAGTATAGCGGAGTTATTCCAAGTTTCCAGCTCAATATTTATCTGTTAATCAATATAATGAGCAAATGTCATCATATTAATGTTGTTGCTCCCTGCAGTGCAGACTGCTGATGTGTTTCATACAATATTCAAACCTTTTGAGACCAGTTGGTAAAGTCGCTATCAATGCACGTCTCTTTTCCTAGTTTAAGATGTGATTGTTTTTACTATACATCTTAACATTCTCCAACCTTTTTTTAATTTTTATTTGCCATTCTTCTTAATTTACAGCAATGATATGGTATTAACCAGTCAGTGCTTTGTGAACTGCACTGTTCTAGTTTCTTCTCCTGCTCAGCAAAAGTAAACAGACATGTCTGCCTAGTGTTGCCATACCTGGCAGACTGGACATAGTAGGGGGGAGGAAGCTGAAAGAGAGATAGGGGCTGGACAAAGCATGGCGAGTGATAGGTGGATACAGGTGTGGGGGTAATCCAAAAACCTGACTACAATCAGTCTTTTCAGGGTCCCGACCCAAAATGTTGCCCATCCATGTCCTCCGGAAATACTGCCTGACCCATTGATTTACTCCAGCACTTTGTGTCTTTTAAGGGCCAGATCATTCCTTACTTTGTGGAGTTTATCTGACGGACATTGATTTGGTCAGCTTACTGCAAAAGTATATCAGATTTCTGATCATTATTTAGGTAAAGATTTCTGCAGGATTTTGGGAATCCCCAATGCTCACATCCTTTCTCCTGATAGCCCTGCCTCCCATTACACCTCCAAATCATCTCTGGCAAGGGCTGTGTACCTGCTTTCCTGCACTTCACACTAGATCACGATACTGTTAGTTTTGTTTACAATTCATGTACAACTCTATAGTTAATGTAATCAATGATATAAGAGGTGAGAATCACACCATTTACATGCACTATTTTGAGCATTATTCCACAATAAAACTGCATAAGATAGGTCCAGTTTCCACAATGTCCTTTTGATGTGGAGGAAAACGTGTTGACATCATAACTGTGCTATTCATTGAATGCAGAGATTGACAAGATACAAGACTCAAGAGTTCAGCAACTCTATTGTTAATTCCGCAAAGCCATTTTAGTTATCTCATCATCCAATTACTGAAGAGAGTTAAACAATAAACACACACAAATCATAAAGTTGCCTGCACAACATTACATTCATCAACTGAGCCATTGTTGGCTAAGAAGAAAGTAAAATCCTTTTTCCTCACTGTGGCACCTTGCAGTCATAATAGCCACTTCTCAAGTGTTGTTGAGACATTTCAAATTGTAACAGCTGGAAGCAGTAGCATCTGGGGCCATTTCTAAGGAAATGCATCTTAAGACTTTGAGCTTGTCTCCTGTGCCTGCCTCCACATGCTCGCCATCTTTGCACTGGCAAGTTATGAGAAGCCCCAGCAGTCAGCGGGATAGAGGCAGAAAATGCAAGGAGAATGGGGTTAGGAGGGAGAGATAGATCACCCATGATTGAATGGCAGAGTAGACTTGATGGGCCGAATGGCCTTATTCTACTCCTATCACTTATGACGTTATGACCTAAGTCAGATCTCTGAGGTGGAATGACATGGATTTTCCCTCAAATCTCGTATCCTGATCCACATTCAGATGAAGACCAATTCTGAGCTTCTGCAATGTATTTGGAAGTCTGAAGAAGTATATCTGTTAATGGATAGAACAGAAATAAAGAATCAAATTGAACATTAGCCTCTTCAAACATGCAGGCATAAACTGCTCTGTTAACTCATTCACAAATCATTCTTGCCCCTGGGAGGGGTAAAATATAGGAACAGCCTGTCTTGAATCTCCTTGATGATTACTTAAAACAATTCAGCAAAACTCCAGTAGCAGAGATAACCCATAAACTCACAACTGGAAGCATCGTGTTCCCAGTAACTGAAAATGACCTGTTCACTCAGGACATCAGTCAGTTCTCTTTCAGAGGGCTGTATTAAATCCATGTTCAGCACATAATTGATTCTATTCATGCTTCCATCTGCCTTTAATAAAAATGATAAACAGTAATGACTTCAACATTGTGTCTTGTGGAACTTCAAGCCATGCTGAGTTCCACTCCTATAAATGACAAGTTTATACCTACAAGATTTCAACTCATTACCCGCCCAGCATAATAACTGTCCCATCTTATGTGATCTAATTTTATCCAATAGCCTTCCCTGTATCACTTTATTGAACACATTTTTCAAAATTATGATGTATAACACCAACTGGAATACCATTATGCAGCATAATAGTCACTTTCTCGCAGAGCTGAATCAGGTTAGTGAGCAGGACTTATTCATCATGATGCCATGCTGTGAATCTCTATTCATAGCTAAACTCCTAGTGGTTATAGATCACATCACAATTCCTTTTTACTACTTTTTATAGTTATCCTAGATTCACATTTTTTCTTGAATACATATAAATCTTCCCTTAAAGCTTAATAATGTCATTTGATTAATTACTTCACTGTGGTTGAATAACTCCTTAAGTGGAACTTACATCTATTAGGAGAGTGCACTGATTTTCTATTGCTGTGCAAAAAGTTTGCAAAGTCTTTCTCGCTGCAGAGCTAGATCATTGGATTTCCAACCAGCCAACAAACTCCACAGTAGAAAAGAGCAGCTCACAAAATTGGCAGTGCCTCCACCACACAAAGCACTCACTCTATCCTTAACACCACACCATGTCTACACCGTAACTAAGCGTCTGTATTTATTCATTCATTTATGGGGGGCAGCTGCATGTTTTTTAGCAAGATCGGTGTTTTTGCCGATTTTTATAGTCCTTGAGAAAGTTGTGCTGCGTCGCATTCTTGGACTGCTGCAGTTTTTCTGCTGAGTGAATTCCCAAAGTGCTGCTGGGAGCTTCATTACAGCGCTGATTCAGTGGCAAATTAACATGTCGGTTGGTGGAATAGGAAACCAATTACAATAACATCAGTCTGAAGAATGGTCCCAACCCGAAACGTCACCTATCCAGGTTCTCCTGAGATAGTGCCTGACCCTCTGAGTTACTCCAACACCATGTGTCTTTGTAAACCAGCGTCTACAGTTCCTTGTTTCTACAATAATATCTTTGTTCTGGATGTTACCGAGTTCCTTGAGTGTTGTTGGAGCTGCACTCTTTCAGGTAAGTGGAAAATGCTCCTATCAGGCGGTGTGTAACTCCTGCAAGAGTAGGTAGTTACACATCTGTACAGTCTGTACAGTCTTTTGAACGCAGAATATTTATGCAGCTGCTCTAGCTAAATTTGTGATCAATGATGAGCACCAGGATGTTGACGTTGGGGGAACTCAGCGATGGTGCTGCTGAGGGTAAGTAGTTAAACTCTCTCTTGTTGGAAACCATCATTGCCAGGCACCTTTGGGGTGTAATTATTATTTATTACTTATCATTCCTTACAAGAACATGGTTTGGTCCTGCTCCATGCAGGTGTGGACTGCTTCATTTGCTGATCAAACTGAGCATTGCCTAATTGTCAATGACGGAAGGTCACTGATGAAGCAGCTGCAGGTTTGGCTTAGTAGACACAGTCCTGAGGAATTGCTGCCTGAATGTGTTTGTGAAAGTACCAGCCCAGTCTTCAGCATTCACAAGCGGGTCCCATTCATCATTGGGGGATGCAGATGTACTTGGAGCCTCCCAGTAGCTGTTAAATTGTCCAACTCATTCACAACTGGAAAGACATATATTAACCACCAGCACCCCAATGCTAAACCTTATCCTACTTGATTTTCCACTGCATCTGACTACAGCTTTAATTGTGATACCCACCCTGTAACTCTACCCTTTATTGCCACTACCATCCCAACACAACCCCCCCCTCCCCCCCCCCCCCACAGTATTGATACAGACATTTACTTCCAGGTTCCCTGAGACGCCAACTTCCCTAGTCAAGTCAAGTCAAGTCAAGTCAAATTTATTTGTCACATACACATACTCGATGTGCAGTGAAATGAAAGTGGCAATGCCTGCGGGTTGTGCACAAAAGGAATTACAGTTACAGCATATAAATAAAGTTAATAAGTTACTAAACATAGCACAAAAAGTGTCGACAAAAATTTAGTCTCTGGGGTTATCAAAGTTGACAGTCCTGATGGCCTGTGGGAAGAAGCTCCGTCTCATCCTCTCCGTTTTCACAGCGTGACAGCGGAGGCGTTTGCCTGACCGTAGCATCTGGAACAGTCCGTTACTGGGGTGGCAGGGGTCCCTCATGATCTTGCTTGCTCTGGATCTGCACCTCCTGATGTATAGGTCCTGCAGGGGGACGAGTGTAGTTCCCATGGTGCGTTCTGCCGAACGCACTACTCTCTGCAGGGCCATCCTGTCCTGGGCAGAGCTGTTCCCAAACCAGACTGTAATGTTGCCGGACAGGATGCTCTCTACAGCCCCAGAGTAGAAGCAATGAAGGATCTTCAGCGACACTCTGAATTTCCTCAGTTGTCTAAGGTGGTAAAGGCGCTGCTTAGCCTTACCCACCAAGTGCGGCAATGTGCGTTGCCCACGTCAGATCCTCTGCGATGCGGACTCCCAAGTATTTGAAACTGCTCACCCTATCCACAATAGACCCATTTATCTCCAGTGGCGTGTACGTCCTTGGATGTTTAGCCCTTCTGAAGTCCACAATCAGCTCCTTTGTTTTAGTGACATTCAAGAGGAGGCTATTGTCCTGACACCAGAGTGCCAGAGCAGCCACCTCCTCCCGGTAGGCCTTCTCATCGTTGTTGGAGATCCGGCCCACCACCACAGTGTCATCAGCAAACTTGATGATGGAGTTTGAGCTGAACCTGGCCCTACAGTCATGTGTGTACAGGGAACTGCCCTCTTCCACAAATGGTGTGGTGTTCACCCACTCCACAACTTCTTTCTGCTGGAAAAACGTGCCCCCCCACTCTACTTCCTACTGCAGAAGCACCTGGCTACTTTTCTCACTCTATCAATATTGCCAGTGCCATTAACCAGATCCAAGGCAAGTGTCCGGTAAAAATAAAGCCCGGTAGTGCATGTGACCAACTTTCCAAAGCTTGGCCCCAGATTAGTAGTCGTTTCCAATAATGTGGGAGAATGACTAAATCATATGAGCATGATATTGCTGCACACCACTGTCATCTTCCCAAGGGCAATAAGGAAAGCTGACATCACGAATAAATACAAAAACATAATTCATTAGGATATTACCAAGCCTGGGGTGTTTTGGATATGAAAATAATTTTTTACCGAAAGGTCAAAATGTTCTGGTCTTGAAGACTGTCACCAGCTGTGACATGATGAATAATGACAGATATTTTTTCCACTGCATTACGAGGTGAAACATAAGAGCACAGTTTTAAAATCATTACAGTAAGGATAATACTGAGGAGGTTTACCAAAATGGTGCGTGGATTAATGGGTTTCAGCTACATGGAAAGGTTGGATAGACTTGGATTGTATTCTCAGGAACGATTATCTTGACTCTTGACTCTTAATATTTTTATATTTTGAAATAATAACCAATATCTGAAGGACTGGAAAACCAATGGTTATTTTTCAGTATCAGAGAGCAGGCTGCCAGTAATTAACGACAGGGCAATGAAGGCAAGAGGGTAACGTTGGGATTGCCAGTGATGTCCACATCTTGTGAACGAATAAATCAAACAAAACTTACTCAACCGCTGACTCACAGAGAGCCTGACAGCCAGTAATTAACATTAATCACCTGTACATTGTCAGTTTTCTGTGTTTATTTTGTAACTATCAGACTCATGGAGTAGTTTAACTTCAACGCAGAAGCAAACCAAGATGGCTGACTAGTACACTTCAAGTGGGTTTCCACATTAAACTTGGTATCTGATCTGATCCAAACTGTCTACTAATAGCAGAGAGGAGCAATGGGCAATGGATAATAACCTGTTATATCTTATCATCCATTAAAAGTTCTCAAGTCCATCCAGGTGGTGCAAATGTAAATATTCCCGGTGTGGGACGAATAAAGGAATATATTATTATTATTATTATTATTATTAAATAATTAATGCACACCTAATATCACTGGTTTACATTTTAAATATTGTAAATCCTACAGTAGATCCACCAAAGATTGTCTGAGCAAGTCTCATTAAACATTGTTTATGTGAAATAGTTGTTAGGATTTTTGCAGGCTCCACTACCTGGTTTGGAATGTAGTTTTGATATATCGCTTTGATGAATGATAAAAGCTCAATTTTATCTAATTCTCCATCTGTTTAAATATTAATAAATCATTTCATTTAGAAGTGTTTTATTTTCACTACGCAGGAAAATAGTATTTTTCTTTTGTGAAGGCTTATCATCGTGGATGCATTTGTGATACTTGAGTATTACTGAGAGTCATGGTATCATTAAAAAGCAATATGAAGTCATAATGAGAAATTAAGTATTCATTCTCCTAATGAATCCATCTTGTACGTAGGTGATTCTTATCCTTGAAACAATTCATTGGTGATTTTCAATCTGAATTGTTGGGTCTTTGCAACTAATATTTTCTCACCAGTTCAGTTTTGAGGCAAATACTGGTTACGTGTACAGTTTCCAGTATTTAGCTTGTATTGGATCATTTTATAAAGTGATCATTTAAATAATAGTTATAGAGGGTTTGTCTTTCAAAATGTATTTCCAAGGGAGAAAGTCTCCATTGTGTGGACCTATCATAGTGCTCTCAGTAGAGGAGCGGTACATTACTGGATCAGCAGCTGGAGGTTTGGTTCATTGACTTCAAATCCCGCCATGACAGCTTGGAAATTTGAGTTCAAATAATTGAATAAAATCTGGAAATTAAAGCAAAAATTGGATCACATATTATTCAAAAAAGGAAATCTGCCAACCTTCATTGGTCTGGCTTATGGGACTCCAGAGTTACCATCATAATCACCTGTTAAATGCTTTCTTGGGTCATGGGAAATGATTGTTTGCATTGGCCGAGGTATCCATATTAAATAAATAAATAGTTTCACTTGCGAATGAACGGTTTTATATCCAATCTCACCATCACATTTTACATTACTAGCACCTCTGCAAGCTAACTCGCCTGCTGTTTCTGCGGCCTGGAAGAATGGATTTCCAATACAGTGCGTTTCTCTGAACAAATCAGCACCTCACAGAACAGGGTATCACTCCTGCCATCTTTACAAGTGTAAGCAGCGGATCAAAGACAAGAGGATGTAGTCTGTGAGCTAGGGAGACAGCAAATGGTGTCAAATACTCAAGGGAGGAGAAACGGGCAGTCAAGGAGCAGGGTCCTAATACCCAATGTTCATGCCTATGTTGGCATGTTAAGGGTATTGACACTTTGGTGGCAAGAACAGAAATGCAGATTATTATCTGAATGGTGTCAGATTAGGAAAAGGGGAGGTGCAACGAGACCTGGGTGTGCTTATACATCAGTCACTGAAAGTAAACATGCAGGTACCGCAGGCAGTGAAGAAAGCTAAAGGCATGTTGGCCTTCGTAACGAGAGGATTTGAGTACAGGAGTAAAGAGGTCCTTCTGCAGTTGTACAGAATCCTGGTGAGACCACACCTGGAGTATTGTGTGCAATTTTGGTCTACTAATTTGAGGAAGGACATTATTGATATTGAGGGAGCGCAGCGTAGGTTCACCAGGTTAATTCCCGGGATGGCAGGACTGACATATGATGAAAGAATGGGTCGACTGGGCTTGTATTCACTGGAATTTAGAAGGATGAGAGGGAATCTTATAGAAACATCTCCTGCAAAACCTGTCGCTTTACCTCCTCCCTCGACTCTATCCAAGGACCCAAACAGTCTTTCCTGGTGAGGCAGAGGTTCACCTGCACCTCCTCCAACCTCATCTATTGTATCCGCTGTTCCAGATGTCAACTTCTCTACATCGGCGAGACCAAGCGCAGGCTCGGAGATCATTTCGCTGAACACCTCCGCTCAGTCCGTCTCAACCAACCTAATCTCCTGGTGGCTCAGCACTTCAACTCCCCCTCCCATTCCAAATCTGACCTTTCTGTCCTGGACCTCCTCCATTGTCAGAGTGAGGCCCAGTGCAAATTGGAGGAACAGCACCTCATATTTCGCTTGGGCAGTTTACGCCCCATTGGTATGAACGTTGACTTCTCTAACTTCAGGTAGTCCCTGGTTGTCATGGATATTTGGAAGATACCTCCATTCGGTACAATGGCGCAGCTTATGGAGCTGCTGCCTCACAGATCTAGAGCCACGGGAATGATCCTGATCTCGGCCACTGTCCGCTTGGAGTTTGCACGTTCTTCTTGTGACTGCATGAGTTTTCACCCGGTGCTCCAGTTTCCTCCCACATCCCAAAGACATGTGTTTGTACCTTAATTAGCCTCAGTAAAATTGCCCCTGGGAGTGGATGAGAAGATAGGATGACAAAAAACTGGTGCGAACAAGTGATCGAAGGCTTGAGTGGGCACAGTGGGATGAAGGCCCTGTTTCCATGTTGTATCTCTAAACTGACCTGTCCCAACATTTTCAACCTTGCTTTGAATAACTAGTCACCAACTTAAACATGACTCTGGAGGATTTCTTTGTATTCTGTTGCCCTGAAAAGATTGTCTTAGCTGAGTAGCCCTGTCTTTCCTCTATGATTGCCGTTGCCTGGTGTGACTGAATTAACTGGCATCATGTGAAGCTGATGATCATAGACCAATTACCTTTGTCATTCATTCAGATTGGCATTTGAAACCTTAGAGCATATAATTTGTGTGGTTCCATTAATTATTCCTGTATTTTTAGAAAGACATAGTGTATATAGTTGTAGGCTATGTTGGAATTAAAAGTTGCTTATCAAAATTAAATGCACAATTATTTAAAAAAATACAGTGCCTGTTGATAGTATGAAGTAGAGATAGTTGTAGGCTTCAAGTTCTGAGGAGTAAATATCACCTGCAACTTGTCCTGGAAGCAATGGCCAACATGCACACCAACACCTCCATCTCCTTAGAAAGCTTAGGAAGTTCGGCATGTCCCCAACAACTCTCACGAACTTCTAAAGATGTGCAGTAGAAAGCATTTTATTGGGATGCATCACAGCATGGGTTTGGGAACAGCTCCTTCCAAGGCCGCAAGAAATTGCAGAAAGTTGTGGTTGTAGCCCAGGCCATCACACAAACCAACCTCCCTTCTATTGATTCCATCTGCACTTCACACTGCCACGGCAAGGCCACCAACATAATCAAGCACGAGTTTCACCCCGGTCACTACCTCTTCTCCCCTTTCCCATCAGGCAAGAGGTGTAGAAGTATGAAAATGCACATCTCCAGATTCAGTGACAGTTTCTTCCCAGTTGTTATCAGACAACTGAACCATCCTATCGACAACTACAGAATGGCCCTGAGCTATTATCTACCTCATTGGAGACCCTCAGACTATATTTGATCAGACTTTGCTCAACTTTATAATGCACAAAATGTTATTCCCTTTATCATGCATCTGTACACTGATGGACAATTGTAATCATGTACAATCTTTGCACTGACTGGTTAGCATGCAACATGAAAGTGTTTCACTGTACCTCAATACGTGTGACAATAAACTAAAATGAACTAAATAAACTAGATATTCAACATGTCTGGCAGGAGAGAGAGAGAGAGAGAGAGAGAGAGAGAGAGAGAGAGAGAGAGAGAGAGAGAGAGAGAGAGAGAGAGAGAGAGAGAGAGAGAGAGAGAGAGAGAGAGAGAGAGAGAGAGAGAGAGAGAGAGGAGAGAGAGAGAGAGAGAGGAGAGAGAGAGAGAGAGAGAGAGAGAGAGAGAGAGAGAGAGAGAGAGAGAGAGAGAGAGAGAGAGAGAGAGAGAGAGAGAGAGAGAGAGAGGGAGGGGGGAGAGAGGGGGAGGAGGGGAGAGAGGGGGGAGAGGGGGAGAGGGGGAGAGAGGGGGAGAGGGGGAGAGAGGGAGAGGAGTCTGATGAACTAGATACGGTCAGAGGTGAGAGATTTGAAGCACGTTCGATGGCAGGAAATGAAAGGAAAGGGTGGATGAGAGAAGGAAGGAAGGGTCGATGCCACCAGGATAAAGGGGCCATTAATTGGACAAGGGGAGAAACTAAGGATCAGTGCACTGGCATGGCTAATAGAGGCTGCCGCACAGCCCCAGCAACCCGCGCTCAATCTTGACCTCAGGCTTTGTCTGTTTGCGGTTTGCACGTTCTCCCCGTGACATTGATTTCCTGCAGTCTCTTGTGTCCCCATGATAATGTGAAAGTTGGGCCTGGCAGGCTGTGAACTGCAAACCTAGAAGTACCCCAGGAAAGGTGTAGTGTTCAGTGTTAATAGGAGAACAACGAAGTGCCTGAGAGAGAGGGATGGAGGAGGTGACACAAGAGGTGGAAGGTGGAGATGGGTTGGTGTTGCACTGAGTTCCTGGCAGCACAAGGCGCCAATAATTATCTGCAAGGAATGCCGGTGGAAGGAGTTCCTGATTAGTATGGTAAACATAGGATGAAGGATCACAGTGACCATGTGCTGGGCTAAATATTTGGTACAAACTAGGTAACTAAATGGCCTGAAAATTCTATGATGGAGCGTGGTTAGAGCATTGCCAAGTGACTGAAAATGAATAATTGACATAGTGAAACTTATTAATGATTTTCCTGGATTATATTGCATCAATCTAGAAATTAAACCTGGCAGTTTCTGCATCAGGTGCCATTCCCCAAGGCAATATCACTTTCAGAGACATTAGGCCATGTTTGGTTTTGTGTCCAGTCGTATTTATATTGCCCCACCCTAGGTTTGGATGGTCCAATGTACTTCAGGCCTTCCATCCCATGCAACCAAACACATCCCCGTCATCCATTCACTGATCTTATCTTTCAGCCACACTCTCCATCAGTCCTCCCAGCCAGTCCCTATGATCCCTCAAGAACACAAAGCCCAAGGGGCCTGATCATTGCCCCCTCATTGCTCAGTGCTGGCCCTGATCTTTAGCTTTAGTGACTACCCAATCTCATCTGTGTCACCAATGAAACACCCCAGACCACCCTGCACAGTTTGAGTCACTGCTCATGGGCATTCACCCTCCCCATACCTATCTCATTACCTTCCCCCAGACTTAGGCACAGTCTTGGAGATCCCATTTTTCTTCGCATTCATAAAACAAACAGATTTACAATAGACCAGACCCAAACAAGGTTGGCTGATTTTGATAACTTTTTTTCAGCCCTCGCTGTAATGTTGCAACTCAACTCCAACAAATGCTCAGTGGAGTGCAGTATAATCTTCAGAATTAGTGGGAAGCCATTCAACCCCATGGCAACTATACGCCAGAACCAAAGTCTCCAGAGTATTGGAGACACTAAAGACTGGAGATGCAGGAACCTTGAGGAAAACACAAAGTCCTGGAGGAACTCAGTGGGTCTGGACCCTTCTTCAGACTCTAAGATGCTCCACTCTGAAGAAGGGCCCTTAGCAAAAACATCAAATGACCATTCCGTCCTCATATGCTGTCTGACCTGCTGAGTTCCTCAGTATTATGTTTTCTCACCAGAATATTAACCGTTGAGGTGAAGCAGGCACATGCTACTCATGTTTGCTTGCACTCAAAGTCATCCTCTATCTCGATGGAGTTCCTAACAAGAATAAACACCCAGGGTTTTTTTGGTGCTTTTAAAGTTTAGCAAGCTCACAACTGAAAGATTCTTGGCACATAAAGCCGTAGCAGTAGAGCATGGAGACCCAAGGGATTACAGATGCTGGAATCCTTAGCACTTCCTCATCCAAAGTGCTGGAGGAAGTCAGCGTGTCAGACAGCATCTCTGGAGGGAATGGAACAGGCAACATTTCAGGCTGAGAAACCTCTTCGGACTCCATAAATAATAAATTATAACGTGCAGGAAAGAACTGCAGATGTTGGTTTAAATCGAAGATGGACACAAAATGCTGGACATGCAGCATTTCTGGAGAGAAGGAATGCGTCTACAAAATTAACCCTTGGATTAGGTAGAAAAGTTCAGAATAAATATATTACTCCAGGGCTAGCTGGCTTGCTGAAGAGAGGGAACCCCAAAGCTCGGCTTTGGCCTTCATTGATGGATCACTGCATGAGGCCACATGCAAACTGGAAGAACAGCAAGTCATATCCTGCTTGGGTAGCTTACAACCTAAAGGTATGAATATTGAATATTGTTGCTATCCTATATTCTGTGGAATCTGTGGAATTCATTGCCACAGGTGGCTGTATAGGTCAAGTCATTGGCTGTTTTTAAAGCCAAGATTAATTGATTCTTGACTAGTATGGGTGTCAAAGGTTATGGGGAGAATGGGGTTGAGAGGGAAAAATAGATCAGCCATGACTGAATGCCAGAGTAGACTAGATGGATTGAATGGATCAGCCATGACTGAATGCCAGAGTAGACTAGATGGATTGAATGGATCAGCCATGACTGAATGCCAGAGTAGACTAGATGGATTGAATGGATCAGCCATGACTGAATGCCAGAGTAGACTAGATGGATTGAATAGATCAGCCATGACTGAATGCCAGAGTAGACTAGATGGATCGAATGGCCTAATTCTGCTCCTACGTCTTATGGTCCAACATCCCCCCCCAACCCCCTTTTTCCCCTTCCACCACTTTCTCACCTTCCCAGTGCCCCACATGGATGTGCACCCATTTCTCCCTTCCCCTCTTCCCTACCCCTTTCTTCCTATATTCCTTCCTCTGGCTTCACATTTTGCACCTCTTGACTCCATATCTCCCTATCGCACACCTCTTGACTTTTCATCTCTGACCTTTGTCCAACCATCTGCCAATCCAAACAACCCCACTCACCTCGATCTACTTGTCACTTGCCAGACTGTTCATGGTCCTACCTCTCTTCCTTCCTTCCCCAATCCTACAATCAGTCTGAAGATGGGTCCCGACCCAAAACATCATATCATATCATATCATATCATATCATATCATATCATATATATACAGCCGGAAACAGGCCTTTTCGGCCCTCCAAGTCCGTGCCGCCCAGCGATCCCCGTACATTTAACACTATCCTACACCCACTAGGGACAATTTTTACATTTACCCAGCCAATTAACCTACATTCCAATCCATTATTGGAATGTGTGTTTAATCTGTACGCTGAATCTGGCTTTCATGTGGGGCCCAGTTGTCTTCTTAAGTACAGCTCAGATGGGGCTGGCACAAACATCTCATCGAGCAGTGGGTGGCACAGTGGTGCAGTGGTAGAGCTGTTGCCGCACAGTGTCAGAGAACTGGGTTCGATCCTTCAATTTTTCTATTCCTCATAATTTATTTTTAAGCTGGCAGGAGTGCAAAGCAGATTTGCCAGGATGCTGCCAGGAGTTGAGCGCCTGAGATATAGGGAGAGGTTGGGCAGGCTATATCTTCATTCCTTGGAGCAAAGGAGGCTGAGGGATGTATAAGATCATGAGGGGAATAGAGATGAATGCACAGTCTTTTACTCAGAATAGGGGAATCAAGAACCAGAAGGCACAGGTTTAAAAGCTGAGAGGTAAAGATAGGGAATAGAAAACTGAGGGGCAATTTTTTCACAGAGTGGGTATATGGAACAAGCTGCCAGAGGTAGTTGAGTCAAGCACTATAACAACGTTTAAAAGACACTTGGACGAGTACATAGATAGGAAATGTTTAAATGGATATGGGCCAAACATGGGCAGGTGGGACGAGTGTAGATGGGGCATTTTGGTCGGCATTAGGCCAGTTGGGCTGAAGAGCCTGTTTCCATCATGTATGACTCTACGATTCTGATTAAAACAACATCCTCCTATTTGTCTGACAAATGGGTGTAATAAAATAACCTTTCTTACCTCATCACTAGTTTTATTGCCCTAAGCTTGGTTGATAACTTTTTACGTTTATCTTTACTCCAACTAGCTATGTGTTGTAGTCAAAACACCTCCTAAATCTATCAATTGTCTTTCCTAACATGACCTTAAGTTACCTTCATTATATTGGCCTCTTATCCCATCATGTTTCCCACTATCTATACTCTTGGGTGTGGCATATTCTAAACCTACATTTTTTTCTTGCAATTGCCAGCATTTCCGACATCACAATGTTCTCTAGAGATGCTGCTTGACCCGATGAGATACTTCAGCTCTTTTATGTCTTTTTGTGTAAACTAGCTGCACTTCCTTCTGTCTACTGCATGGAATAAAGTTTGGTCTGAACTGGTTCAAACTATGTTGCTTGTCTCACACAAAGCTTTCTTCCGTCATGAATCAGGAACAGCATTGTTCACTCATGGTTGTACAATTTTAAGATGCAATCATAACACCTTCTAATGGTGAGCAGCTAGACCTAAATAACATTTCAACTTGATGTGACAACTGTCAGGCAACATTCATCCACATAAATACTAGTGAGGATTATCTCAAGTAAAAAATAAAATAGTCTTTACCACCATTCCCTGTCCACAGAACCACAATTTAGATTTAGGTTTATTAGGTTTATTAATATTGTCACATGTGTTGAGGTACAGTGGAAAGCTTTTATTCATATGCTATTCAATCAAATCAGATAAAGTATTATCTGACTTGATTGGATAGTATATGGATACTTTACATGGATATAATCAAGTACAAACCTCTCAATTATATTGCCCTTCACTTTCCAGGTTCTCACCTCACCTCTCTCCCAGGTTTCTCCCCCCCCCCCCCCCCCCCCCATTCACAGGTTTCAAAGGTCTTTTATTGTCACATGTACCAATTCAGGTATAGTGATATGCAAATTACCATACAGTCATACGAAAAGGAAAATAAAACGCAACAAGACTCACACTACATAAAAGTTAACATAAACATCCACCACAGTGGATTCCCCACATTCCTCACTAGTGATGGAAGGCAAAAAATTCCAATCTCCTTCCTCTTTATTCTCCCGCGGTCGGTGCAGTCGAACCATCCGTCAAGACGGTCAAACCCCCTGCATTGGGACGGTCGAAGCTCGCGCATCGGGACGATTGAAGCTCCCTCATTGGGGCGATCGAAACTCCCACCTTGGGGCAGTCGAAGCTCCTACGGCTTGGAGTTCCCGAAGTCAGTCTCTAACCAGAGACCGAGAGCTCCGTGATGGTAAGTCCGCAAGCTCCCATGGTTGGTGCTCCGAGGTTGATCCCTGGCAAAGGGATTGCGGGCTCTGTGATGTTAAAGTCCCGTAGACTCCCCGCGGTGGAGCTCTCAAAAGACGGTCTCCAGCAAAGGCCGCCAACGCCTCGATGTCAGGCCGCAGTGCGGATGGAGATACGATACGGAAAAAAAATCACATCTCCGTCGAGGTAAGAGATTAGAAAACATTTCCCCAACTCCACCACCCACGACATAAAACAAGCTAAAGAACACTAAAAACATATATTTAACACATACTATTAAAACACAAAGAAGGAAGGGACAGACAGACTGTTGGCGAGGCTGCAATAATTCTGAAGACAGGTTCTGGTCCAAAACAAGACCTACAATGTTCTCCAGAAATGCTGCCTGACCCACTGAGTTGCTGCAAGACTTCACTCCCAGTACTCCAACTTCACTCCCAGTGCCTCTTGCCAGCATCTCTTTGGGAGTGACTAGTTCTCTTCATTCTGCAGTGATTTTTGTGGACAAGAGGTCCCACTTTCAATGTTCAATCCCTCTGTGAAAACCAATAGAAACTGCTTGACCTCTTTGATCTAATACTGTTTATAATTCCTCCTTCCCTCTTGAGGTTGAAGACAGATCAGTTGTGATATTATTGAAAGTCGGAGCAGGCTGTAGAACTCACATTTGTATGTTTATGAATATGCACAGAGGAATGGATTTCAGATGGGATTGTATATTTACTTGTGAATAGCACTGTGAGGAAGAGGTATTTTTCCTCATGAGACTGAAATAATGCTGTGGATGGTTCACTCTCAAAGGACCACATCTGTCTTGATGGCCCACCTAGTTCTCGTCAGTCCCCTCATTCTCAATGCCTCCTCGCTCTCAACAGTTGCTCCCGGGTCCCACCGCGCTCTTGGCGGCGCGAGTCTCATTGATGCTGGTGTCTGCGTTCAGAGTCTGCGGTGGGCGGGCCGGGCCTACCGGGCAGGTCCTCTGTCCTCGGTGAGCGAGTCCTCGGTCCGTGGCAGGAGAACCAGGCCTGCTGGTGGGCTTGGCCGCGGCTCTCCGGGAAATTCCCGTCGTGTGGCTCACCGCCTGGCCATTTGTATAATTTGAATCTTATATTCACAACACAAGAACACAAGAAAATAGGAGCAGGAATAGGCCAACCGGCCCTCGAGCCCGCTCCGCCATTCAATACGATCATGGCTGATCCTACCCCAACCCCCTTCCCACTATCGCCCTTCTTCCCACCCAAAAGAACCGTGTGATTTCCTGGGAGAGGCGAGAAAACGGATAAAAACCCTGAGTGTGCAGGTGGGATTCAAATCCAACTCACTGGATCAAAGACAAGAACTCAAACCATTAGTCCAGTAACCTAACCCCAAGCAACTGCACCATTCATTACACATGATACAAAAGAATCTAAAAGACTTGCCTGCTACACTTTTAAAATGCAATGTATGCTTTAAAATCATCAGTTTAATGCATCCACAATGTACTGTATAATATGCCTTCTCTTGGTATGTTTAACATGTTGGGTCTTCCCATTCTGCACTGTATCTTCCCCTTTGGTCTAATCTATTATTGTTGATTTTGAACTGATTGTATCTATGTTTGGTAGAGTATATCTGATCTGTTTGGATAGCATGCAAAACAAAGCATTTCTCGGTACATGTGAAAATAATAAACCTTAACCCAAACCTAATATATCAGAACAATATTAATTCATTTCATGCAGAGTTCACTCAGCCAGATGAATGCAGCAAATTGTTAGTAAAGCTAACGAAGACTCACAGTAATTGGAAACCTTCATAAAGCAATGTCATTTTAATCATATTCATTACTCATTTCGCACATCTTTGCAGCTAATGCCTTTTTCCAAGTGTGTTAAGCCCAAGACAAGTCAAGTGTTATCACCACTTATGGGACCACCTCACAAGTCAAGTCAAGTCAAATTTATTTGTCACATACACATACTTGATGTGCAGTGAAATGAAAGTGGCAATGCCTGCGGGTTGTACACAAAAATAATTACAGTTACAGCATATAAATAAAGTTAATAAGTTACTAAACATAGCACAAAAAGTGTCGACAAAAATTTAGTCTCTGGGGTTATCAAAGTTGACAGTCCTGATGGCCTGTGGGAAGAAGCTCCGTCTCATCCTCTCCGTTTTCACAGCGTGACAGCGGAGGCGTTTGCCTGACCGTAGCATCTGGAACAGTCCGTTACTGGGGTGGCAGGGGTCCCTCATGATCTTGCTTGCTCTGGATCTGCACCTCCTGATGTATAGGTCCTGCAGGGGGACGAGTGTAGTTCCCATGGTGCGTTCTGCCGAACGCACTACTCTCTGCAGGGCCATCCTGTCCTGGGCAGAGCTGTTCCCAAACCAGACTGCAATGTTGCCGGACAGGATGCTCTCTACAGCCCCAGAGTAGAAGCAATGAAGGATCCTCAGCGACACTCTGAATTTCCTCAGTTGTCTAAGGTGGTAAAGGCGCTGCTTTGCCTTACCCACCAGTGCGGCAATGTGCGTTGCCCACGTCAGATCCTCTGCGATGCGGACTCCCAAGTATTTGAAACTGCTCACCCTATCCACAATAGACCCATTTATCTCCAGTGGCGTGTACGTCCTTGGATGTTTAGCCCTTCTGAAGTCCACAATCAGCTCCTTTGTTTTAGTGACATTCAAGAGGAGGCTATTGTCCTGACACCAGAGTGCCAGATCAGCCACCTCCTCCCGGTAGGCCTTCTCATCGTTGTTGGAGATCCGGCCCACCACCACAGTGTCATCAGCAAACTTGATGATGGAGTTTGAGCTGAACCTGGCCCTACAGTCATGTGTGTACAGGGAGTACAGTAGGGGGCTAAGGACGCAGCCCTGGGGGGATCCTATGTTCAGGGTGAGGGAGCTAGATGTGTGTTCCCCCATCCTGACCACTTGGGACATGGCAGTGAGAAAGTCCAGGACCCAGGCACACAGAGGGGTGCTAAGCCCCAGTTCCAGCAGCTTCTCAACCAGTCTGCTGGGGACTATTGTGTTGAATGCTGAACTAAAGTCAATGAACAGCATCCTCACATAGCCCCCCTGGCTGTCCAGATGAGAGAGAGCGGTGTGTAGAACCTGGGAGACCGCATCATCCGTGGACCTGTTCGGACGGTATGCGAACTGTAGTGGGTCCATGTTGCGAGGAAGGAGGGCGCAGATGTGCTTCTTGACTAGCCTCTCCAAGCATTTCATGACAACCGAGGTGAGGGCCACCGGTCGGTAGTCATTTAAACACGCTGGAGAGGCATTCTTTGGCACCGGTACAATGATGGATCTTTTGAAGCACCGTGATCTGCTTTTCTGTCTGTGTTGGCAACAAGCTCTGCAGGGGTCACTTCATCATGTCCTGCATGTAACTCACCTCCTGTAAAACAAGGTCTGAAGAAGGGTCTCGACCCAAAACGTCACCCATTCCTTCTCTCCCGAGATGCTGCCTGACCTGCTGAGTTACTCCAGCATTTTGTGAATAAATCGATTTGTACCAGCATCTGCAGTTATTTTCTTATATATATATATATATATATATATACAAGGTTTTACCAATGCTGCGTTCTCTCCTATTCCATTGAGAAGCCGTCTGAAACGTGCAGGGTGTGCAACCGAGCATTTTGGCCATATTTAGATTTTTTTAGATTTTTAGATTTAGAGATACAGCATAGAAACAGGCCCTTCGGCCCACCGGGTCCACGCCGCCCAGCGATCCCCGCACACTAATACTATCCTACACCCACTAGGAACAATTTTTTTTACATTTGCACAGCCAATTAACCTACATATCTGTACGTCTTTGGAGTGTGGGAGGAAACCGAAGATCTCGAAGAAAACCCACGCAGGTCACGGGGAGAACGTACAAACTCCATACAAACGGTGCCCTTAGTCAGGATCGAACCTGAGTCTCCGGCGCTGCATTCGCTGTAAGGTAGCAACTCTACCGCTGCGCCACCGTGCCGACACATGACATCCAACATAATATGCTGATATGTTTCACTGACATCCAACATAATGTAATTTCACACCTCTGCAATATTGGGTTAATATCTCATTTTTAAATTTTACCATATGACATTTATATGTATATACTACTACAGTATATTGTAAGTATTGAACTGTCCGAGAGAGGGGACAGAGAAAAAGAAATGACCAGGTAATAGGAAACTGAGGGGTAACTTTTTCATACGAAGGGTGGTGGGTGTATGAAACAAGCTACCAGAGAAGGCAGGGACTATCACAACATTTAAGAAACAGTTAGACTGGTACATGGATAGGCCAGGTATGGAGGTATATGGACCAATTGTGTGCAGGTGGGACTAGTGTAGTTGGGACATGTTAGCCTGTGTGGGCAATTTGAGCCGAAGGGCCTGTTTCCACACTGTATCACTCTTTGACTCTATGACTCTGTGGCCAGCTCCTCTCTGTAAATTCTTTTATAGAACAAAGCACCTTGTTGATTTAACTTACCAACAATTTCTCAGAAAGATAATATTAAAGGACATGGCCTCCTCACCCTGTCACATGTAGACATATGCAGATGAATTTTCCAGTTATTAACTGCCCACAGAAAAAATGTGGAAAGATAGGACTTACTCCAAACACAGTCTTTTTCGAAGGGCTCTGTCCAGGGCAACATAACGTTTCTTTATCACTTTTGGCTGATTCCATAGTTTTGGTTCTGCATTTCCAAATTTTGGTGGCTTTATAGATTGCTGCTTGGAATTAGTTAAATATGTTTACCATCAGGACTCCTTGAAAATCATTTCAATGCACAACGTGTAGTAATGACTGGTAATTGTATTCTACTGCCAAAATATATTTATTAGCCCACAGCCTACTGTTAACTTTGACCCTTTTTGCTTTGAAAATCAAAGTGCACAACAGCACTGAGATTACCAGACCATGTTTCCTCAAATAAATTATAACGTTACAAATTGTGGGCACAGAGTATTCACAGGAATCCTTCGGTTTCACAGCATGACTTTTGCACAAAGCCCAAGAGAAAGTGTTATTTATTTTCAGGGATTTCAAATAATTTCCCACTGGAGTCACAGTGCCAGTCCACAAAAACCTTGATGAAACTCTAACCAATGGCTTTAAGATCTTTACACCGACCATCATTATGGCTCAAATCAGTCTAATCGTTGTTCCTGGACAAATTCCTTCGTCCACTTTGACAAGGACTGCAGTGAAAACAGAAATGTAATATAATTATGCTACTCCGCGATTCGGTTCATTGGCATCTTGATGGATTACCCAAGTTCAAGCATGTTCAAACTTTCCGTGTACAGGGCTTCTCTCAAGACTCGATGGCTTGATAGATTACTGAAGCTCAAATACAACCTGACTTTTAGCATAACACCTTTCTATCAAGTCCATCAAGAATTGATGCATTGATGATGCACTCATGGACTGAGTTATTACCCCTGCAGCATATATTATTGATTTCTTCATGGATTTACATTTCTCTCTCCACTGGTTAGGGAACATTTGTTTTGCATTGCCAGAAGTAAGAAAGTTTGTTGAATTATTAACAATTAAATTATTTGCTGAAAGCAGAATAAAACACTGTAGAGTTAAACGCTGTTTTAACTATCCAAGGCAAAGCAGCAGACAGAAGGAAAGTTCATTGAATTAATCTGTTTGATCTTGAATAGATACAAAAACAACACAAAAGAGCTTTTTATATTGTGGTGCAAATTAGTTCTAAATGGTTCTAAAATCAGATGCAAATGGTCTTGATTGGAACCAAATACTGAGAATTCTCTATGGTTATATATTTTAAAATGCGACACTCAGCAGATCAAGCCACATGAGTAGACGGAAGAAGGGTCTCGACCTGAAACGTCACCCATGCCTCTCCAGAGATGCTGCCTGTCCCGCTGAGTTACTCCAGCTTTTTGTGTCTATCTTCGAGTTACTCCAGTATTTTGACCTGTCTTTAGTACCTGATGTGCTAAGTGCTTCCATAATTTTCTTTTTAATTTCAGATTTTCAGCATCTGCAACTTGTATCTTTTCGTCATTCACATTTATATTCTTTCCATCTATTATTCAATTTTACCCATAACTAAAATCAACTTTTGCCCCCAAAATAAACTTTATTCAGAATTAAAAATATAAACCGTTTAGCCATGTCTGTTTAGCCATTTGGGGCCCTGAATGCCCTGAAACGTTAAAGGAAGCAACTCTCTAATCCTCAGGTGATACCAGAATAATATGTGTAGGTAGGAACTGCAGATGCAGGTTTAAACCAAAGATAGACACAACAAGCTGGAGTAACCCAGCAGGACAGTCAGCATCTCTGGAGAGAAGGAATGGATGACGTGTCGGGTCGAGACCCTTCTAGCTGTCATCACATAGGTCAGGTGCAATGTGGACTACATTTCATTCATTAGGGGTTTTAGTTTTGAGAGATACGGTGTTGTAACAGGCCCGTCAGCCCATCCAGTGTGCGCCGAACAACAATTACGCGTAAAATAGTTCTAACCTGCTCACAGCTCACAATCCTGCTCACTAGGGACAGTTTACAAAAGCCAATAAACCCACAAGTCTGTCTGCATGTCTGGAATATTGGAGGAAACCAGAGCATGCCGAGAAAACCCAAGCGGTCACAGGACAAAATTACAAACGCTGAACAGATAGCACCTGTAGTCAGGATCTTGCTTAATTTATGTTCAGTATGTTACAGTCCACCCTAAATATGCTTCTCATAATTTTATATACTTCTATCATCCCCCTTGAACCTCTCAAGTCTATCCAACATCTCCCTGAACCCCTCTAATCTAGGCAGCATTCTGGTAAGCCTCCTCTGCACCCTCACCAAAGCTTCCACGTCGTTCCTGTAATGGGGTGACCAGAATTGTATGCGGTACTCCAAATAAATGGTATTGAGAGTGAAGATCAGCTATGAAAGTATTCAATTGCAGGGCAGATGTGAAAGGCTGAATGGCCTTTTCTCTGCTCTTATTTTCTATATTTCTATGTTTCTATGTAATATTAACTGACCTTCGTCTTTTACCTAAATCTTTGTCCTATAATCCCAATGATATCGATAGTGTCACAGATTCTGTGCCGGGCCTGACCTGCGTAGGGACTGAGAGACAATTCCCCAGATTAATACTGGAGTTTCCCAGCCAGACAAGGCTCCATTTCTAACTCCATATGAAATTCACTGGTAAGGCACTATCACAGATTTGGCCTTTTGTACCTGTCATTAGGTCCCAGATGTTCACATTTCACAGCATGTGGGTTGAAATCCTTAAATGTATTTCCAGCAGCTGTTTGGAATGAGGTGAATTCTGAACAGAAAGACCGTCCAAAGGCAGCCTGACCCTGTCTATTATTTATATTTTATTGTCTCCTTAGACAGCACATTTGGCTTGATGATGACTTACTTCCACTCGGATTTTGTAGATTCTGAGATGGCTGTTGAGTTGTACCTTATTTTCCACAGAGGGGGGCAAAAATCACATGCCAGACATTCAAAGGGGTTAGTTGGGACAGTTGTACTTCTTCAAGAAGTCCGCAGCTGACGGTGTCGAGGGAGCCCGCGGCTGGGGCCTGGGTCGGTGCTATGGAGGCGTCCGGAGAGGAGCCGGCAGCGTTAGCGGAGAGGTCGGTGTGGCGGTCGATGATGGCTCCGACCGACGGATGAGGACGCACCACGTGGAGTGAGGACGCCGCTGCCGGGGAAAGGAACAAAGGAGAACCCGGTGTGGGGGAGGGGGAAGAACAATGGACAATGGAGGACCCGGCATGGGCGGACTGCCATGAGGGAGGGTGGGGTGGGGGAGGGACAGATTAAATGGAGGCCTGACGCAAATACTGTCTATACTTTGTAACTTTGTCAGCGCCATATGTGGTGACTTTTTGCATTCCTTGACTTTCACTGTGACTTGTCACATGCAATAATAAAGTATTCATTCATTCAGAGGAGGAGGTTGGACACTTCATTGACTCCTTTTCCATTGATGCCCAGTAATTGTTTTACACATCAGAGCTTGGAATAGTGTGTCTGTTTGCTGTCCAATGGAGCTACGATTTGACAGTGCTGGCAGTGTTGGCCTAGGATGAGAGCCTGATAGTGGTCTATGTTGTTACTTTGAATGAGCCGCAATGACTGGAGTTGTAAATGTAACTAGTAGTCACTCAAGGAGATCTGGTGAGAAAACCTTTTGATGAAGTCTTTCATTCAAAATTTCTTTGAACTCAAAATACATTATTTTTTCAAAGGTAACAGTGGGTGATTAAATACAATTTCAATAGTTACAAATGCACTGATTACTTCATAGAGAGATACAGTGTTGAAGCAGGCCCTTCGGCCCAACTTGCCCACACCAGCCAACATGTCCCAAGATGTTCTGCGGAATTACATATTTGAAATAGGAGTGTGTCTCCAAACCTAACAAGAAAAATTCCAAATATTTTAACATTTTCATTTGGAACACAAATACCCAGCCTTATTTTACCATTGAATTGAGAGATGACTCTTGGAATGTACAAGAAAATAACTGCAGATGCTGGTACAAATCGAAGGTATTTATTCACAAAATGCTGGAGTAACTCAGCAGGTCAGGCAGCATCTCGGGAGAGAAGGAATGGGTGACGTTTCGGGTCGAGACCCTTCTTCAGCCTGATGTCAGGGGGCGGGACAAAGGAAGGATATAGGTGGAGACAGGAAGATAGAGGGAGATCTGGGAAGGAGGAGGGGAAGAGAAGGACAGAGGAACTACCTAAAGTTGGAGAAGTCGATGTTCATACCACTGGGCTGCAAGCTGCCCAGGCGAAATATGAGGTGCTGTTCCTCCAATTTCTGGTGGGCCTCACTTTGGCACTGGAGGAGGCCCATGACAGAAATTGGAGGAACAGCACCTCATATTTCGCCTGGGCAGCTTGCAGCCCAGTGGTATGAACATCGACTTCTCCAACTTTAGGTAGTTCCTCTGTCCTTCTCTTCCCCTCCTGCTTCCCAGATCTCCCTCTATCTTCCTGTCTCCACCTATATCCTTCCTTTGTCCTGCCCCCCTGACATCAGGCTGAAGAAGGGTCTCGACCCGAAACGTCACCCATTCCTTCTCTCCCGAGATGCTGCCTGACCTGCTGAGTTACTCCAGCATTTTGTGAATAAATACTCTTGGAATGTACAGTCACCTCAAATATCAATTCACAAATATGACTCTGAATATGTGTTGAGTAGCAAGATAGCAAATCTGGAGCCTTTTCTGATCTCAACCTGGGGGCTTCAATGTAGTCTGGTTATCTTAACCTATTATGTCCCCTTGGGTGTTATAAAATAGTGCAAACTAAGGACGTCCTATGATTAATGGCTGGATTCAGTTTCTTAGAATATGAATGGGTGTCAAAATATCTTGATACCATGTGACTTAGAAGAGATTGCTATGTCAGTTTGCAAACCAACCTCCCTCCTGGTCTTTTCACAGACAGTGGTGTTTAGTCATGCAGCTGTCTTGGTGATTTCCAAACCAATTACTGCTTTCAGGGGTTGCTTTGAAATAGTTTAAAGATGGGTTCTCATTTGTATTATTGGCTGTCATCCGATAATCCCTGATTAAAGTTGCTTTACCAATAACAAACCAGAAGAGTCCACTTATTCTCTCTGTGGATATTTTTGCAGCCAACATTGGTGATATTTGGCTCGTGCCTGGAGATCCCTGCTCTAGGTAATCAAGATTTCAAAAGCATATTGGAGGGCAGGGGTCATTGTTGCCCAGAATGCCTGAGGGTCGTTGATATTTAAATATACCTTTGCTCAATTTACCAAAGCCTGTGTTGTCTCATTTAAGGTGATCAGTGATATTGTCTTCACTGAGAAGTGTTTCCCAAGATATAGGAAGTCCCGTAGTTTGTCAGTTCCATTGGACAGCAAACAGACACATTATTCCAAGCTCTGATGTGTAGTTTGCGACAAGCCACGATGCACAAGTCGGCAGACAACGGGGGTAAAAGCGTGCCCAACGTCGCCCTCATCCTGATGGCCACCTTCATGTGTGGCTGCATCAGGCGGAGCGTGGAGCCAAGGCACGTGGGCACCAAATGCCACTACCTGCTGAGGTTCTACCTGTCCCCGGTGTTGCGAAGGATGGGCCTGGCGCAGATGCCACGCAATGTGCCAGTCAGCTGGACATTGCCGAACCATCTGTCGTTTGTGGACAGGTTCTTCCGGACCAACACCTTTGACCCCAAGTCCATCGGGCAGTGGTCAGCACGGAACGTCCTGCAGGCACTGCAGGGGAATGACTCCATGGATCCTGTGGCGTGGTTCCCAGAACAGACAGCCCAGCTTGTCTGGCAAAATGCCTCATCGCCAGTACTCACCAACAAGCACCAAGACCTGGCTTGGCTGGCGGTGAGGGGAGCCCTCCCAGTCAGATCCTTCCTGCACCGCCGGAACCTCACTACCAGCGCACGCTGCCCTCGGGACGGCTGCTACGGAGAGGAAACGGTGGCCCACCTCTTCAAAGAGTGTGGATTTGCCAGGAGAGTCTGGAGAGGTCTGCAGGGGTCCCTGTCACGATTCATTCCGAGCAGCTCCGTCACAGAGGACTCTGTGCTCTACGGACTGTTCCCAGGGACGCATTCCGAGACTGACATCGAGTGCTGCTGGAAGGTCATCAACTCGGTGAAAGACGCCCTTTGGTCTGCCCGATCCTTGTTGACCTCCCAGCGGAGCGAGCTGTCCGTCAAGGAATGATGCCGACTGGCCCACAGCAGACTGCAGGAGTACGTGCTGAGGGACGCTCTGAAGCTCGGTGCAGCCAACGCCAAGGCCCTGTGGGGGAGGACCACAGTCTAGGGTCCTTCCGCTGCTGGACATGGGGGGCAGGCTGTGGTGGAGAGAGACGCCCCTCCAAATAAGGGATATGTATGTAAATGTATGTAAATGTCTAAGTAAATGCCTGTATTGAATATGTAACCTCCGGAAATGTCGGATGGGTTTGTTTAAAAATGATGGTTTGTAAATGATATTTATTACTTGAATAAAGTATTTTTTGATATTAAAAAAAAAAAAAAAAAAAATGTGTAGTTTGCCATGGTCTCTGCAAGAATCTACATTATCAGAGGGCAGCATGGTGCAAGAGAGGGACTTTGGCCAAGCATGTGTGTCTTAGAGCTGCTGAATGTAAGGCCCGTCTTTCCGAAGCTTCAATGAATTAATTGAGGATGTCTTGCAGCTCCTCTGCCAAATGCTATTTTTATTTGAGAAGGCAAAAGGACAATGCTTTTTTATTTCTGTTTTTTTTCTCCATTTACAGTATTTCCTTAGATTCATTTTCACAAATAATCTGGAGAAAGTGAAAATGAGAGACTGAAATGGATTTGAATACCTAGCATGAAGTTTCACCTGCCAAGAGTCCGTGCCGGGATTTCTGTTTAGAGATTACCAGTCCTGGAGAATTTCCATTCATAAATTTTGATGTGGCCCAAATTTTCATTTTATGCTCCCAAAGGACGAGCTCCGACTTGGAAACCGAACTTCTAAAATATACTCTTAGTTTAGCATGACTAACATACATTAATATTTCAGATAGACTACTCCATCCATGAAACAGAATTATTTCCCAGTTGCCTGGTCTATGTGTACGGAAGGCACATTGTCTATTTCCTATCTTACAGAGAACACCTGGTTAGCACTGTAACCCTCAATATCTGAAATAATAAAATAAGAAAAACAAGGATGTTTGGTGCAATAAACGCTAACTCTGTAAATGAGCATAGAGAGTTATACTCGGAGGTAAGGTGGACAGTCAGATTAGATTGGACCACTTCTTAGAGGTAATTGAAATGTGTGGATTAGACTGTCTGGAAAATGTAGGGAACAGATACTGTGTGAATTCAAGAGGGAACTGAATAATTTGTCAGTGTGGTAAAGTAAATGAGATGCAGAAGAGATGCAGAGTGACATTTTAAGTTTTTTCAGACCAAAGAGATGGATTGTTATGGTTTACTTCTTGCTCCCATGGATTCCATTGTTCGCTTTACATTCTATTTTTAGCAGTTATTAAAAGATTTATGATTGTAACTTATTACGCAGGTCGCAGCTGGGCTTTGAGATATTGACATAGAAAGTTAACTAAGTTGTTTAAGTTAATGGAGCTTTCCCCCGATAATTATTTAAACGGTTGTTTTTAGTTCAGCTTGTTACATGATGAGTAGTTAGACTAAATGGCCTATTTGTGTGTTATAACTTCTCAGCACTTAACTAATTACAGTGCAAAGCTTATAATGGAAATTACAAAGTGGTATTAATGTCCTTAACAATTAAATTGCATTTTTTTTGCCCAACAATTACATTATGGACTCCCTGAAGATCTGAATATTAAATAGACTTTTCCACTCGTACATAATTCAATTGCTTTGATATTTTATTTAGTATTTTGTCTGTAAGGAACCAAGCTATTTCAGTAAAACGCCATTGACAAATATGTTTGTGTCACAGCAGAGCCATTCAACGTACTTTCTACTTTTTTACTGCAGTGATTTATTGCTTGGAGTCAGCACACGGAAAGCCAAAATTAAAATACTTGATCACAGGCAGCTACCAATTTGAGCTTTATTAGCTAACTTGTCACTTAAGTAATTGTAAGTAAGTCTTGGGCAAAATCACAATAACAAATAATGGAGTTTAGGTTTAGATTTATTATTACACATATACCGAGGTGCAGTGAAAAGCTTTGCTTTGCACGCTATCCCATCGAATCGGGTAATAATACTATATTTGAATACAATCGAGCCAAACTCACGTACAATAAATAGAGCAAAAGAAGGATAGAGTGCAGAATATAGTTCTCAGTGTAGATATATTCTCAATAAAGAACTCAATTCTGGAGAAAAAATCCAAGGTCTGCAATGAGGTAGGTTGGAGAATCGGGATTGTATGCTAGTTTATTGAAGGACGCTAGTTTATTGAAAAAGCCTGATAACAGAGGAGAAGAAGCTGTTCCTGAGTCTGGTTGTGTGCATATTCAAGGTTCTGTATCTTCTGCCTGACAGGAGTAGAGAGAAGAATGTTGAAAGACTGGAGCGACTAGGCTGGACAAATACTGGAATTTAGAAGGATGAGAGGGGATCTTATCGAAACGTATAAGATTATTAAGGGGTTGGACACGTTAGAGGCAGGAAACATGTTCCCAATATTGGGGGAGTCCAGAACCAGGGGCCACAGTTTAAGAATAAGGGGTAGGCCATTTAGAACAGAGAGTTGTGAATCTGTGGAATTCTCTGCCTCAGAGGGCAGTGGAGGTCAATTCTCTGAATACATTCAAGAGAGAGCTAGATAGAGCTCTTAAGGATAGCGGAGTCAGGGGGTATGGGGAGAAAGCAGGAACGGGGTACTGATTGAGAATGATCAGCCATGATTACATTGAATGGCGGTGCTGGCTCGAAGGGCCGAATGGCCTACTCCTGCACCTATTGTCTATTGCCTATTGTCTAAGAGTATAGCATTTTAACTAAATAACTATTTAATATTTTGGACAACAAAGACAAACTCTAATATGGCACTAATGTGTAATTTAATGGTTGGATTGAAAAGACTCAGAGCTATTTATAAAAAAAGCAAATGTTATCAAGGCAATACAAAGTAGAAAATATAAAAAACATATTTTGTTTAAAAAGGTAGAGCAGTTAGTCTTTCAAAAATGGAAAATTAAAATTAAACAGCCAGACAGAAATTTTAGTTTAGTTTAGAGATACAGCGCGGAAACAGGCCTTTTCGGACCACCGGATCCGTGCCGACCAGCGTTCCCCACATATTAACACTATCCTACACCCATTGGGGACAATTTTTACATTTACCAAGCCAATTAACCTACAAACCTGTACGTCTTTGGAGTGTGGGAGGAAACTGAATATTGGAGTGTCGGAGAAAACCCACGCAGGTCACGGGGAGAACGTACAAACTCCATACAGACAGCACCCGTAGTCGGGATCGAACCCAGGGGAGTGGGAGGAAGGGGGAGGGGAGGGGAGGGGGAAGGGGGAGGGAGGCGGCGAGTGGGGGAGGGAGGGGGGGAGGGAGGGGGAGGAGGGAGGGGAGGGGGAGGGGGGTGCAGGGAGGGGGGAAGGGGGGAGGGGGGGAGGGGGGAAGGGGGGAAGGGGGGAAAGGGGGAAAGGGGGAAAGGGGGAGGGGGAGGGGGGGAGGGTGCTGCACCAATGCATGAGAGGTTTGGGCCCAATGGGTCCACTTGGCCTAGTATCTTTCTAAAAGAGTGAGCAATTTACATCTCAATAAATATGGGAACTACTGAAATGGCACCAGTGACATTTACAGATTGGTTGTCTCTAATTTTCTGCACATCCAATTACTCAGGTTAAAGACCAACACAATAGCAGTAAGTGCCATTTTTGCTCTGCCACTTTGCCCATATAATCAAGGGGATGTGACTTAAAACACATAATCTTGTAACAACGCTGCAAATAATTGAAAGTCCCAACACAATGGTGACCTTTGATGCTGTTCAACAACCCCACTGTCTTTAGGGTGGGAACTGAAACACCCAGAAGAAACCCACGCAGTCACAGAAAGAGCCTGCAAAATCCATACAGAGGGAAGTCAAGATCAGGATTGAACCCGATCACTGGATCCCCACCAGTTGCGTCACGGGGCTGCCCAATTGTTGGGGAAGGAAGCACATCTTTTGGAGTTATATTATGGAAATAAAGAAAACATAATTCAGGCAATTCCCTGCCTTTGATTTAGAATGGAACCAGCTAAAGCAGCTCTTTGTAGCTGGATGGTTGGAGAGCTGTTTTAGAGGAGGATTGTGCTTCAAAGGCTGCAGACAGGTAGAGAAGGATGAGAGGTCAAAGTCTTATAGAGAGCCATTTGTGAGTTTCTTAAAAGCTCTTTCGATGCAATTCAATGCGCGATGAAAGAGTGGCAAATAGAATCGCTGGAAGTATTTGAAACACACCTTGGAAAATAAAGAGCATCAAGTTTCAGATAAAATGCTGTCATAAATCGATGACTGACCAATATTGATTAGGATGACGAAGTGTCTCAGCTCAAGATGCTAACCTGTCTGCCTTTTGGAGGGGCTGACAGATCCTGTTGCATATTTCCTTCTTTTTTTTTTTAAATTTAGATACGCAATACTTATATTTTTACAGGTGCATATTTCCCTGAAAGTGACATCAGAAGTAAATTGGGTGGCCAATAAAGCTTTTGGCACATTGGCCTTCATCAGTCAGTGCACTGAGTATTGAAAAAGACACGAAGATAGACACAAAAAGCTTGAGTAACTCAGCAGAACAGGCAGCATCTCTGTACAGAAGGAATGGGTAACGTTTTGGGTCAAGACCCTTCAAGCTGTCATCAAATCGGTCAGGTGCAATGTGGACTATATTGGACCATGTGCAGTTCCTTCCTACACATTGAAAAATACACAATTGATTAGTACGGGTGTCAGGGGTTATGGGGAGAAGGTAGGAGAATGGGGTTAAGAGGGAATGATAGATCAGCCATGATTAAATGGCAGCCATGATTGCTGGGCTGAATGACCTAATTCTGCCTCTATTATGTGTGAACTTATGAGTAATATGCTGGAGTGACTCAGTGGGTCAGACAGCTTCCCTGGAGAACATGGATAGGTGAAGTTTCGGGTCTTGTCGATGGACCAAGCGTAGACTTGGCGACCTTTTCACCAAATACTTGCACTTGGTCTGCCAAGGCCTACTTAATGTCTCGGTTGATAACTATTTCAACTCCTCTTCCCATTCCCATACTGACCTTTCTGTCCTAGGCCTCCAAAATTGCCAGATTGCCTTAAATTCTGCTTAGATAGCTTACAACCCAACATTATGAACATTGAATTCTCCAATTTAGATAACTAAAACCTCACACCCCTTCCCCCATCATCTCCCACACATTCTTCATTTCCCTCTCTCTCCCGTGTATCCCACTGGAATTGTGGCTATTTCTCAACACCCCCTCTCCTCCCCTTCAACCTTCATTCCTTTCTCTAGCTTTACAATTTGTAACTCAATCCTTTTTGTCTCACACCTTCTGTCTTTTTATCTCTGGCCTCTGTCCATTCAACATTCAACATTCAACAACCATCGACAACCCAGCCCCCTTCACCTCTATCCATCTCTGTCCCTCCTCTCTTCCTGCTTTCTTTCAACCCCACAGTTGATTAGGAGAAGGCTCCCAGCCCAGAATGCTCTTATGCACGTTAACTTGAGATGATGTCTGACCCACTGAGTTACTCCAACACTCAATGTCTTTTTTTGTAAATCAGCATCTGCAGTTCCTTGTTAGAATTTTTCTACATTTTCTAAGATTTATGTTCCTAACATCCACGTGTGGTGGCACTGCGCAGCAGCTGTGGCTCACCTGCAGTCCGTTTAGCTTTTGGGAGTTTTCTTTGTCTCAATTGTAAGTAGATGTGATGTAGTCTTTTTTGTGGTTGTGAACTATGTGTGTGGGGGGGGATGGAAACTATAAAAATTGTCTCTTCCGAAAGGAGAAGCGGCCTTTTTTCTAGGGCGCGTCTCCACTCACGCTGCGGCCTACCATCGGCCAAACACCTGGAGCTGGCGGCCTCCATCTGGGATCACCTGGGGCTCTGGTTTGCAGAGCCCGTGGACTGTACTCACCACCTGCGGAGCTGGCTGTCTTCGGAGGCTGTGGTGGCGCTGCAAGTGCGGCTGCGACTCGCCTTCGGAGGCTTCGGCTGTGGGCCGCGGGCCCTGTGGACATCTGGAGGTCGCAAGTCCCTGGGTGGGGGCCGACTTCGGAAGCTCCAGCAGCGCAGCGTCTTCGTACGCCCCGAATCGCTGGGCTTGGGTCGGCCTGCTGCGAACCTTTCGCCATCTGGCGCGGCCTGGAATAGACCGCGGGATTTTCCACCGCCGGCGGGGGCTTCAATGTCGGGAGCCTCGACCGCCTCGATGTGGCAAGTTCGACTGCCTGACCGTGGGAGAAGACGGCAGGGAAGAGAGAAGACATTCTGGCCTTCCATCACAGTGAGGAGGTGACTGGAGGAGACTCACTGTGATGGATGTTTTTTGTTTTATGTTGGTTTTTGTGATTGTGTGTTTTATTGCTTTCTTTTTATTGCGTCTCATTGTTGATTGTGGGTAATGTAATTTCATCCAAAAACATGTTTTTGGATGACAATAAAGGCTATTCTATTCTATGAATCCAATTGATTTGGACCTCTGGAACATAGTTTTGAGGAATAGGGTACCATAAAAAAATAATGATCTCAGATATTTTACATAATTTTCCATCCCCTTCATGATGTTGCCCATTCTTCCCGTGAAGCTAAATTTAATAGCTGGTTATAATCACCACAATCTATTTTTGGCTGTCCTCATTGTTCATGAAGAATTTCAAACCGTTTGTAGTTTCAGTAAGGAGCATTAATGGAATCAGTCAATCTCAATGTGTGAACAGCAATCATGCTAGATTAAAATCCTTATCGATATTTAAAGAAATAAGGACTAAATGCCCAACTTTGGCCTCCAAAAATGATAGGTTCAAGTTAGGTGGAATGTTGTAAATAATGTAAAAAAATAATGAAAATACAAACTAGAATAAACAGATGCAATACATTAACCTTTTTATAAAATACTGGACTAAGTGGATCCATTGGGCACAAACCTCTCCTGCATTGGTACAACACCCTCTCCTCACTCCCTCCCCCCCACCTCCCCCCCCACCTCCCCCCCACCTCCCCCCCACCTCACCCCCACCTCCCCTCCCCATCCCATCCCCTCCCCCTCCCCTCCTCCCCTCCTCATCCCCTCCCCTCCCCTCCCCCTCCCCATCCCCTCCCCTCCCCACTCGCCATCACAAATCCTTATTTTCTTTTTTATAACAATGGATATGAAAGTGACATTTAAGAGACTTCTAGCCCGACACGGTGGCGCAGCAGTAGAGCAGTTGCCTTTCAGTGTCAGAGACCTGGTTCGATCCTGACCACGGGTGCTGTCTGTACGGAATTTGCGCGTTCCCCCTGTGACCTGCGCGGGCTTTCTCTGGATGCTCCAGTTTACCCCCACAATCCAAAGACATACAAGTTTGTAGGTTAATTAGCTTTGGTAAAATTGTATATTGTGCCTAGTGGGTGTAGGATAATGTTATTGTGTGGGTTCGCTGGTTGGCGCAGACTCATGGGCCAAATGGCCTGTTTCTGCTCTGTATCTCTAAACTAAACTATACTGTACAAAAAGAGGGAGACACATGACTACTGTATGCAGGGAATGAGGGACATAGATCATGTGCAGATAGATAAGATTAGTTTATCTTGGCATCATGTTTAGCATAGATATTGTGTACTGAGGGCCTGTTCTTGTGCTGTACCTTTTTATATTCCATGTCCTAACCTTGCAATTGCTGGTAATATCAATGTAGCTGCAAATCCTGCATGGTTCTAGGATTTGAGAGCTCATTCCCCTTGGTGGGAAACTCACTAAGATTGAGCTCAGTCACTGGACTCAATAGAGAGATGAATGGGGTCTCTTCTAGGGTAGGTCATAAGACAGGTGCATCACACCTCTGGTTTTTCATCTCTGCCCGTTGTTTGAACAACTGCCTATCAAAAATCAAGGTCACGATAAATCAGTCTTTCCCCTGCACTGCCTCTCTTCCAGCTTTCTTCACCACCCCCACCACCACAATCATGACCTGAAATGTCACCGATCCATGTTCTCCAGAAATGCAGTCTGACCCGCTCAGAGCATTCCAGTACATTGTGTCTTTTCTTTACAAATCAACATGTGCATTACCTTATTTTGAACTAGAGAGGGAAATAGATAGGGAAATAGATAGGGTACAGAGTCTTTCACCCAGGGTAGAGAAACCAAAAACAAGAGGACATACGTTTAAGGTAAGTTGGGCAAGATTTAATAGGAACTTGAGGAGTAACGTTTTTTATTTAGAGGGTAATGGGTGTATGGAACAGGCTTCCAGGGTAACTAGTTGAGGCAGATACTATAATAGCATTTAAAAGAAATTTGGACAAGTACATGGATAGGAAAGGTTTAGAGGGATATGGGCTAAACGTGGGCAAATGGGAATAGCTTTGATGGGGCATGCAAAGCAGCAGAGGTCAGAAATGCAGTGGATTATACTCTAGCCTTAAGTGTTTTTTTGTAATAGATTACTTTGAATTTAGCATTAATATACCTACAAAGTTTTATCTTTTATTCAGCATCAGAACCTGAAGCACTATACGGCTTAGCAGTCTATCCTTGAGTTGTATGGAAATAAATATGTAACAATTTCTAAATTAGAGTTGCTCCACAACAAACAAAAAAAGAATTTCTGCTGTAGGATTCACTTAGCATTATCTGTCCTTTTTTTCTCATTAAATTATTGCTTTTATTATGTTTCACAATAAAACTCCCTGTCACTAATAGTATGTTTCAATGATGCAGCTGCACAGTTGGTTTGACTGCATTTGGAGTATTGCATGCAGTTCTGATTGCCCCATTACAAGAAAGATGTGAAGGCTTTGGAGAGGATATGGAGGAGGTTTACCAGAATGCTACCTGGATCAGAGGGTTTCAGTTACAGGGAGAGCTTGGATAGACCTAGACTGATTTTTTTTCTAGAACATCAGAGGCTGAGGGGAGACTGAATAGAAGTATATAAAATTATGAGAGGCATAAATAGGATCGACAGTCAGAACCTTCTTCCCAGGGTGGAAATGTCCAACACTGGAGGGCACTGCTATAATGTGAGAGGAGGAAAGATTAATGCCTGATATTTGATAATTTAATTATTATGATAATTTCAAAATGGGAGTCATGGGGCAAGGTAACATAAATCACAATTAAGGTGACAGAACACTAATAAATGGAGTTGGAAATTGATTGAAACTTCACAAAACAAAGAAGATAAAAAAGGTGATTATTTAAGAAATTATAAATACTTCCATCAATACGTTTTGCACCGATTAGAATGCTGTTTTGATTTTGCAATAATACATCTTCAATATATCTTATTAAATGAATCATCTCTGAAAGTTGTTTGGGATAGGTGATTTAAAGTGGTTTTTTTTGGAGGGACTGGAATGTGTTATAAATTATGTTTACAGCCTTCCAGCTGTGTTGTATGCAGCTGATTATCTGCTATCAAGCTACAATTAAAAATATGCACAGATCCTTTAGATAAATTTTAATTTGAAAAAAGCAGCTTAATACAAGGCTAACTTAATTGGTGGTAATTTTGATGCTGATCAAGAGATCAGTCATGGTAAGCAAAGTATATTTCAAGCAGAGCCTGATACTAAGAAGTGACAATGCATTTCTTTATTGTACCAGGCTCTGTTTGAATCAGGGGGACCATAGTTGACTGTGAGTCACCATTTGGTCTGGTCAGGGGTTTACTGTTCCAACTGCTTTTACTCCTCCTTCACAAAATTTCCATTGTCAGTTTTCTGAGCAGTTCATTGGTAAAATCTAATGCAACATAAAGCTGAAAAAAAAAAGAAAATTTTAACAGCAGTTATATTTACCATGAACATGCACTTCTTTCAAAGATCAATTGTTTTTTTGGCAAATGTTCATTTATGGAGCAAAGTAATGTTTCAATTCACTGAATGGAACAATTGAACTGTGCAGAAGGAATTCTGCTTTGAAAATCCCTTTATTCCTGTTTTACGCACAATCAGATTTAAGCCTTTGTCACATTAATGCATGGACAGTTGTCATACTGCCAAACTAACAGTCAAGATGAATGGATCCCAGCTGTAGGTTGGATTTCCTTTTTGTGTTGAGAGAATGGAAGATAAACGATTTGCTACTGAAATTGTAGACTACCTCAGCCAATGCAGCAAAAAAATAATCTTTTGTGTTATATTTGCACAAAGAGAAAGAGGCTATTGCACCATGAAAATGCAATATATTGATCAATACTCTCCAATCTCATCTATTCCTGATAATTTTGTTAGTTTAGAATGCCTTTAAAATTTGTCACAGAACATTACATTAATTCAAAAGAATAAACCAAGGTGTAGATTAGAAGTTAAGTACATATGTCATAAGAAAATAATACATGCATCAGTGGTATGTAAAATATTAATGCACTTTAAATAGCTTATAAAAATTGACTGAATATTAACTGTGCAGTGATCCTTCCTAATTCAATTCTGTTACAGTGAGACCCAATATAACAACATTTTAAAGGTACAAAGAAATCCATAACCAAGAAAAATATCTGCACTTCAATGAGGTATGATTGTTTGTGGCTTATATCAGTCGCTTGGATGAGAATGTAGAAAGCATTTATGAGAGGCTGGATAGGATGGGACTTTTTTCCTGGATTCAAGGAGTCATGGAGTCATTGAATCATACAACATGGAAACAGGCCTCTCGGCTGAAACTTGCTTGTGCCGAACAAGATGCACCATCTACACTGGTCCCACATGCTTGTATTTGGTCCATATGTCTCTAAACCTTTCCTTTCCATGTACCTGTCAGAATGGTCATACATTTTCTCTGTACTCTTTCCAGCTGAACAACATCCTTCTTATAGCAGGATGGCCAAAACGGAACACAATGATCCAAACTGAATCTCAAACATCAGAGGGAAGACCTTATAGAAGTATGTAAAATCATGACGGTGATAGGTTAGGTTAATAGCCATAGCCTTATCCCTAGGAATTTATTCACAAAATGCTGGAGTAACTCAGCAGGTCAGGCAGCATCTCGGGAGAGAAGGAATGGGTGACATTTCGGGCCGAGACCCTTCTTCAGACCAGGATACGGGTCTCTAAAATTAGAGAACACAGGCTTAAGATGAAAGGGAGAAAATTTAAAGGGGACCTCAGGGGCAACTTTACTGATAAGCCAGTGAAAACGGGAGAGGTGTGTACAATTTGAATAGGTTTGCAGATAGAAACGTTTGAGAGGGATATGGACCATTTTCAGGCAAATGGGACAAGCACAGTTGGGCAGCTTGGTCAGAATAGATAAGGGGCTGAAGGACCTGCTTCTATGCTATATGGTCCTTTAAAAGTCCAACTTAGATCAGCAATGGTGGAGAACAGAGCAGATTTCCAAGTTGGGATGCTTTGCAACTTGAAAGGAACCTGCAGATGGTGATGGATTCTGCTGCCCCTGTGCCTCCTGCCCAAAGAGGTTTGGGAGTTGCATCAAAACAACCTAGGTTAGTAATTGCGGTACATTTAGTAGATGGTACACATTGCAGTTATAATGTGCCCGAGGTGTAGGGTACAAGTGTTCAGAGTGCCAAATGGAAAGACAGTCAAGTCACTGCATTGTTCAGAATGGTTGTGAGTATTGTTAGAGCTGCACTCATCATGCCATCTTGAGAATATTCCATCACACTCCTGAACATTTTTGGAGGTTCAAGGGAAGATTCTTTCTTTGCATTTTCCTAAGAGCTCGACTTGTTTGTATTGTAACTTGGTTTTTTTTAGTCTGCCCTTTTGACGCGGATGAACAAATCTAAGATTATAATGTTATACTTCAATCTAGGATTCAGGCTAAGGGTTTGATTCTATGAATGTGGATATACTCAACCTGTTACTCAATGAGATTCTGAGGTTGCTTTCACAATCCCCGGAAAATTGTATGAAGAGCTTTGCAGAGCCAAATGCAGCAGGCAACTCAAAGCTTAGTGTCCTTCTTACAGACTGAAGAATAATCTTGTAAACACCTCATCTTTTGTCTGGCGATTTACAACCTGCAGGCCTCAATGATGAATTCTCCAAGTTTAGATCATTTGCTTTTTCTTTTAGTTTGCATAAGGACTGGTCATTTTTGCCTGCCCATCCTTTTCTTTTTTGCTTTCATTTGTATACTCTGGCTTGTTGACTATTGCACAGACAAAGAAGCTGAACTGCCTCATAACAGCAACATTATTTTACCTGCACAAGACAAGAATGGACAGCTTACAGTACCAGAGAGCCAGGTTCAATCCTGCTGTCTGTGTGGAGTTGTTTATGTTCTCCCTGCAACCATGTGGCTTTCTCTGGGTGCTCTGGTGTCCTCCCACAGTCCAAAGCTGTTTGGGTTTGTAGGTTAAATGACTTCTGTAAATTGTCCCTAGTGTGTAGGACCAGAGCTAGTGTATGGGTGATCACTGGTCGGTGCAGAGCCGAAGAGCCTGCTTCCACATTGTGTCTCTAAAACTAAAACTTAAAGGCTACAATCCTCATAACTTTGCATTTGAGTTCATGGGAATAAAGTCCAACGAGACATAAATAATTTCAATCATCAACTTCTTAAATTCTGTTAGGGATGATATTTGGTGCTAGATTTGCCCTGTGATGCCCATTCCTGAATGAATAAACAAAAACTTTGGTCCTGTACTATACAATAACACAATTATTCTGTTGTCCTCAAGAATATAATACAAATCTTGATAATTAATGCTTTATAATCATATTTTCTATAATTTGAGAGTTTGCAGTTAACAAACCTCTACTCAGTTTTAAAAGCATTTTGTTTCTCAAAACAATCTATTCTTTTGATAGATTATATTGAAAACAGGCAAATAAATCACAAACGCTGAATATGTTTTGAATACATCAGGATTCAAAGTTCAAGTTGTGATGCATGATTCAATTTTGTACATTGCAGCCTACTGGACCATTATTGCTCATTTACTTAAAATTACATGGACTTTTGCAGCACAAGCAAGCCATTTGGTTTAAGTGGAATTTTCTCCTCAGGAACCTTGTCTCAATTTCCCTTATCTCATCCTATAGCACATTTTTCTCTACCTTTATCCCTTGTGTATTTAATCAGCTTCAGCAATTGGGATAAATTGGAAACAGTTTGTCCAATGTTGCCTCCATTCCAGAATCAAGATCACTCCAATCTTGGTCATTGATGAGCACTAGATAGAAGATTTAGGGTGCTAGAATCATATTGCACAGAAACAGGCCCTTTGGTCACCATGTTGATGCCTCTCATTGTACCTATCTACACTAATCCCATTTACCTGTATTCAGTGACTGACTTCTAGGCATTCTTACATATCTGAACATTTGGAGTCCAAACACTTCAGTTGTTCAACTGAAAACTGAACAGCACTTACACTAATTTCCACAAACAAAGATCCTCTTCAAACACTCTCTTTCTGCAGAATACTGGTTCATGATGTGACCGTGAAAAATGTCGATGCCTCCTATATCTCAGAAGCTGTCTGACAGCAAAGGTAACGATGGTGAAATTATTAACCACCTTAGGTACATCAGTACAGCCTTAGAGATTTTCAACCTGGTACTGAGATCATGGTTTATCAAACAGCAACGCCTCCTGTATGTTTCAAATAGATGGAGTACCTCTAAAAATCATCTTAAAGCATTAGAAGGGTACCATCAATTACGTCTCTGCAAAATCTTCAAATCCACTCCAATCACTCCCAGGCTAACATCCTCCATCCCCAACATCGGAACTCTAATAGCACTCAGCCAGCTCCAATGGCCAGCACAGATTATTCACTTGCCTGACATCAATGTGCAGAGTAGGCACTCTGATCTGACCTCCATACCAGCAAGATCTTACCAGGTGGAGAGAATGAATGATACAATAATATTTTCAAGGCCTTCTTGAAAAAATGTAATGTCCGCATTGATTAATGACAATGTTGTCCCACATTTGCTCAAAATGGAGGAGTATTGCGATTGCACTGCAAATCTTGAGTCACTATATTGTAATCACTGAGTCATAACATCATCGAGAGAGATGCAGCTCAGAAAGCAGTTATTCAGTCCATGCTGACCATCAATCAACTATTTTCACTGTTTTAGTCACCCCACATTCTCAACAACTATCCCCAGATTCCACCACTCATCTATACTCTAGGGGCAATTTGCAGTGGCCAATTAACTTACCCACTCGCACACCATTGGGAAGTGAGAAGAGATTGAGGCACTCAAAGGAAATTTGCATGGTCACAAGAGGAACGTGTAAACTATAAACAGGCAACACCCACGGTTCTACTAGCTGGATAATTTTGCAGAAGCCCAACAAAAATGGTGAAGGAAGCCCACCAACTTTCTAACTACCTTCTCAACTGGCCCAACCTGGCCCACCTGCGGCAGAGTATGTGGGTCTCGTACGGGCTTCATCAATTACTTCAGAACTCACAGAACTAAAGAGGGACTATCTAAGAAGATGTGCGTACCTAGACTACCACTGAATGCAACAATGAATTACAGCTTTAAGACTACAGTAAAATATAATTTATTCTATTTTTTCATATACAATTATAGATAATAACACCCTGGCTTTTCAAATTACATTGAAACATTATAAATAGAATCTCAGGTGTATTTTAAAATATTAATTTTAATTTAATTCAATTCAAAAATTAAAGAGCTCTGAACAGTAATAGATGTTACAAGTTCATTTGAAATATGTGATTTAAATGCTTTACTACATATTAAAGAAAAACCATATTCACAAATCAGTAAATTAGAAAAAAAGATAAGTAATGAAGTCTTATTAATAATAATAATAATAATAATGCATTACATTTATATAGCGCTTTTCAAACACTCAAAGACGCTTTACAGGGATTTCTAGAACATAGAGAAGTGAATAAATAGATAAATAGTTTGTCAATTGTACAATGCATTACATACATCCATATAATTTGCATACTTATGTTTGTAAAAATGTGGGATCGAATAATGCAATAAAATTTGTTTTCTGCTTGCCATGGCTAAATGAATGATTAGCAAGGATCAATCAAATCAAAAAATCAAATTTCACCCCATATACACACAGAACAGCCACAACTGTGTACAAATAACCCAGAGAATGTAAGAAGTTTAAAATATATCTAACCATTTAAAATGTGTAAATTTAACTTTGGAAAGTAAATTTATGTAATTGTCAGAAATTAATTACTTAAATTTTAATTGTACTTTAAATTCTTGTCCAGAAGGAAAATAGCAACAAGACAAGTATCAACAGAGGTTGCAAAAGGTTGCATTTATTCTTTTGTAAGATCTGAATCACATTGAATAGCGGTGCTGGCTCGAAGGGCTGAATGGCTACTCCTGCACCTATTGTCTATTGTCTATAGTCTAAATATTTATTGAAAATATAAAGATGGCTCAAGGTGATTTGAGAACCTTTAATGACCCTTTGATCAGTGCATGTATACCACCTCCAGAGAACATCTCCTGATTTGAAAAATCGAGGTGACAGGGAAAAAAGAGATTAAAAAATGGTGAAAAGAACAAGCTGAACCAACCTGCACAACCCTCATCCCACCTCAACACAGAACAGCACAACCATCTCTTGCACTACCATGCTCTTGCTTTGTTCCTAATCATGTTTTGCACTGATGTCCTGCTTTTTCTTTCAACCTTCAAGCAGAATTTTGCATAACTTATGTATAATTTATGTTTTTGTGTGTATAGATTTGTGTGGACGTGATGCTTCTGCAACCCATATACTCATTGTACTTGTACCTCGCCATACTTGACAATAAACTTAACTTCCCTGGACCTGACTCACTGATTTTTCTTGTAAAGAAAAGATTGGAGATGTGGAGAAGGAAATATGTTGTGGATGGGTAATATAGATGCCAGAAAGATGACATTCAGGAGAAGAGCAGAGAAACCAGTGAGTGGGAATTCTGCAGAGTAATAGAAGGTAGATACAAAATGCTGGAGTAACTCAGCGGGTCAGGCAGCATCTCGGGAGAGAAGGAATGGGTGAGGTTTCAGGTCGATGTCAGCAGAGTAATAGAAGAATCATTATAAAATCAGTAGAGGCAGTTCAAGGAAAATAAGTTTTGGGAGCTAGAGAAAATTAGCCAGAGAAAGAGGAACATAAATTAATGTTTGAAAACATTAAAGATGAAAGATGGGAAATGCAGGAGTCTGAAAGGAAATGCTTTTGTTATAATCCCCATCGTGCAGATTTCCTGCACAGATTGCTTTATATTGCCATACTTTGTTTCTTTTTTTTTCTCTCAAGCTTATAAGCAATATGAACATTTATTTCCAACGTTAGAGGGGAATAATTTAAGATTGCGGTATGTGAGTACTTATTTTCACAGAAGGTGGCAAATCTCAGGAATTTTCTATCCTGGGATGTTGTGGAAGCTGGATCATTAGGGGTATTTAATGAGGAAGTGGAGTCATTTTTGAAAGGTCAGGGGTATAAAGGACTATGAGGAAACGGCACGGAAGAGATGAGCCTGGGCAGATCAGCCATGTCTATATTTCATGGCAGGACAGGCTTGAAGATTGAGTGGCCTACTCCTGTGCCTAATTTCTTATGTTCAGGCCACGTTAACTTGGGGAGATTTACAGGCCAACGATGGGGGAAGGAAAGGAGAAACTGATTTCTTTCTGGGGAGGAAAGGAGCTTGCAATATTTTCTGCAGATTGAGAGTTTTTTGGGGGAATCAGATTGAAAGGGCAGAAAGAAAGGGGAAATGTGTCAAGATACAGTGTGAGATATATAAGACTGATTTGAGCAGAAATCTCTTTACTAAGAGGCTGGTGAACCTGTGGAATTCACTGCCACAAAAGGCAACAGAGACCAAATTGCTGAACAAAGGCATCAAGGCGTACTGGGAGCGAGCAGGGAGAAGCTATTGAGATTGTATTGAATGGTACAGATATGAAGGCCAAATTACTTTTTTTTGTTCCTTTTTTTCTATAGTCCCATTTAAAGATGAGGAACAGAAAAACTGATGTAAAAACAGAACATGCTGGATCAGTCTGAAGAAGGGCTCTGTCTTGAAAAGTCACCTATTCATGTTCTCCAGACCTGCTGTGTTACTCCAGCACTTTGCGTCTTTTTCTGGTAAATTCCTCTTTGTTCTATTGATGTGAGTGAAACAATGCCAGGAGATTCCATTGAGCCAGGGTTTAATTGAAAATGATCCCACCCCAGTCAGATACAGATTGTGTTCTCTTTTGCAGGTATACATTTGTCAGCAGTCCCCATTTATGCCAAGAATTTGTTCCTTTGTACAGCACATTCTTGGGAAAAGAAGATTAACAACTCTGCTCTCACAGGATTTGTAACCATTGATCTTCAGTCTTCCGTACCCCATTCAGCTGCAACAATTTTTCCCCATCAACACAATCCAGTCCCTTCATTACAAGATAAATTACAATTGCAACCTTACATATGTGTTATTTAGGAATTAACTTTATTTTAAATTTATTTGTGCAGATTGGGTATTTTAAATTGGGAATCAATAGTGTGGGCTTGGTGTCCTCGGTTCAAATCCTACACATCATGTGCAGTGTGAGAGAACCAACATTCCAATAGAATGTAATATTCTAAACACAAATCTAACCACGGACAAATGGTTTATTTTTTTTATGAATGCAATAAAGCTCCCTGTTTGCTTTGGATATACCCGCAGGGATCTTAAATATTTAGGGACTGATGCACTATTACACACAATTTATTTTCCTTTGGTGTCAGAACTGTTGCTGTAAGGTCTATGTATATTTAACATTAGGCTTGCTCATGTGTATAACTTTATGCTATACGTTCTGTATACTTTTCAATGCACAAACCCATTCATCCCAAATGCTTGCAGCTGGAAACTATCTATTGTATGCAAAGATAAGAGATGTTGTTCAGATGGTATCCCGTTGGGGAAAGAAGAAAGCACAAAACACCAGCTGAGAAATTGCAACATGCCTAAAAACATGAGCTAAAGTGGCACTGCACAGGGGCTCATGCCAACTTAGTAAGAGGCTCCCATGCTGTGATCTTCTTTCATGCACAAAGCCCAGGGCATTACAAGCAGTAGAATAGGTTTTACATCACTAAGCCCACTTCTCGGGCCCAGCAAAACTGGGAATAGCTTAGCATTATGGTACGTTAGAATGGGTGAGAGAAGGGGATGTTAGCTGAATACAAGTTATTGACGGTTGGGAACAATACCTTGTTGTAGAGGTGATCATTGGGATCGTGGGGAGGGTACGGTATGGAAAATTAGTGGGAGAAGGAGTAGTTGGTTGGCATTAGTGGGGTACATAATTAGAAAGAATTGTCGGTTAGAAAGTTTAGTTTAGTTTACTTTACTTTACTTTATTGTCACATGTACCGAGGTATAGAGGAAAGCTTTTGTTGCATGCTAACAAGTCAGTGGAAAGACAATACAAGATTACCATCAAGCCACCCACAGTGTACAGATTTATGATAAAGGCAATAACATGAATAACATTTAGTGCAAGATAAAGTCCAGTAAAGTCCGATCAAAGATAGTCCCAGGGTCTATGAGGTAGATAGTAGCTCAAGACTGCTCTCTAGTTGTTGGTGGGATGGTTCAGTTGCCTGATAACAGCTGGGAAGAAACTGTCCCTGAATCTGTGCGTTTTCACACTTCTATACCTCTTGCCTGATGCGAGAGGGGAGAAGAGGGAGTGGCCGGAATGTGACTCATTCTTGATTATTCTGTTGACCTTGTCAAGGCAGCATGAGGTGTAAATGGAGTCAATGGAAGGGAGGTTGGTTTGCGTGAAAGGTCTGGGCTGCATCCACAATTCTCTGCAATTTCTTGTGGTCTTGGATGGAGCTGTTCCCAAACAATACTGTGATACATCTCGGAAAAAATGCTTTCTACAGCGCATCTGCAGAGGTTGGTGAGAGTTGTTGGTGACATGACAAACTTCGTAAGCCTTCTAAGGAAATAGAGGCATTGACACCATCGCCATCAATGTATACTGGGGTATGTGTACCTCTTCGTTTCCTGAAGTCGATCACTATCTCCTTTGTCTTGCTGAAATTGAGAGAAAGGATGTTGTCTCAACACCAGGTCACAAGGTGCTCATTCTACTTCGCGTACTACGTCTCATCATTAATTGATATCCAGCTCACAACGGTGGTGTCGTCTGCAAAGTTGTGAATTCAATTGGATTTGTACTTGGCTGCACAGTTGTGGGTGTACAAGGAGTAAAGAAGGGGGCTGAGAGCACATCCTTGTGGAGCACCAGTGCCCAGCTGGTGATGCCAGCAATTATGGAGATAATTGGAGTGATGAGGGAAATTACTGGACAAGGCTTGGTTGGAAAGATGGCAGAGAAAGGTCAGGCAGATGAGGCAGGGAGGTAACCAGGGTATCTGAACAAATCACAGTCAGGAGAAGACCATGTGGACCTTTGAGCCTGATCTTTCAGTCATCAACATTACAGTTGATCTTCTCCCTTAATACCATTTTCCCAATATTTCTTGATTTCCTTAATTCTTAGAAATCCTATAGTTTTTGTTTTGAAAGTCTAAGCTTTTACAGACATCCAGGTTAGAGAGTTGCGACGATTCGCCGCTCTCCAAATGAAGAAATATTTTGTCGTCTCATTATTAAATGGCTGCGGCCTTAAGCTGTCAAGCTCATTAAGAATGTTTTCAGTTTTGGAGATCTCCTCGCATGCTGAAAAACCCAAGAAAATACACACATAATCTGCTCAATCTCACCTCAAATGGCCATTCCTGGAACCAGGACCATAACCCAGAGGTCGATAGAGGGGAGAAGGCAGAGGAATGGGGTTAGGGGGGAGAGATATATCAGCAATGATTGATTGACTTGATGGGCCGAAAGGCCTAATTCTACTCTGATCCCTCATGACCTTATAACCAGTCTAATGGAACGTTATTGCATTTACCCTGTAGCAAGTGCAGCCTTTCGTAGATAAATTGACCAAAACTACACACTGTACTCCAGGAAAGTAAGAGCTAAGCCATCCAGTGACTAAAATATTTAGAGCTTGCATTGACCTGGAAGATTGCATGGATGGGCTTTTTAAATAATCCCAAAGCTCTCCCAACCTCCTGGTCGAGAATAATAATAATAATAATAATAATACATTTTATTTATATAGCGCTTTTCATATACTCAAAGACGCTTTACAGAGATTTTGAGAACATAGGGAAATTAATAAATAGATAAATAAGTAAATAAATAAATGAACAGAGAAAGGAGACAGTAGGTGAGGTGACCTTCAGTGGTTGAAGGCAGTGCTGAACAGGTGAGACTTCAGCGATGTTTTGAATGTGGTGAGTGTGGGGGAGTCTCTAACGGTTTGGGGTAGTGAGTTCCATAGGGTGGGAGCAGCGATGGAGAAAGCCCTGTCCCCCCAGGATCTGAGTTTAGTCCGGATGTGGGGGGATAGGAGATTGGCAGCGGCAGAGCGGAGGGTGCAGGTGGGAGTGTGCCTGTGGAGGAGGTCGGTCAGGTAGGATGGGGCCAGGTTATGGAGGGCTTTGTAGGTTATGAGGAGGATTTTGTACTGGATTCTCTGGGGGATGGGGAGCCAGTGGAGTTTATAAAGGATGGGGGTGATATGGTCACGGATCGAGGTGTGTGTGAGTAGACGGGCAGCGGAGTTTTGAATGTATTGAAGTTTATTGATGAATTTTGAGGGTGCGCCATAGAGGAGGCTGTTGCAGTAGTCCAGACGGGAGGTGATGAAGGCGTGGATGAGGGTTTCTGCAGCTGTGGAGGAGAGGGATGGACGGAGACGGGCAATGTTTTTGAGGTGGAAGAAGGCTGTCTTTGTGATGTGTTTGATGTGTTTGTCGAAGGAGAGGGTTTGATCAAAGATGATTCCAAGATTCCGGATGTGAGGTGAGGTGGATACTGGGAGACCATCAATGTTGAGGATGAAGTTTTGGGTGGATTTGGTGAGCATTTTTGGTGAGAATGGCTCCAGTTTCAGGCCTAAGCTGTTCACAAACCTCATCCACGCAGCACTGTCTCAGATATAATGACACATCATCCTCTACAATAATCTTCCACACTGGTGCTGTCCAAGGATGCATTCTCAGCCCCTGATGATACTCCTTATACACTCAGGACTGTGCAGCCGAACACCAAAACAATTCAATTTACATTCACAGAGGACACCACCATAGTGGGCCGGATATCAAATAATGGCATGACAGAGTACGACAGGAAAGACATTGAGAACCTCATAACCTGGTGCCAAGACAACAACCTTTCCCTCAATGCCCGCAAAACAAAGGAGATTGTGATTAACTTCAGGAAGCGAAGCAGTACATGCACCTCGGTATACATTGATGGTGCTGAAGTAGACATGGTCATGGTGTTATTTTCTTATACACCAATGCCTCTACTTTCTTAGAAGCTTAGGAAGTTCGGCATGACCCCAACAACCCTCACCAACTTCTGCAGATGTGCATAGAAAGCTTCTATTGGGATACATTGCAGCATAGTTTGGGAACAGCTCTAACCAAGACCACGAGGAATGGCAGAGAGTTGTGGACATCACCCAGACCATCATGCAAAACAAAACCTCCCTTGCATCGGCTCCATCTACAACACGCAGCCTCTGCAAGGCTACCAGCATAATCAAGGATCAGTCTCATCCCAGTCACTCCCTCTTCTCCCCTCTCTCATCAAGCAAGAGGTTTAGAAGCTTGAAAATGCATATGCTCAAATTTAGGGACAGTTTCTTCCCAACTTTTATCAGGCAACTGAACCATCCTCTCACCAGCTAAAGTGTGGTCCTGACCTCCCATCTACTTCATTGGAGACATGTGAACTATTTTTAATTGGACCTTATTGGACTTTATCTTGCACTAAATGATATACGTTTTATCCTTTATCTGTACACTGTAGAAGGGTTCATTGTAAACAATTTTCTTTTCATTGACTGGACAGCACAGTTTTTCATTGGACCTCGGTACATGTGACAATAATAAACTAAACTAAACTAAACTAAAAGACATTATATTGGTGTAAGCAGTTCTTGCCATTTTTTTATCATGTTGCAAGCCCAGCAGACTGTCTACATACTGTCTATGACTGTCAGACTGTCTGAAGAAGGGTCTTAACCCGAAATATCACCCATTCCTTCTCTCCAGAGATGCAGCCTGTCCCGCTGAATTACTCCAGCATTTTGTGTCTATCTTTGGTTTAAGCCAGCATCTGCAGTTCCTTCCTACACAGACTGTCTACATACACGGGTAATACACATGGAGGATGTCCGCCTCTAATTTCGGGGAGGGCAGTGCTGGTGCTCAAAGTTTTAGGACTCAAAAGCATTTTGCCTCTTGGTAAACATTCTATTGAATGGGGGATGAGAGGTAAGCAGAGGAGAAGAAATCTTTCACGGGAAAATTTCTTGCTCTTCATGCAGTTGTTGGAGTTCCACATTTAAACAAAACATTTCCAGACTCACCATGGATGCCATGCAACATGAATAAAGCTAGTCAAATCTAAAATTCCTGAAAGTCAGAGAACCAGCCAATTTAAACATCGTTATTCCATAGCTTCAAAAACAAATCCTGTAAAATGAAAAACTATAGAATATAGAACAGTACAGCACAGGAACAGGCCCTTTGGCCCACAATGTCCCAACCAAACATGATGTCAAGTTAACCAAGTCTACAATGTATACGTGTGATCCATATCCCTCCATTCCCTGCATATCCTCGGGCCTATCCAAAATTCTTCTAAATATCATATCATATCATATCATATATATACAGCCGGAAACAGGCCTTTTCGGCCCTCCAAGTCCGTGCCGCCCAGCGATCCCCGCACATTAACACTATCCTACACCCACTAGGGACAATTTTTACATTTACCCAGCCAATTAACTTATATACCTGTACGTCTTTGGAGTGTGGGAGGAAACCGAAGATCTCGGAGAAAACCCACGCAGGTCACGGGGAGAACGTACAAACTCCTTACAGTGCAGCACCCGTAGTCAGGATCGAACCTGAGTCTCCGGCGCTGCATTCGCTGTAAAGCAGCAACTCTACCGCTGCGCTACCGTGCCGCCCTTAAATGCCCTTAAAGTATCTGCCTCAACCACCACCCCCAGCAGCACATTCCAGAGGAACACCAGCCTCTAAGTAAAACACTTGCCCACACATCCCCTTTAAACTTAGTTCATCTCCCCTTCAACCTAAGCCCTCTAGTCTTTAACATTTCCACCCTGGATAAAGGTTTCTGACTATATACCCTATCGATGCCTCAACCTGAAAACATTCCAGAGTGCGGCACGGGGGCGCAGCGGTAGAGTTGCTGCCTTACAGCGAATGCAGCGCCGGAGACTCAGGTTCGATCCTGACTACGGGTGCTGTACTGTAAGGAGTTTGTACGTTCTCCCCGTGACCTGCGTGGGTTTTCTCCGAGATCTTCGGTTTCCTCCCACACTCCAAAGACATACAGGTATGTAGGTTAATTGACTGGGTAAATGTAAAAAAATTGTCCCTAGTGGGTCTAGGATAGTGTTAATGTGCGGGGATCGCTGGGCGGTGCGGACTTGGTGGGCCGAAAAGGCCTGTTTCCGCGCTGTATATGAAATATGAAATAAATAAAAAAATATGAAAACAATCTAAGTTTGTTCAATCTCTCCATACAATTAATACTGTCTAATCCAGGCAGCCTGCTGGTACCCTCTCCAAACCTTCCACATCCTTCCTGTAATGGAGTGACCAGTACAGCACGCAATAATCCAAATGTGGTCTGATCAAAGTCTTTGAAGTAGCACCATGACTTCCTGACTCTTACACTCAATGCCTTGACCGATGCAGGCAAGCATACCATGATCTCAGAGAGCTGCGTGGCAGGGTGGGTACCCCAGGGAGCTGCGGCCCTTACACCGGGGACACGCCTGGAAGGTCCAGCTTGTCCTCTGGAGACTGAGGACGTGCCCGCCCGGTGGGCCCGACTAACCCGCTGAAGACCTGCGCCAGGGATTGGAACCCGCCCTGTAGGCCCCACTCACCAGCCATGGATGGTAGAACCGCGACCCGCGTCGGAATCCAGAACCCGCCCTGTAGGCATGGCTCACTCGCCATGGACCAACCCACGGGAATGCCACGTGGAGGGCCGGTAAGCCAACCGGCCGCGGGGGAGAGTGCAGGCCTCAACGGTTGGAGGTCCTGCAGCTGCCTGGTACTCAGTTGGTCCGGGCACCGCTCCAAGAGGCCGAGCACGTGGACAGCACATGACCTACAGCAGTGGAGCAGCGGCAGAGGATACCACAGCAACGCTTGGCCAGGTCGGTTCTGCAACGCCGCCAGGACAACAGACCTTCATGGTCAGGACGAGATCCCTGCACCTACAACAACTGGGACTTGAAAATGGCACCAAACTGGCAACACTATATACTGTCTCAGTGTACTACTACTATACATTTAAATTGTATCTGAGACGCTTACCTAAAAGTGCTTATGTATAGTGATACTTAGACTGAACTGTACACAAAAATGTCATTGTACCTCGGCACATGTGACAAATAAAGCACCTTACTCTGCACTTTCTTTATTTCTCTATCTACGTGTGTTCCAACTTTCAGGGAGCTGTGGAATTGGATACCAAGATTTTTTAGATTTAGAGATACAGTGCAGAAACAGGCCCTTCGGCCCACCGGGTCCGTGCTGCCCAGCAATCCCCGCACACTAACACTATCCTAAACCCACTAGGGACAATTTTTACATTTGCCCAGCCAATTAACCTACAAACCTGTACATCTTTGAAATGTGGGAGGAAACCGAAGATCTCGGAGAAAACCCACGCAGGTCATGGGGAGAACGTACAAACTTCGTACAGACGGCGCCCGTAGTCAGGATCGAACCTGAGTCTCCGGCGCTGCATTCGCTGTAAGGCAGCAACTCTACCGCTGCGCCACCATGCCGCTGATCCCTCTGTACATCAATGCCATTAAGGATCTTGCCATTAACCTTCCTCTTAAATTCTTCCTCCCAAAGTGCAACACCTCACACTTGCTTAGATTAAACTCCACTTGCCATTTCTCCACACATTTCTATAGCTGGTCTATATCCCACCATATACTTTGACAAGCCTCCTTACTGTCTGCAACTCACCAATTTTAATGTTGTCTGAAAACTTATGAACCAACCCAGCACCATTTACGTGCAAGTCGTTCATATATATATATATATAATGTACACACACACACACACACATATGTGTGTATATATCTCACAACTGACAGAATCTGAGATGATTATGGGGTAGGCTTCCACAGTGATATCGTATCATGATTTACCAACACTGCAGACAGCACTGGCCTTGGCTCAATATTTCTGTCTTCTGATGATAGCATTTAAACTCTTGAATAAATTTAAGATTTGTGCATTGCAGTGACCTGAAATACCATGGGAATACAATTGGTTGTTTGCTAATATGTGGGAAAAAGTTTATTTCCTGGCAGGGATGAGAAAACAGAACATGTTAATTCTTCATTAATTGAAAATAATAGAGAAAAGCGCAGCAGGGCTCCTGGTAATGACAGACAATGTTGCTCAGTGATGAGTGATGAGTGGGAGGAATTCAGTGAAATAATTCAACATTATCAGGTTAGAATTGAAAGCAGTTCCTATCTGCTATGAATGTGAAAGTGCTCAGATACTGGGGATAAGCACACAGTAAAACATATAACAAAGAAAGCATTGTTTAACTGATTGCATGTGGGCTTTCCTCCAACAACATAAGCACAATAATATGGTCAGGGATTCGAGCCAATTTATTTTCTCAGATATATCTGAAACTACATGTTAGACTCATAATTATGTACAGCCCCATGAAATTTCTCGCTGTCCAAAAGAAAACTCAATAAAAATCCACGTTATGAAAACAGAAACAGAAACAGAAACGTACATAAAGGTACATAAATGTGCATCATTTAATATTGAATCTCTGATAATAATATTCTATGGTCTACCTGGTTGGGGGGAGCCAGCCAGAGGAGATGGACTCTGAGACAGCATGCTGGTTTAATCTTGATTGACGCTTGTGCTCAGCTTGCTCCTGTCCTGCTGTGCTTCACAGCACTTCAAGGACATTCCTCGGGCCTGTATTATGCCAAAGGCAGAAAATACGACTAGCTTAGATGGGGCAACTTGGTCAAGTTTGGCCGAAGGGTCTGTTTCTGTGCTGTATCACTCTGTGACTCTATTTGGTTTCTTCTATTGATTGATTGATTGATTGATTGATTGATTAAAAGCTACACCTTGGAAATAGGCCCTTCAGCCCACTGAGGTCATACTAACTATCGATCAACTGTTCACACTAGTTCTACATTATCCCACATTTACGTCCATTCCTTACACACTAAGTGCAATTTACAGAGGCCAATTAATCTACAAGCATGCACATCTTTGGGATATGGGTGGATACCGGAGCACCCGGATGAATTGCATGCAGTCACAAGGAGAACATGCAAACTCCACACTGATATCAATCGAGATCAGGATTGAACACACAGAGTTCTGGCACTGTGAGGCATCAGGTCTACAAGTTGTGCCACTATGTTGCCCTAAGATCTCAATAAATGTTTAGGTCTACACACGATAAGATGCTATTATAAACACCCTTTTCAAAAGTAACAGCATTTTAGTTTTTCCAAGGTCCAGAAATAAAAAATTATGAAGCAAATCTCTAATTTCATTAAAGGCTTACAAATTTTGAACAAACATCTTCAAGGTCATTTCCCACAGTCATATAACTATGGTTTATATTTTAAATATTTAAAACATCAGTTTGTATTTATCATGTGTGCACTTTACCTTCAGTTTTCTGAGGCTGAGCACAACACAGAAACAGGCCCACCTCATTTCATGCTGACCTTTCAATCTAATCCCATTTTTTAACTTTTGGCTGTTTCCCCCTGCACCGTGCCTAGCTAAATATTGTCCAAATGCCTTTTATATGCTGTTATTTTGTCTGCTCTGTCACCTCCTCTGGCAGCTCATTGCAGATAACCACCATTCTCTGTGTAAGAAAATAACTGCAGATGCTGGTACAAATCGAAGGTATTTATTCACAAAATGCTGGAGTAACTCAGCAGGTCAGGCAGCATCTCAGGAGAGAAGGAATGGGTGATGTTTCGGGTCGAGACCCTTCTTCAGACCACCATTCGCTGTGTGTAAAACAGATCTCCTTTAAATTTCTCCTCTCTCCCTCCATCCTCTATCCTGTCATTCTAGATTGTATTGCTCTGGGGACAAGACTGACGATCTATCCTATCTATGCCCCACATCATTTTATAAATCTCAATAGGTCTATCCCTTAGCCTCATACATTCCAGTGAAAATAAACCCTCACTATTCAAGTTCTCCCTATAATCACAGCCTTCCATTCAGGACAACCTTCTTGTGAATCTTTTCTGCACTCACCTTTGCTACCGCATCTTTCTTCTAGTGCGATGATCAGAACTGTAGATAATATGCCAAATTAGAGCTAGATTTAGCTCTTAGGGCTAAAGGAATCAAGGGATATGGGGAAAAAGGAGGAATGGGGTACTGATTTTAGATGATCAGCCATGATCATATTGAATGGCTGTGCTGGCTCAAAGGGCCGAATGGCTTACTCCTGCACCTATCTTTCTATAAATGCAGTTTAGCCAGTCTTTTGCATAGCTGCAACAGGACAACCAAACTCAAGCTTAAAGGTCAGCTGATGGAAGCGATCATATCAAATGCATTTTCACTATCCTATTCATCTCTACTGTCAATTTCAAGGAGTTATGGATATGCACTCCCAAAGCCCTCTGTATATCAACACTTCTAAAGTCCCTGTATTTACTCTATATCTCCTGCTAGGATTGAAACTCCCAAAGTGCCTTTCCTCAGACTTGTCTGGATTAAATTCCATCTGCCACCATTCTGCCCAATCTGCATTCTGCTCAGATGACCTTAGCACCACATAGAGAGCCTTCTTCACCATCCATGGCTCCACCAATTTTTGTGTTCTCTGCAGACTAAATAAATAATTGGATCATCTACATTTTCATCCAAGTCATTTCCATCCAAATCATATACCTACTGCATTCAGTGCTCCCGATGTGGCCTCCTTGACATCGGCGAGACCAAGTATAAATTAGGTGACCGTTTTGCCGAACACTCACTCATGGTCAACCTAGGCCTGCTGAATCTCCCAGTTGCTAACCATTTTAACTCCCCCTCCCATTCCTACACCAACCTTTCTGTCCTAGGCCTCATCCATTGCTGGAGTGAGGCTACACACAAACTGGAGGAACAGCACACGATACTCCACTTGGGTAACCTACAACCTAACGGTATGAACATTGAATTCTGTAATTTCAGGTAACACTCCACCCCATTCTTTTTCTTCTCCCCCCCCCCACTTTTCCACTTTCCTGTTCCCCGTTCTCCCATTATTCCATCCCCTTTTCTCCCCCCACCCTAGTCCCCCTGTACCTAGGTCCCTCCCCGTGGCTTAACATTTCACTCTGCTTTCAAAACTTTTTTTCAATCTCTTACTTCGACAGAGATGCGATTTTTTTCCATATCGTATCTCTGTCCCCACTGCGGCCTAACATCGTGGAGTTGGCGGCCTCTGCTGGAGAGGTTGGCGCTCCAAGCCGCGGGAGTCTGCGGGACTTTAACATCGCGATCCCTTTGCCGGGGATCGAAGCTCCAATCGCGGGGCCTGTGGACTTTAACATCGTGAAGCCCGCAGTCTCTGGTAAGAAGAGGCCGACTCAGGAGCTCCATGCAACGGAGAGAGGTTCAACCACCCCAACGCGGGAGTTTCGATCACCCCGACGAGGGCTTCAATCGTCGGCTGTGGGGGCTTTGATCGCCCCGACTGCAGATGGTTTGACTGCCCCGACCGTGGGAGAACAAAGAGGAAGCAGATTGAACTTTATTGCCTTCGATCACAGTGAGGAATATGGAATCCACTGTGACGGATGTTTATGTTAACTTTTATGTGGTTGTGCGTCTTGTTGCTTTTCACTTAGTATGGCTGTATGGTAACTCAAATTTCGCTGTACCTTAATTGGTGCATGTGACAATAAACTGACCTTGACACCTTGAAATCTTGAAACCTTGAAACCTCATCTTTTCTTATCAATGCTCTTTTGTCTCTTTTTTGTCCACTTTAGTCCCCTTTTGAGAATAGCATGCAGTTCTGGTGGCCATATTGGAAGAAGGATGTGGATGCTTTTGGAAAGGTTGCAGAAGAGGTTTATCAGAACGATGCCTGGATTAGGGGGTATTAGTTGCAGGGAGAAGTTGGATAGACTTGGATTTTTTTTCCGGAACACCCGAGGTCGCGGTGTGACCTGATAGACGAATATAAAATTATGAGAGGCATCGATAGGTTCGTGTTAAACAATTTCCATTGCATGAATTATTAACGTATTGATGCTCCAAGCACCAATAACTTCACACATGCCGAGCAGTTTGAATCAGTAATCCAGATGAAATAGCTTTGGAAAGGTGAGCTAATTTTTCATAAAAAGACACAAAAAGCTGGAGTAACTCAGCGGGTCATGCAACATCTCTGGAGAAAAGGAATAGGTGATGTTTCAGGTCGAGACACTTTTTCAGACTGAGTCTCAGGTGAGAGGGAAATGAGAGAGTCGTCGTACTAGTTTCATTGATGTCCTGTTGAGTTGCACTGTTTGTATAACTCGTTATCACTTTCCCCACAGCCAACACTGGATCATTGTGGGCTCTACCTTTCCTTATTCATCATTGCTTTTTGCATATCTTTCATTCATTTGTTCCATGTACCTTCTATACTTCTTGTTTCCATCTCCCCTGACTCTCAGACTGAAGAAGGATCTCGACCTGAAACATCACCTATTCCTTTTCTCCAGAGATGCTGCCTGACCCGCTAAGTTATTTTAACTGTTTGTGTCTATCTTCGGTGTAATCCAGCATCTGTAGTTACATCCTACACATACTTATTTTTCACAAAGATGCTTCTGGAACTATTGAAGAGAATTGAGCTTGCAGTGACCTGCACAATACTCTTTGAAGACATGGCACATTGTAGTTGAGAGATGAGGTCTCCACTTTACTTGTTCTGCCAACTCTCACCTCCCCACCATCCCCCCAATTGTATACCTCCCATTGTCGCTTTCTCTTCATTCCCTTTAGAAGTCTATACATGGATAAGACATGTTTGGCGGGATATGGACCAAGCGCAGGCAGGTGGGACTAGTGCAGCTGGGACATGTTGGCCAATGTTGGCAAGTTGGGCCGAAGGGCCTGCTTCCACACTGTATCACTCTATGACTCTATGACTAAGTGTGTCATCAGCCTTGGAATGAGAGAATTTAAAGAGAGCGGAACTCAGATAAAACTGACTCACATACACGTCCATGAATGTTCAAGGCTGAGAGTGTCTCTGCTGGTTACTTGTGAACTTCTATACCTAATCAACACGTTTGCTTCTTGACAAGCAACTTATTTCAGAAGAGCAGCAGGTTAGATGTCACACATCTGAATCAAACTGCTTGTGCCAGGATGCAGCCGAACAGAAAAATATAACATTCATATGTCAATCAACCAATTCCATAAATGTTCTGTATTCATTTTGTGCTCATTGCTCTGAATAACTTTGTATTTGCAAATAATAATGCATGCTGGAGGAAAAGGTGATCATTGACAGAGTGTGCAGCGTTGTGGGCAGTTCAGACGAGTATTTTGAAGGATAGTAGGTGTGCTCTAAGTGGCATTTAACATTTAGCTAAATGTTTTACATCTTAATGTCTCGCATGTCAGCAACATCAGATTGCATTGTTTCCTGGATATAACTTATTTGCATATCTTCCTTCCTGTGCTGGATTTGATTGAAGATTTACATCTTAATTTTCCATATCTAGGATTCTAATTTATGAATCATGCAACAGGTAAGTTTAATGTGGGAATCCTGAGATTTGTACTGTGGTATGTTATCTCAAGCTGTGCTTGAAAAGGGTAGGTGTGTCTAATATTGGTCCTGATGGTTGAATCCCCTTTATGTGTCTTTTGTTTCTCTTTATGACCGAGGAATCTTATCTTTAGCCAGCTTCCTGAAGTTAATTGTGCATTTTCTCTTGCCATTGTTAAGTATGGGGCACAAATAGCTGGTACAAATCTAATATATTACTGGTATTTATTTACAAAATGCTGGAGTAACTCAGCAGGTCAGGCAGCATTTCAGGAGAGAAGGAATGGGTGACGTTTTGGTTCGAGACCCTTCCTCAGACTGATGTCAGGGGGGCGGGACAAAGGAAGGATATAGGTGGAGACAGGAAGTTAGAGGGAGAACTGGGAAGGGGGAGGGGAAGAGAGGGACAGAGGAACTATCTAAAGTTGGAGAAGTCAATGTTCATACCGCTGGGCTGCAAGCTGCCCAAACGAAATATGAGTTGCTGTTCCTCCAATTTCCAGTGGGCCTCACTATGGCACTGGAGGAGGCCCATGACAGAAAGGTCAGACTGGGAGTGGGAGGGGGAGTTGAAGTGCTCAGCCACCGGGAGATCAGGTTGGTTAAGGCGGACTGAGCGAAGGTGTTGAGCGAAACGATCACCGAGCCTGCGTTTGGTTTCGCCGATGTAAAGAAGTTGACATCTAGAGCAGCGGATGCAATAGATGAGGTTGGAGGAGGTGCAGGTGAACCTCTGTCTCACCTGGAAAGACTGTTTGGGATAGAGTTGAGGGGGGAGGTAAAGGGACAGGTGTTGCATCTCCTGCGGTTGCAGGGAAAAGTACCCGGGGATGGGGTGGTTTGGGTAGGAAGGGACGAGTGGACTAGGGAGTTATGGAGGGAGTGGTCTCTGCAGAACGCAGAAAGGAGAGGGGATGGGAAGATGTGGCCAGTAGTGGGGTCCCGTTGTAGGTGACGGAAATGTTGGAGGATGACTTGTTGGATACACTGGCTGATGGGGTGGAAGGTGAGAACGAGGGGGATTCTGTCCTTGTTACGAATGGGGGGAGGGGAGCAAGAGCGGAACTGCGGGATGTAGAAGATGCCCTAGTGAGAGCCTCATCTATAATGGAAGAGGGGAAGCCCCGTTTCCTGAAGAATGAGGACATCTCTGATGCCCTAATGTGAAACACCTCATCCCGGGCGCAGATGCGGCGTAGACGGAGGAATTGGGATTAGGGGATAGACTTTTTGCAGAAGACAGGGTGAGAAGAAGTGTAGTCCAGATAGCTGTGCGAGTCAGTGGGTTTATAGTAGATGTTTATAGTAGATTGACTCGCACAGCTATCTGGAACATCTGGAACCCACTGACTCGCTGATCCCACTGATGGTATCTTTATGGTGTAGCATTTTAATACCATCTTAAATTACTTCTGTTGCTCAGTTGTGAAAGTGATGAACCTACTGCAACGTTAAACACTACTGCAAACAACCATTGGGTAACACACTATGCTAACAGTCTCCAAGTGATTTCCAAATAAAGCATAAAAAATAATCAATGGTTTAATGATTCAATTTAATGACTCAGTGATAGTTTAATGATACCAGTTGCAATGACATTTTTTTGTTTTTGCATACAATACACAAAGTGCACAAAGAGTCCCAATGTTTCTGGCATCGACAAAGTTACAAAAGTACTCATTAGAGTCATGCTGGTCCCCTCGTCGTTCTCGGTGCCTCGCCAGGTTCTTCTTTATTCTCGGTACCTACCCCCCTCCACCCCTGCTGGGTCCCTCTCTGTTCTCTGCAGTGCAGCACGACTGCCTCTCTGCGGCCCGTCCTCGGAGTGCAAGCTGAAGTATGCAGTACAACCTTATCCAAAGTTCACAGTAGTTCAGGGCTGAGGTAGGGATGTGGTCAGGATTGTGCAGTGTGGTTCAAGAGCCTCTTGGCTGATGGGAAGAAGCTGTCTTTGAACTTCAGGCTCCTGCACCATCAGATGATTGCAACGAAAAGATGGAGTGGCCGGGATCTTGTGGGTTTTTGATGATATTATCTGACTTCTTACTTCCTGTGGATCCCTTTGATGGTTGTGAGGTGAGATTGTGGGTTTTTGGTGATACTAGCTGACCTCACTCCCTGTAGGTCTGATGGTTGTGAGTGTGATGAATCAGGCAGTGTTAACCACTTTCTGCAGCCTACTTTGTTTTTGAGCATTCGAGGCTGCACAGCAACTCTACAACTCCAATATCTCTTTTTTTTTTAATTTGTTTTCCAATCCCATGGTGTTTGCTTTGATTCCTTTTTGTATCAACGCTGCATGGACAATAAAGTGAAAATGGAAATGATGGCCATGAAGCTATGAACATTTAATGATTATTTTAATATATTTAGGCTGCCAATAAGTCAAGAGGTAAAATATTTAGATTTGCTTCACAACATTTATTGATATTTACAGAATATTTGTAATGAAAATAAGTCACCAACTTGGACATCCAAACTAACTTCATCACAAATTAACATTATTGATATTTTTGGAATATCTATAGTGATAATATATGGGATATTCAAATATTTAAACATCAGCTTTTAGATTGTAACAGGAGTCTGTCATCAGAGTGGCTGCACAATTTAACAATTGTTAATTTTATCTCTGGTTTGGTTAATTAGTTATATTCATTGAGGTAGCTCCTACAAAGGGGCAGGGAAAATTCCAAGGATATCCATTTTTATAAAGTTTGTGGATCTTTCTGTAAAGATTTGCAGAAGGGATTATTAGCACAATAAAGGAGCAGGGAACTAAAGTAATGTGTGAACCAAAGGAGGCTATACATCCCCAGCTTTACTTTCCAATACTCCCATCACCTGATGTTAGTCCTTATCCCATGCCTGACAAAGATGGTATTTTTAGGGAATAAGTTCTGGATTTCCAAAGAATTGTGTGCAAATAACTATTCCAGAATCTGATTTACAGTTCCTTGGTTTGGATTCTTACCAAAAGATAAATTAGTTTTGCCATTCGAGACATCTTGATTGGATCCTTTCTGAAACCTAAATTCAAGGATACACAGCACCAATTTATTCCTTCACTTCTAAAGAGTTAAAGCTTTAAGCCTAGTCTCATTTGAGATGCAAAAATAGTTTTCCTGAGGTGTGGCACAAAAAAATTCAACAAAACACTGTGTAAGGGTGGCACAGTGGTGCACTGGTAGAGTTGCTGCCTTACAGCACCAAAGGCCCGAGTTCAATCCTGACTACATGTGCTGTCTGTGTGGAGTTTGTACATTCTCCCTGCGACCACGTGAGTTTTCTACAATTGCTCCCGTTTCCTCTCACATTCCAAAGATGTGTAGGATTTGTAGATTAATTGTCTTCTGTAAATTATCCCTAGTGTGTAGGATAGTGCTAGCGTGTGTGTGATCACTAATCAGCACAGACTCGTGGGCCAAAAGGCCTGTTTCCACGCTGTATCTCTGCACTAAACTAAATTAAGCAAATATTCGGAAAGATGTGAAGATGTACATAATGATAGCAAACTCATTGGATGCGATAATATTGCACCATCAAAGGCATCTGCAGGAGTTGCTGCCTCAAAAAGGCAGCCAGCATCATCAGAGACCCACGCCACCCTGGCCACACTCTCATTTTACTTCTGCCATTGGGAAAAGACAGTATCTCTAATCTCTAGGCTGTATCTCTAAAATAGACAATAGACAATAGACAATAGGTGCAGGAGGAGGCCATTCGGCCCTTTGAGCCAGCACCGCCATTCAATGTGATCATGGCTGATCATTCTCAATCAGTACCCCGTTCCTGCCTTCTCCCCATACCCCCTAAAATCAAAAAAAAATCTTTTAAAAAACGTACAGGAGCCTGAAAACTGTAATGTCCAGGTTCAGAAGCAGTTTCTTCCATGCAACCATCAGAATATTCAACATTACAACCTTCAAATAATCTCCAAACTACATAGAATTGGTTTTGCACTATTAATGTTTTATATATATATATTATATATATATATATATTATATATATATATATACATAATATATATATATAACATTAATATATATATATATATAATCTACAGGTCCACCATAGAATTTCCAGGACCCTTGGTTCCAGAGCCTTTCTGGACGTTCCATTTTGCCAGACCAACAAAGTCGCAGTCTCCAAGAGGAGACAATTGGTTCTGGAGCTGTCGCCTAGGCTGCTGGGGAGTTGTGATACCAGCCCACAAAGTTGGCCTCAGAAGTCAGCCTCAGAAGTCGGCTTTGGGAACGGATCTGCCATCTCCGGTTGGGCTGGAGTCCCCGAAACCCAGCCACAGGTTGAAATACGACCGATATTTGGCGCGGATGTCTCAATGAGGTCGAAATCGGCCGCCTCTTCCGACCTAGGCACGACATTTTGGGGGGACATAGGGAGGATTTCAAATGCAGATTAAAAGAGATATCAGACCACCAGTTGCCAGAAAAACAAGTGGTGGATCTGTACAAATTCTTTTTGTTGTTGTTTATTTTGGTGTTTACAGAGTACCAAGTTTACATATCGGTTATGCTGCTGCAAGTAAGAATTTCATTGTTCTGTTTTGGGACACATGACAATAAAACACTTTTGACTCTCGACTTAAATGCTGCAGGGAATCAGATCAGCCATTATCCAATTAGATGCAAAACAAAATTGAGGGAATGAATAGCTGTGATTCGTTAACTAGCAACTTCAATAACCACGTATGTGCTAATTATCTCTTGTGTGTAGAATTTCACAAAGTGCGCCGTAAAATGAACATCCTCCATGGATATTCTCCGGTGCATCATTGTAGAATCAGCTCAATTTCTAATGATACAAATATCAAAAGGAAGCCAGATGTATGCAAGGGAGAAAGGAAAAAGAAGAATATGTTTAGGAAGGAAGGAACTGTAAATGCTGGTTTACACCGAAGATAGACACAAAACACTGGAGTCACCCAACAGGTCAGGCAGCATCTCTGAAGAAAAGGAATAGGTGATGCTTCGGGTCGAGACCCATCTTCAGTATGTTGTTCTGTTAATAATAATATGTTGTTGCACTGAAAGAAATTAAGGTGGAAGGTGGCTGGTATGGAGCAAAAAATTGTTGGACTGAATGGTTTGTCTGTGTGTTTTTAAATTCTGTACAATCCTACAGGAGGCAAAACCATCTCCCCCTAATGAAAATAGCATTTAAATTCCTTTTTACTGGATGATCATAAAATGTAATTGATTCCAACATGTTGAGGCAGCATCCAACAAGACACAACACAAACAGCCAAATATATTTTTCTGCAAAGTGTGGTGAAATGGTTAGTAAACAGTCAATAACTTGCCATCATGTTAAAAGCACACAGATTCATAGATACGTGTGCAGAAGCATTTTCCTATCAAGCATATCTGAGGTTTTACTATTGAAGTTTGAATTAATTTTAAGCATGCAAAAATAATTGAGTAGGTAGAGACTAAATAAGTGCCCAAGGCTAATTTGATATATTCTGCGTAGGAGGTTGACAGATTATTACAAGAGTAATGTACTTGCTTAGATTACCAGGATATCAGAAGTAAAGGCAAATAAACAGGATTCTCATCAACAAAAAATACTTTAAAACCTGAAAAAAAATTGACTTCAGAATGCCAACCTCAAGAATTTGAGGAGCAGAAAGGAAATATAAAAATGCTTTAACAGAGGATACTGGAGAATTTAATTGCCAGGTAAATAGAAATGCAGAAAGAAATAACCAGGGTTAGGAAAATAGCCAGCCCAAAGGAGATAAAGGTTTAATACTGAAATTATACGAAGCAAGCTCTGGCAATTGGCTACAATACAACATTTATATGACTTAAGATCAACCTTGCTAGCATGTACTGATCCTTAGTACATTCGTAGAACATAGAACAGTACAGCTCAGGAACAGGCCATTTGGCCCACAATGTCTTCGCTGAACAAGTTGCTAATCCATAGAGTACTAGAGTCATACAGCATGGAAGCAGGCCCGTCAGCCTAACTCGTCCATGCCCACCAATATGCCCACCAATAAGCTGGTCCAATTTGTCCGTATTTGGCTCATATCCCTCTAAACCTTTTCAGCCTAAGTACCTGTCCAAATATGTTTTAAATGTTGTTATTGTACCAGCCTCATCTACCTCCTCTGGCAATGCATTCCACATATCCACGACCCACTGTGTGAAAAGTTGCCCGTCAGGTTCCTATTAAATCTTTCCCCCTCACCTTAAAACTGTGCCTTCTGGTTATTGCTCCCATAACTGAGATAAAAGTCTTTGTGCATTCACCCTATCAATTACCCTCATGTTTTTAAACTCCTTTATAAGATCTCCCCTCAGCCTCCTGCCTTCCACGGAATAAAGTCCTAACTTAACCAATATCTTCCTACAGCTCAGGTCCTCAAGTACTGGCAACATCCTCGTAAATCTTCTCTGCACTCTTCCTGCTTAATGACATCTTTACAATAGCAGGGCGGCCATAACTGAACACTATACTCCAAATGCGGCCTCCCCAACATCTTATGCAACTGTAACATCCCATCTTAATGTCATCAATACCTTGAACGATGAAGGCCATTGTACCAACACCCTTTACTACACTATCTACCTTTGACACCACTTTCAGGGTAGTGTGCACCAGTACCCCTAGATCCCTCTGCTCTACAAATCTCCCCAGGGCCCTACCATTCATTGTGCAGTCACTGCCTTGGTTTAACTTTGAAGTTAATCTAATCTCCTCTGCCTACGCAGGATCCATTTCCATTCATTCCTGCATATTCATCTTAAATGCCACTATCAAATCCCCTTGTTCCACGGACCCTTGGCTGTGAGTTATTTGACATTTCCACCCTGGAAAAATGATTCTGACAGTGAACCTTATAATAATTTTATATAGTTCCATTATTAAAAGGGACAATTTCTTTTTAATTACTTTTAAATCGAATGGGAGAAAAGAGCAGAGACGGCAAAAAGAAATTCAGTCCATTCTTTTAATTTACTTTCCCTTCTCCCACTCCCCACATTTGTTTGATCTTACGAGCCCCCACTGGATCACTTTTGCCATATCCGAACGTCCAAATATTCTACTTGGTTGACATTTTGAGGATTTGTTTTTGGAAAATATAGGGAAAGGTGATTGTCTGAGGAGATCAATTTCATAGAAAGGAAGGACATAGTGGTTCTAATGGAGGATTTTGGCTTTTACTGCGATCAGCAGACCACGGGCAGCACGGTAGCGCAGCGGTAGAGTTGCTGCCTTACAGTGCTCACAGCGCCAGAGACCCAGGTTCAATCCCGACTATGGGTACTGCCTGTACAGAGTTTGTACGTTCTCCCTGTGACCACATGGTTTTTCTCCAAGATCTTCGGTTTCCTCCCACGCTCAAAAGACGTACAGGTTTGTAGGTTAATTGGTTTGGTATAAATGTAAATTGTCCCTAGTGTGTGTAGGATAGTGTTAGTGTGCAGGGACCGCTGGTCGGCACGGACACGGTGGGCTGGAGGGCCTGTTCTCAAAAGTCAATTGCGAAGTGTTACATCACAGGTAAAGGAGCATCGATGATAGATGTAGTAGTGACACTGCAGGCACATTAACAGCTTATAATGTCAGCTATAAATTTAGATGTTCAAATCAATTTATAATCGCTTTCAACATCCGTCACCTATTTGGGCAGATCATGCCTACATTTTTTTTTAAATGACAACAGCTCTAAGTATACTTAGCAGCATCAAATAAAAAATAGATAGCAACAAATGACTTTTCACTGTCCCTTGCAATCTTCCCACTCTGATTCTGTCCTCAGCAAAAAAATCTAACTCAATATATTTCAAGAAGAAGCAGAAAATTCACAAACCAGTGCTAACTTGAATGTATTTATTTGACTGTTCCTGTCATAAACCCAGTGAATGAGGCCATAAGTAACATTACAGAATATTAGTAAGCTCAACATCAAAATGTCTGTACTGTATCTAATTAAGGAATTCATGAAATCATATCTCAATTCAATGGCTTGAGCCCAAGACCCAGACTAACACTCTTCTATCAGCATGAAGCTGAGGGCCTGTGCACTCAGATAAATGCACATGAAAGTTTCCTCAGCATTATATTGGTGTTAAATGGTATGATACCATCTAGGCTGTTCCTTGAAGGTTTGAGGCATTCATCTTTCTCCAGCCAGATTTGTTTCTTCAGTGTTGTTGGTTTCCTTCTATAATCCCTCCTCATTGACATCAATCGGCCCCCAGCTCCGGCAAGCCGCACACGTGCACACACCCCCAACCCATCCCCGAACACAGCATAATCACCTCTAGAACAAATCTTCAACATTTCAAAGCCCTACTATTATATTCCCACTGCCTCCATCATCTCCTTCCTCCACATTCTCTCCTTAACTCCATACTGTCTGCCCAGCATCTCAGCAATTTCTGCACCCTCTTTGTCACCTCTAAATCTCCCCAGTCCCTTTATTAGCTCCCAAACACCCACCAACCTCATCATCCCCCCGGTAAACTCATCATCTTCCAATGCCCCCATTGTCTTCCCCGTCCCTCAGTTATTCTAGTCCATTTATCATTTCACCATCAACCTCATCATCTCCCCATGCCCCTCCAACAATTTGTGTGCATTCGTCTCTACCTCTGATACCATCATTCCCCTGGAATCCACATCAACTTCCCAGTCCCATATTTTCCCTCGCCCCCTCAAGGGACCGTATTCCCTCTCAGATAAACACAAAAAGCTGGAGTAACGCAACAGGTCATACAGCATCTCTGGAGAAAAGGAATAGATGACGTTTCGGGTCAAGATCCTTGTTCAGACAGAGTCAGGGCCTGTTGAGTTACTCCAGCTTTTTGTGTCTATTTTCGGTTTAAACCAGCATCTGCTGTTCGTTCCTACACATTCCTATTTTCTCAACTAGTTACTGAGCACTTCTAATTTTTTTTCTCTATTTTCCTGACTATCTCAGTGTGTTCCTTTTCATCTCTCAGCGCATGTCTCCCTAAACCCTTCCATCTATTCCCCAGCCAACTTTGGTCTGCCTAGCACCTTTGTTTTTACTTTGGCTCCTCATCATCCTCTTGGGGGGCATCTGGTTTCCCTGGAGATTCCCCTCATCACCCAAGAGTTCCCCACCATCTCCCTAGCCCCCCATGAGACTCCCCAGTCCCCACATTATTTTCACAGCAACCCCCTCAAGCCACCAGATCGGAACTGCCTGCAATCACCTCCTGACCACGTCTACTCATTTTCAGTGACTCTGCAGTATTTCAGACAACCTCCACCCACTCTGTTACACTGGCAGCCCCTCTCTCCTCTGAATGTTTTGCCCTCAATCATTCCTTCCCTTCACTAGATTCTTTCCAAACCACCTTCCTCCTTATTCTCACCTCTCTGCAATAAAGGAAGATTGTGGAGGGGAGATCTTTTTATGGGTCCCCTCAAAAGCTAGAGTGTAGTCCCTATCTTCCAACCAACCTCATTGCAGACCTTGCACTTTTCCTGTGAAGCTGTAATGCCATAATACTGTAACACTATTCTGCACTCTGGTACTTTTCTCTTTGCACTACCTATTGTACGTTATCAGGCAGCTAAACGGTCCACTAATTAGCTGGAGTGCGATCCTGACCACCCATCTACCCCATTAGACACCATTAAAGTATCTTCAATCGGACTTTATCGAACTTCAATGTTATATCTTGTACTAAATGTTATACCCTTTATCCCTTATCTGTGCATTGTGGACAGCTTAATTGTATTCATGTATCGTCTCTTCTTTGACTGGATAACAAGCAAACAAATGCTTTTGACTGTACCTCAGTATACATGACAATAATAAACTGAACTCAATTGTACTTATATATAGTATGAGTTATTTGGGCAGCACTCAAAGAAAAAGGTTTTCACTGTGTCTCGATTCACATGGCAATAGTAAACCAAAAGCAATATCAATAATGTTGATTCATGAACTGTTCTCACATAAGGCATAACATTTCTGACTTCTGATAAAAGTGCAATGTTTCATTATTTTTTCATTAAATGGTCGACTGAGTAAGGACATCTACCTGGTGTTTACCCCATTGCCTATTTTATCTGGTACCTTTATATGACCCTAGTGATCACAGACAGGATGCAACATGCTGACTACATTCAAATCTGTCACATTCTTGCATGCTCCCACTTTGGAAGTCTCTATATTTTACTTGCAGGATTGACAATACCTCAGTACTATCACCCAAACACCTCAACAACATGCAAAGAGAAGCCATTTACTGTTTCAGAAATATATAATAAATGACTTGATTCTGGACTTGCTCCCTGAGAGAGTTAAGATCAGCTTTATATTTTCCCAATAACTGTGCTGAAATGGACTGCATGTGAGCTAATCTGAGCTCCATTCCTTCTCACTGTTCCAAATTGCAGCTCAATCTCAAAGGCAGAGATTGATCACAACAGGACCAGGACTGTACCTCTCACAAATTTGATCTGGTGCAGTTGCTAGTTTCATCCAGTGCTTTAAGGAGCCAAGAACTCCTTCCTGAAGCATGTCCAGACTCCCTAGCCTTCACCCAATATCCCCACTATCCAGACGCACTGTCTTGATTGATGACAGTCAAAACCTTGCAAGGCATAAAGGAGAGCAGCTTTTGCTTAGTAACATAGTTCATTTGGAGCTCAGTGACAAATGCAGGCAATCCTGGTCCAGCAACTGGCAAGCTGGAAGGGCAGCACTTCCACAATGCACCTAAAGTGGAATAACAACCTTGTGAGGAGAAAAGCTTGTCAGTGGCAATAGTTACAGATGTTACTGCCAGCAGGATTTCAGAAAATCTGTCTCAGTGCATTTATTTATTTAATTGACATATTACATATCCACATGCCCTCTCCCATCCTTCCATTTTGTTGTTAAAATTTGGTATTCACACTTATTTTCTGACCAGATCTCAAGATGTGAATACCATTAAATGGATGATTTAGCAAATAGTTTAGTTTAGCTGAGTTTAGAGAAACTGCGCAGAAACATGTCCTTCGGCCCACCGAATCTGCGCCAACCAGCGATCCCTATACCCTAACACTATCCTACACACACACACTATGGACAATGTACAATTTTACCAAGCCAATTAGTCTTTGGAGTGTGGGAGGAAACCGGAGATCCCGGGGAAAACACATGCAGGTTACAGGGAGAACGAACAAACACCGTGCAGACAAGCACTTCATTACTCCAACAAAGGCTACTCAATCAATATCGATTGACCAAGGCAGCAGAGGAATGCAGCAGGTTGCACTATTGCCACACAGGTCCAGCCACCCAGGTTCAATCTTAACCTTTATCGTTGTATATGTGGAGTTTGCACATTCTCCCTGTATTTGTGTTGGTTTCTTCCTGGTGCACTGGTCTCTTCCCATATCCCAAAGACAAGGATGTTTGTAGGTTTAATGGATTGAGTAAATTGTCCATAGCAGTTGGAGAATTTGATGGGCATGAAATGGTTGAGGCTACATGGAAATAAAAGGAGGAATGGAATTGATGGGAATATGCAAGGAGATGGCGTAGACTTGATGGATTGAAGTAGTCAAATATGCCATTGCCACCGTGTGACATTTTAATTCCATTTAGATCAGCACCTCATCTTGGTTTTGTTATTATTTATTATTATCTTCCTCACACAGATACTTTGCTTTTTAACAATAAAACAAACAACTTGATTGTTGCATTAAAAGGTTTAACAATAAAGCAGACAATTTATGGAATATGTTACTCTGTAAAATGATCTATTGATCATTCACATCTGTTAATACCCCATTCATCCAATTTCATGAACTCCCTTGTCTCTGTCAGTTTAACCAATATAGATCTTTGGTCTGGCTTATCTTTCTTTGCAGATTTTTAACAGAATAAACAAGCAACTAATTTCATTCATGGTTACTGAACAGCAAGTCTATTTTAATAAAGAGCCCCTTGTTACACACATTAACTCAGTTCCGTGGCATCTTCTCAGCTAGATATAAAATTAAATAGCCTGATCACAATAATGGAAATAACACATGTATAGTTTGTTTCTAGTTATTAGTTTAGAGATACAGAGTACACACGATACAGATATCCCACATTTGCATTCCTATATGCTAGAGGAAATGTGCAGCGGTCAATTAACCTGCACAGCTGCACGTTTTTGCGATGTGGAAGGAAATTGCAACACCTGGATGAAACCTGCATGCTCACGGGGAGAACGTGCAAACTCCACACAGACAGTAGCTGAGGTCAGGATCGAACCCAGGTTCTCTGACACGGCTCTACCAGCTGAGGCACTGTGTCAGTTGTGTATAGGCTTCAAAATTATTCAATCTTTAACTTAGTCAAATTTCCCATCACAACTTCCATTTACAATTTTATGCTTATTTATAAATAAAAGATCATTGTTTAACTATGCTACATACGTTACATTTTTTTCTGTAAAGCTGGAGGCCCAGATGGTATAGCTGGGCGAGTACTAAAGTCTTATGCTACTTAGTTTGCTCCAGTGCTCACCTCAATATTCAACCTCTCCTTGGCCAAGTCCGTGGTCCCTGCATGCTTCAAAAGATCCATTATTGTACCAGTGCCAAAGAATTCCTCTCCAGCTTGTTTGAACGACTACCGACCGGTGGCCCTCACCTCGGTTGTCATGGAATGCTTCAAGAGACTAATCAAGAATCACATCTGTGCCCTCCTTCCTCGCAATATGGACCCACTACACTTCGCATACCGTCTGAACAGATCCATGGATGATGCGGTCTCCCAGGTTCCGCACACTGCTCTCTCTCGTCTGGACAGCCAGAAGGGGGGCTATGTGAGGATGCTGTTCATTGACTTTAGTTCAGGTTTCAAAACCATAGTCCCCACCAGACTTGCTGAGAAGCTGCTGGAACTGGGGCTTAACACTCCTCTGTGTGCCTGGGTCCTGGACTTTCTCACCGTCAGGCCCCAAGTGGTCAGGATAGGTGAACACACATCAGCCCCCTCACCCTGAACACAGGATCCCCCCAGGGTTGCGTCCTTAGCCCCCTACTGTACTCCCTGTACACACATGGCTGTGTGGCCAGGTTCAGGTTCAAGTTTGCTGATGACACTGTGGTGGTGGGCCGGATCTCCAACAACGATGAGAAGGCCTACTGGGAGGAGGTGGCTGAACTGGCACTCTGGTGTCAGGACAATAGCCTCCTCTTGATGGTCAAAAAAACTAAGGAGCTGATTGTGGACTTTAGAAGGGCTCAACATCCAAGGACCTACATGCCACTGGAAATAAATGGGTCTATTGTGGATAGGGTGAGCAGTTTTAAATACCAGGGAGTCCACATCAAAGAGGATCTGACATGGACAACACACATTACCGCACTGGTGGGTAAGGCAAAGCAGCGCCTTTACCACCTTAGACAGCTGAGGAAATTCAGAGTGTCTCTGAGGATCCTTCAATGCTTCTACTCTGGGGCTGTAGAGAGCATCCTGTCCGGCAACATTACAGTCTGGTTTGGGGACAGCTCTGCCCAGGAAGGCCCTGCAGAGAGTAGTGCGTTCGGCAGAACGCACCATGGGAACTACACTCGTCCCCCTGCAGGACCTATACATCAGGAGGTGCAGATCAAGAGCAAGCAAGATTATGAGGGACTCCTACCACCCCAGCAACGGACTGTTCCAGCTGCTAAGGTCAGGCAAACGCCTCCGCTGTCATGCTGTGAAAACGGAGAGGATGAGACAGAGTTTCTTCCCACAGGCCAGCAGGACTGGTAACTATTATAACTCCAGGGACTAAATTTTCTTTTCTGTATTAATTTAAATTTATATGCTGTAATTGTAACTTTTTTTTGCACAATCCGCAGGCATTGCCACTTTCATTTCACTGCACATCGTGTATGTGTATGTGACAAATAAACTTGACTTGACTTGACTTGACTTGACTTGACTTGACTTGACTTGACATCTCACTACAAATCGTGAGGGCAAACCAAATTATAGACAATAGACAATAGGTGCAGGAGTAGGCCATTTGGCCTTTCGAGCCAGCACCACCATTCAATGTTATCATGGCTGATCATTCTCAATCAGTACCCCGTTCCTGCCTTCTCCCCATACCCCCTGATTCCGCTATCCTTAAGAGCTCTATCTAGCTCTCTCTTGAATGCATTCAGAGACTTGGCCTCCATTGCCTTCTGAGGCAGTGAATTCCACAGATTTACAATTCTCTGACTGAAAAAGTTTTTCCTCATCTCCATTCTAAATGGCCTACCACTTATTCTTAAACTGTGGCCCCTGGTTCTGGACTCCCCCAACATTGGGAACATGTTTCCTGCCTCTAACGTGTCCAACCCCTTAATAATCCTATATGTTTCAATAAGATCCCCTCTCATCCTTCCAAATTCCAGTGTATACAAGCCTAGCTGCTCCAGTCTTTCAACATACGACAGTCCCGCAATCAACATTTGTATATTTGACATTATTATGCCAATCCACATTTGTATATTTAACCAAGATATATTATATATGAGATAAGTGATCGCCCCTTTATATCTCCTTGATTCATTCTTCTGGATATCTTTGCCTGATATCTCCAGGTTATACTGCTCCAGTTGATACTATCAAGCAGTAGGAAGGCTGCTTTCTTGCAGGGAGGAAAGTGCAGTTAGTTGTCAAGGGCAACCTCAAGCAGCTTGTGGCCTGTGGAGAGGATGAGACGGAGTTTCTTCCCACAGGCCAGCAGGACTGTTAACTATTATAACTCCAGGGACTACATTTTATTTTCTGTATTAATTTTAATTTATATGCTGTAATTGTAACTTTTTTTTTGCACAATCCGCAGGCATTGCCACTTTCATTTCATTGCACATCGTGTATGTGTATGTGACAAATAAACTTGACTTGACTTGACATCTCACTACAAATCGTGAGGCCAAACTAAATTATAGACAATTATATACAAATCGTGAGGGCAAACCAAATTATGGACTGTACTTTAGAGTCATAGAGTCTTACAGCACGGAAACAGGTCCTTCACCCAATATTGCCCCATGCCGACCAAAATTCCCTATATTAACCCCAACTGCCTGCATTTGCCCTGTATCCCTCTAAACCTTTCTTAGCTATGTATCAGTCCAAATGCCTTTCATATGTTGTTATAGTAACAGGCTCAACTACCTCTTCTGGCAGCATGTTCTGTATACCCAACACTCTTGGTATGGAATAAAGGTGCCCCTTGAGTTTCTATTAAATCTTTCCCCTCTCATTTTAAACCTATGTCCCCTGGTTCTTGATTTCCCTACTCTGGGTAAAACACTCTGTAACATAGAAACATAGAAACATAGAAAATAGGTGCAGGAGGAGCCTATTTGGTCCTTCGATCCAGCACAGCCATTCATTGTGATCATGGTTGATCATCTACAATCAGTAACCTGTGCCTGCCTTCTCCCCATATCCCTTGATTCCACTAACCCCTAGAGCTCCACCTAACTCTCTTTTAAATTCATCCAGTGAATTGGCCTTCACTACCTTCTGTGGCAGAGAATTCCACAAATGCATAACTCTCTGGGTGAAAAGTTTCTTCTCACCTCGGTTTTAAATAGGCTCCCCTTTATTCTTAGACTGTGGCCCCTGGTTCCGGACTCCCCCAACATTGGGAACATTTTTCCAGCATCTAGCTTGTCCAGTCCTTTTATAATTTTACACGTCTCTATAAGATTCCCTCCCATCCTTCCAAACTCCTGGTGAATACAAGCCCAGTCTTTCCAATCTTTCCTCATATAACAGTCCCTCCATCCCAGGGATTAACCTCGTGAACCTATGCTGCACTGCCTCAATAGCAAGGATGTCCTCCTCAAATTAGGAAACCAAAACTGCACACAATACTCCAGATGTGGTCTCACCAGGGCCCTATACAATTACAGAAGGACCTCTTTGCTCCCGTACTCAAATCCTCTCGTATGAAGGCCAATATGCCATTAGCTTTCTTCACTGGCTGCTGTACCTGCACGCTTACCTTCAGTGACTGGTGTCCAAAGACACCCAGATTTCGTTGCACTTCCCCTTTACCTAATCTGACAACATTGAGATAATAATCTGCTGCCTTGTTTTTGCCGCCAAAATGAATAACATCACGTTTATCTACATTATACTGCTTCTGCCATGCATCTGCCCACTCACTCAACCTGTCCAAGTCACCCTGCAACCTCCTAACAGCCTCTTCGCAGTTCAAACTGCCAACCAGCTTTGTGTCATCTACAAACTTGCTAATGTTACTTCTAAATCCATCATCCAAATCATTAATATATATTGTAAATAGTTGCGGTCCCAGCACTGAGCCTTGCGGCACTCCACTCGCCACTGCCTGCCATTCTGAAAAGGACTCGTTATTTCCTACTTTTTGCTTCCTGTCTGCCAACCAATTATTTATCTATGTCAATGCCCTACCCCCAATACCATGTGCTCTAATTTTGCTCACCAATCTCCCGTGTGGGACCTTATCAAAGGCGTTCTGAAAGTCTACATACACTACATCCACTTGCTCTCCTTCATCCATTTTACTTGTCACATCCTCAAAAAATTCCAGAAGAATAGTCAAGCAGGATTTCACCTTCATAAATCCATGCTGTCTTTGACCAATCCTTTTACTGCTATCCAAATGCGCTGTTATTACCTCTTTAATAATTGACCAGCATCTTCCTCACCACTGATGTCAGGCTAACTGGTCTATAATTCCCCGTTTTCTCTCTCGCTCCTTTCTTGAAAAGTGGAATAACATTAGCTACCCTCCAATCCACAGGAACTGATCCTGAATCTATAGGACATTGGAAAATGATCACCAATGCATCCACAATTTCTAGAGCCACCTCCTTGAGTACCCTGGGATGCAGACCATCAGGCCCTGGGGATTTATCAGCCTTCAATCCCATCAGTCTACCCAATACTATTTCTTGCCTAATGCAAATTTCTTTCAGTTCCTCTGTCTCCCTAGATCTTCTGTCCTCTAGTACATTTGGGATATTGTTTGTGTCTTCCTTAGTGAAGACAGATCCGAAGTACCTGTTCAACTCTTCCGCTATTTCCTTGTTACCCATAATTTCGCCCGTTTCTGCCTTCAAGGGACCCACATTTGTCTTTACTAATCTTTTTCTCTTAACATACCTAAAGAAGCTTTTACTGTCCTTCTTTATATTCTTGGCCAGCTTCCCCTCGTACTTCATCTTTTCATCCGTATTGCCCTTTTAGTTACCTTCTGTTGTCCTTTGAAAGTTACCCAATCCTCTGGCTTCCCGCTACTCTTTGCTATGTTATACATCTTTTCCTTTAGTTTTATTCCATCCCTAACTTCCCTTGTCAGCCACGGTTGTCTCTTACTCCCCTTAGAATCTTTCTTCCCCTTTGGAATGAAATTATCTTGCATCTTCTGGATTATGCCCAGAAATTCCTGCCATTGCTGTTCCACCATCATTCCTGCTAGGATCCTTTTCCAGTCGGCCTTGGCCAACTCATCTCTCATGCCTTCATAGTCCCCTTTGTTCAACTGCAATACTGACACTTCTAATTTAACCTTCTCCCTCTCAAATTGCAGATAAAAACTAATCAGATCATGGTCACTACCTCCAAGCAGTTCCTTTACCTTGAGTTCCCTTATTAAATCTGGTTCATTGGACAACACTAAATCTAGAATTGCCTTCTCTCTGGTAGGCTCTAGTATAAGCTGCCTTAAGAATCCATCTCGGAGGCATTCTACAAACTCCCTTTCTTGGGGTCCAAAACCAACCTGATTTTCCCAGTCTACCTGCATATTGAAATCCCCCATAACCACAGTGGCATTTCCTTAGTAACATGCCAGTTTTAATTCCTGCTGCAACTTACACCCGATATCTGGACTACTGTTTGGGGGTCTGTAGATAACTCCCATTAGTGTCTTCTTACCTTTACAATTCCACAACTTATCTACAGTGACTCTACATCGTCAGTCTCTATCTCACCCCTCGTAAGGGACTGAATTTCATCCCTCACCAACAGAGCTACCCCACCTCCTCTACCCACCTGCCTGTCGTTTCTATAGGACGTATAACCCTGAATATTCAGTTCCCAGACCCGATCCTCCTGCAGCCACGTCTCTGTAATCCCCACAATGTCATATCTACCAATCTCTAACTGAGCCTCAAGCTCATCCACTTTACTTCTTATACTTCGTGCATTCATAGTAAATACTTTCAATCCATTACTTATCACACCTTTCACATCGATTCCTATTACACTTGGCCTTAATCTCCTATCCCTTCGTGGGCTTTCTGTCCCGTTAATTCTGGGGTTTTGCTTAATATTTCCTATACTCTCTTTCCCTTTAACTCCATCCTGGTCTATCCCATTTGACACCCCACCCCCCAACCCCCAACCCCACAATTTAGTTTTAAACCACAGTGTTGCTGTGGCCAGAATGCTGGTTCCCCCCCCCCCCCCCCCCCCACTGTTGAAGGCAACCCATCCCTTTTGTACAATTCACCCTTACCCCAAAACAGATCCCAGTGGTCTAAGAATCTAAATCCCTGCCCCCTGCACCAGCTCCTCAGCCATACATTCAGGTCCTGTATCTCCCTGTTCATGCCCTCATCAGCAAGAGGAACTGGAAGCAAACCGGAGAGAACCACCCTGGAGGTCCTTCTTTTCAGCCTTCTTCCGAGCTCTCTAAAGTCATGCTGCAGAATATCTCTCCACTTCTTCCTGACGTCATTTGTACCGACATGCACTACCACATCCGGCTGCTCACCTTCACCCATGACGTCCTGGATCCTGGCACCAGGGAGGCAACACATCATCCTTGAATTCCGCTTGTTGCTACAGAAGCCACTGTTTGTACCTCTCATGATGGAGTCCCCTACTACCACAGCTCTGCCTTACATTCAACCTATCTATTCCTCTCATGATTTTATACACCTCAAAAAAATCACCCCTCATTCTCCTAATCCTGTGGTCAAATCTGCAGTAAAAAATGCATTATACTTTGGTAGAATTATAAACCTGTGCACAAAACCAGCTGTGACACAACTCAGTATTTATGTAACCACTCCGAAACCATTGGAACAGAAGGCTCCAAAGTCTGCAGCACCAGGTTTCTGTAAATTAACGAAATCCCCAGATGGCTTCGTAAAGCCAGCAGAAGTTTAGAACAAAAATAGGAACAAAATGCTGGAGTAACTTAGCGGGCCAGGCAGCATCTCTGGAGAAAAGGAACAGGTGAAGTTTTGGGTCGAGACCTTTCTTCAGACTGAAAACAAAAATTGCTGGTTAATGGTTACCTGCCTGCTCTTGGGAGCATGTTTGTCTTCAACTGCCATTGTAAGTAAGAGTTAGAGGTTCTTGTTTGAACAGAGGACAAAACAGCTTCACACATCCTCGTAACACATTGGAGGTTGTTGGACCAGGCACCTCAGGCAATAAACCATCAGCAAAGATAAATCAAAAGACAATGTGGCAGCTTGACAGTGTTGAACACAATTACATGAGTGACATGCTATGTGAAGAACCTGGGGCATGCACTCCCCACACGTATATATATATATATATATATATATATATATATACACACACACACGCACACACATATATATACACACACACACGCACACACACATATATATATATATATATATATATATATGTGTGTGTGTATGTATACATATATATATATGCGTGTTTATATATATATGTGTGTGTGTGTGTGTGTGTGTGTGTGTGTTTATATATATACGTGTGTGTGTGTGTGTTTATATATATATATATATATATAATTTATATGTGTGTGTGTGTTTATATAAATTATATACTAGACCAAGTGGACCCGTTGGGCCCATTCCTCATAGGGGGGACAGGGAAGGGGAGAGGGTGTCACTGAGTGAGTGACCCCTGGTCCCAAAGCCTCTCCTGTATTGGTGTACACCCTCAACCCCCCCACTCAATCCCCCTTATCCCCCCTCCTCCCCCCACTGACCCACTCCATTCCCCCTACCCACCCACACGTGCCCCTCCCCTGCCCCCACCCCCACTCCCCTCAGCCTTGCCTCCACCCCCATTTCCCCTCCTCACCCCTATTCCCCCCTCCCCCTCCCCCTCCCCTCACCCCCACTCGCCCCCACCTCCCACCCCTCCCCCAACCCCACTCTCCTTGCCCGCACCCCCACTCTCCCCCTCCCACACCCTTCCCTCCACCCCAACCCCACTCCCCCCCACCCCCACTCTCTCCTCCCCCCACCCCTCTCCCTCCTCCCCCCACCACCTCCCCCACTCTTCGCAACCCCCACTCTCCCCTGGCCCCTAATGTCCCCCCCCACCCCCACTCTCTCTTACCCCCATCCTCATCCTCACTCTCCCCTGCCCCCCACCCCCACTGTCCCCCTTACCCCCACCACTCCTCCCCCCACCCCCACTTACCCCTGAGCCCCTCCCCCCAACCCCACTCTCCCCCCACCCCCCACTCTCTCCTCCCCCCACCACCTCCCCGTCCTCCTGCACTCTCTCCTCCCCCCATCCCCCTCCTATCCCCACCCTCCCCTCCACCCATTCGGCCCCCACGCCCACTCCCCTCCGTGGACCCATTGGTGGTGAAAGCCAATTACCACTTGCCGTGCGTGCAGGGAGGAGGGAGCGCCGGCATGTGGCTGTGGCCCGGCGGAGCTGGGACTACTCGAGGCCGGTGGCGCAGCGGCGAAAGGGGCGCACAAGATGGCGGAGCGTGAGGAGGAGGAGGAAGAGAGCGGCCGCCATGTTTCTGGAGTCGCGATGATGCCGTGGGTGGAAGCGGCCCTCGTCAACGACGCCATCGGTGGAAGTGGCCGCTGAAGGAGGAGGAGAAGAAGCTGCCCGCTGGGGCTTGTGTTGTGGTGATGGTGCGGGGCGCTGTGCCCGGGCGGGAGCGTGGACCCGAGGAGGCTGTGGATTGTAGGGACGGAAGGGAAGGATCAGTGGACCATCAGTCCGACCATCTCCCTCCTGCTCGGAGTGTTCCCCGCGTGCATGCATGGGGAAAGGGGAGAGGGGAGAGGGGAGAGGGGCGAAGGGAGAGAGGAGAGGGAGCCACTGACCACGGGCGGGCGAGCGGGCGGCCATGTTGTTTGGGCGAGTGAGGAGAGAATTGAAGTGTGTGCCCCATTGTGACGTCATACGCTGAGCACTTTGAAAAATTTGGTTAGAAAGGAAATTTTTAAGTTTTAAAATCTCTGTAACTTAAGAAAATATTAAACCAATTTAAATAAAACTTGTTATAAACAGTCGCTAGGGAGTGGCGATTAAGGTGGTGCTAAAATTGTGGCGCTATGGTTTACCGTTTTGGCTGTAGGTCCACATGTCCACAACCAAATCTCAAATTTCAAAATTTCAGAAATATATATGTACATACAGATACATATATATATAAGATCTGAGTTTTATTAATATATAGATGTACACACACACACGTATGTGTGTGTGTGTGTGTGTGTGTGTGTGTGTGTGTGTGTGTGTGTGTGTGTGTGTGTGTGTGTGTGTGTGTGTGTGTGTATATGGACATACCATGCGATGCTATTCACAGTTCTACCTTATGTAGTTAGATGAGGAAACAAAGCCAGATTTACAATTGCAAAGCTTGCCTTTTTTAAGAGCAATTTGATGACTAAATATAAACATAGAACATAGAACACAGGAACAGGCCTTTAGGTCCAGGCTGAACATGATGTCAAGTTAAACTAGTCTCCTCTGCCCACCTGTAATCCTATCCCTTTATCCCTGCGCCTCCATGGGGGTTAACGGTGGACGCAGGTGATCATTTCTCAGTAATCCAAGCAAGTGAACATCAGGGAAAACGGTCCTTAAGTTTAAATAACCAAGAGTAATAACTTGTATTATTGCAACTTCTATTATCAAATTTAATCACATCTACCCTATTAAGATGTAGTAATTCCAAACTGACTCTATCATAAGGTTACAGGAATCTAACAGAGTGGGGTGTGTTGCCCATGACTCACCGTTCATGAAATCCTTGGTCTATCTGCCTATATGTTTGAAATGTAATGGTGGCACTGTGACCCATGTCATAGAACTGCTGCCTCACAGAAACAGAGGCGGATTCAATTCTGACCTCGGGTGCTGCCTGTGTGGATTTTGCAGGACGTTTTCTCTGTGACTGCGTGTATTTCTTCTGGGTGCTCGCTCCACTTTCCTCCCACATTCCAAATACGTGTGGGTTTATGGTTTAATTGTCCTCTGCACAAAAAATTGCCCCAAGCGTGTAGCGAGTGTTTGCAAAAGTGGGATAACAAAGTACAAATGTGATTAGGTCAGCGTGGACCTGATGAGCCGAAGGGCCTGTTTCCATGACGTATCTTTCAATCAAAATGTACTCATGGGTCTCTGGAAAATAAGCTCTGGAGGCAAATGAATAGCGAAGCAATGAAATAAAGATATTTCACAGTAGTTATCCCACCTCAGCATTGGAACACTCTGGACACTGCACTACCACGGTCTCATTTCTAATTGTGTTTTTGCACTAATGTCTTATTTTTCCGGGTATTTATCTTGTATAAATTATGCATAATTTATGTATAACTTTTTGTTCTTTCCACCGTCTTATATAATTCATGCATAATTTATGTATAATTTAATCTTCTGTGTTGCTTGAGAATACGCCCCCATTGAGAATACACACTCCAAATACGTGCAGGTTTGTAGGTTAATTGGCTTTGGTAAAATTGTAAATTGTCCTTAGTGTGTGAAGGATAGTGTTAGTGTATGAGATAATCACTGGTCGGCGTGGTCTCGGTGGACCGAAGGGCCAGTTTCCAGGGCTGTACCTCTAAAGTCTAAAGTCTCAGAGTAAAGTTTATTTCCAACTGTTATCAGGCAACTGCACATTTTCTTCATTGGAGACCCTCAGACTATCTTTCATCAGACCTTACTGAACTTTCTCTTGCACTGAACATTATTCCCTTTATCCTGTATCTGTACACTGTGGACGGCTCAATTGTAATCATGTATTGTTTTCCCGCTGACCAGATAGCATGCAACAAAAAGCTTTTCATTGTCAAGTCAAGTCAAGTCAATTTTATTTGTATAGCACATTTAAAAACAACCCACGTTGACCAAAGTGCTGTACATCTGATTAGGTACTAATTTTTTTATTTTTTTAAAAATGAAACATACAGTAGCACGCAAACAGTTCACAGCGCCTTCTCAATGAGCCTCAAACGCTAGGGAGTAGAAATAGGTTTTGAGCCGGGACTTAAAGGAGTCGATGGAGGGGGCACTTCTGATGGGGAGAGGGATGCTGTTCCACAGTCTAGGAGCTGCAACCGCAAAAGCGCGGTCACCCCTGAGCTTAAGCCTAGACCGCGGGATAGTGAGTAGCCCCAAGTCGGCCGACCTGAGGGACCTGGAGAGAGAGGTGGGTTAGAAGATTTTTGATGTAGGGGGGGGAATGTCCATTTAGGGCTTTATACGTGAATAGGAGGAGCTTGAAGTTGATTCTGTACCGTACAGGGAGCCAGTGGAGAGAGGCCAGAATCGGGGTGATGTGGTCCCTTTTACGGGTACCCGTCAGGAGTCTCGCTGCGGCGTTTTGGACCAGTTGCAGGCGGGACAGGGAAGATTGGTTGATCCCAGTGTATAGGGAGTTGCAGTAGTCTAGGCGGGAGGAAATGAAAGCGTGAATGATTTTTTCTGTGTCGTCGAATTGGAGGAAAGGTTTGATTTTAGCTATGGTTCGAAGTTGGAAGAAGCTGGCTTTTACCACAGCGTTGACTTGCTTATCAAATTTTAATGCAGAGTCAAATATCATGTACTTGTACTTCGGTACACATTATAATAAACTAAACTAAGCTGTAGCTAATATGTGCTAATCCAAGTGTCATTCTGGTAAACCTCCTCTGCACCCTTTCAAAGCCTCCACATACTTCCTGCAAACGGGTGACCAGAACTGCATGCATTAATCTAAATGTGGCCTAACCAAAGTCCTATGAAGCTGCATCATCATTTCCTGGCTCTTATACTTGTATAACGTAAAGGCTTTCTTTCCCGTTATTCATTCCGCCTCTTATTCTTTTCTATTTTCTTGAAAGGAAAGATTGGCAGACTTTCGAGAGGGGCAGTGTAGTGGGATTTAACTGATGTACTCAGGCATGGGGTTGGTACAAAAACTACAGATTAGAAGGCCTCCAAGTTTGCAAAAGGCATTCTGATTCCATGGTTATTAAAAATATTTTTCTGCTGCAAGATTTCAGTTCAAATCCGGCACAGCAATTATAATTTGGGGAAATCAAAATTATCTGAACACCATTGTATTGTTTTATACCTCTTAGAAACCAGGAATTCCTAATAGATCTTTTGCCAAAGAGGGAAATATGGAGAATCATCTGTATTCTTTTTCCAGTTCACATTCGGTACAGTACATTGTTCCAAACTTGCATGAATCACTTCTGACAGCTGTGTGGCTCTGTTTTAAATATGGCTAGTGGGTAAAAAGATCATAAAATTGAAATAAATGAACAAAAGGTAATAATTTATTGTTACTGCCAGATGCCATCATATTCCAGAGGATTTACATCAATTCCCAAAGATTGCTGAGATGTAGGTTTGATCCACAGCCCCCTGTGGAGAAATTCACCTCAGATTCATTTCTTGGGGAGACATCAGCTCCTCCATGTGTCTCTGGATATAAAAGACAGAGCAAGGCAGAAAAGCATTACTAGCAGCCCACGACTTCCTAATAATAATAATAATAATAATAATAATAATAATAATAATAATAATATTCATTTATTGTCATTGCAACGAGTACAACGAAATTAAAAAATAGCCAATCCTGACGGTGCGTAAAAACATATATGCAATAAATGCAAAAACAAATAAATACAATTATATTAAGTACAAAAGATTTTTTAACAGTATTGCCTAGTGCAGAAGGTAGTGTTCAGTTCTCGTATGGCCCTGGTGTAAAAACTGTTCTTAAGTCTGTTTGTTCGGGATTTGATCGACCTGAAACGTCGACCAGAGGGCAGATGAACAAACAGACGGTGTCAAGAGTTACATAAGAGGAGCTGAAAAAGTAGTCTGGTGTTATATCGGGCAGAGAGGCTTAAGGGAAATGTGTAACAGTTCAAATCGATTTTGTGACCAAACTTACTCATCTATGGTTTACAAGAGATTAGGCTGCATTAATTTATTTTTAAATTATATTTTCTGTGTTGGTGTCTGTAGTTACTTTCAGACAACATACTCAGGCCTGAACTATGGGTAATATTAAGTTTAAGAAGAATTTCTCACAATAGCCATTGATGCTCCTCTGAGGATTCAAGCTACAAGGATCTGGCCAGGAGACAGCAAAAGTTCAAACATTCCACATAAATGGATAATTCGACTCATAGAGTCATACAGCATGGAAACAGGCCTTTAGGTCCAATCTGTCGATGCACTACATTTTCCAGGCCCCTCCTGTTCACTGCTAAGTTCTGTCCTGTTTTGACTTCCCAAAATACAAATCGTCACACATATCTAAACTAAATTTAATCAGCCATTTCGCAGTCCACTTGCCCAGATGATCAAGATCCTGCTGCAACCCTTGACAAACATCTTCACTATCTAAGGTACCACCAGTCATAGAGTGATAGAGCACAGAAACAGTCCCTTCAACCCAACTTGCTTGTGCTCGTCCCACCTGCCGGTATTTGGCCCACATCTCTCTAAACCTTTCCTATCCATCTACCTGTCAAAGTATCTGTAAAATGTTGTTACAGTACCTGCCTCAGTTATGTCCTGTGGCAGTGTGAAAAAGTTGCCCCTCAGAATCCTACTAAATCTTTCCCCTTTCACCTTAAACCTATGTCCCGAGGTTCTTGATTCACCTGTCCCAAATAATCCTCGCCAAAAGCTTCCCTGCCATTGACATGTGTGGGTGTGCTTGTATGTGTGTGTTTGTGTGTGTGTGTGTGTGTGTGTGTGTGTGTGTGTATGTGTGTGTGTGTGTGTGTGTGTGTGTGTGTGTCTGTCTGTCTCTGTATGTCTGTATGTCTGTGTGTGTGTGTGGCTGTGTGTGTTTGTGTTTATGTGTGTGTGTTTGTCTGTGCATGTGTGTGTACCTGTGTGTGTGTGTATCTGTGTCTGTGTGTGGCTATGTGTGAAAATAAAAAACACAATCTGTTGGAAATACTCAGCAGGTTAGGCAACATTTCTCCTCTCCTCTCCTTTCATGAGACCTTTAAGCATTTTCTAATTTCATTTCTGATTTCCAGCATCTGTATCATTTTTTATTTTCATTTTAAATAATTTAGTTAGTATGGCGGTCAGACCTTTGGTTTGTAAGAGCTTTGAGTGTCATAATGATATTACTGCTCACTCCTGGGTCACTGCAACCTCCAAGAAATGTCTCTTCCTTTTAATCTCAATTTTGATTTTTTTTTAAACATATGGCTGAATACTTCTAGTCTATCCCTGAACACTTCTACCCCTTTTGTCTGTAGTGTAGTACCGACGACTACATGAAGTACCTGCACGGTGATTAGCAGTCAATTGCAGTCTACCAATTTTTCCTCACTTCCGTGTGCGGCAGGGACATCAAGTCAAAAGGGCTTGATATTTGAAGATGACATTAGAACATATTTAACAAATTGTTAGAATTTTTGACAATGATTTAGTCTACCAGAATTGAGGTTCAGTTAATACAATTAAAATCAGAAAATCTAATTAGCATGTCCTGCCTCCCATGTTAATTTAAAAAAAGCACATTTCACTACATTGTGTCTCACTGGACTCACACCCTTTTCTCCCCTTATCCCTCTCCTTCTACCCATATTCTTCACAATTAGCATCTCTTCTATCCTTATCTCATACCTCTTGCCTTTTCATCTCTGACCTTTGTCCAACCATCTGCAATGTTCAATCATGACAACTGATCCTGACTAAACAGAGTTTGCGCATTCTCTTTCTGAACATGTTGAATTTTTCCAGATGCTTTGGTTTCCTCCAATAACCCAAAAACGTGTAGCTTGGTAAGTCAATTGCAACTTGTCTCAAGTTGTGTAAATCTGAAGTAGAAAATAGGAAAAGTTGAGAGGAATGTGGGGAAATAAAAAGCAAGGTAAAATGGAATCAGTGTAAATGGGTGATTGGTGATAAGCATGGAATCGATGGATAAAGGGCCTGTTTCTGAGTTGTATAACTCTAGAAGCCTCTGACAATAGACAATAGACAATAGGTCAAGGAGGAGGCCATTCGGCCCTTCGCGCCAGCACCGCCATTCAATGTGTTCATGGCTGATCATTCTCAATCAGTACCCCTTCCTGCCTTCTCCCCATACCCCCTGACTCTGCTATCCTTAAGAGCTCTATCTGGATCTCTCTTGAATGCATTCAGAGAATTGGCCTCCACTGCCTTCTGAGGTAGAGAATTCCACAGATTCACAACTCTCTGACTGAAAAAGTTTTTCCTCATCTCCGTTCTAAATGGCCTACCCCTTATTCTTAAACTGTGGCCCCTTGTTCTGGACTCCCCCAACATTGGGAACATGTTTCCTGCCTCTAACGTGTCCAACCCCTTAATAATCCTATACGTTTCGATAAGATCCCCTCTCATCCTTCTAAATTCCAGTGTATACAAGCCTAGTCGCTCCAGTCTTTCAACATATGACAGTCCCGCCATTCCGGGAATTAACCTAGTAAACCTATGCTGCACGCCCTCAATAGCAAGAATATCCTTCCTCAAATTTGGAGACCAAAACTGCACACAGTACTCCAGGTGCGGTCTCACTAGGGCCCTGTACAACTGCAGAAGGACCTCTTTGCTCCTATACTCAACTCCCCTTGTTATGAAGGCCAACATTCAAAGAGTCCATGAATCCATAACTCTGTTTCTCTTTCCACTGATGCTGCCTAAGATGATGAGTGTTTTCAGCATCTTTTGTTTCAGTCCTATGTAGTTTAGCAGGGACATAGTGCTATGGTGGGATAGCAATATGTAGAAAGGACAAATACAAAAGTCAGATATTTAGTTAAAAGACAGAAGCTGCTGGGAAATTGTTTCCTCAGCAAGAGTTCAGATCAATATTGGCAGAATTCTGGCTCTCGTGTTTCCTTAATGTAGAAACAAGCCTTGTGCGCAAAGACCCTTTGGCTGAAAACAATTCAGGGAAAAGACAACTCTACAGCAAAGAGATTAATGACTAGACCTTAACAACTACCAGAAAGGTATGGATGTTGTTCCCCAGCAATAAGGAAAGATAGGCCATGGGTTAGTCTTGTTTCAACAGGCAAGAACTGGAATACTGAAACTGTTGTCATCAATAAAAATCTATTAAATAATGCTGGGCTGAAATTCAAAATGAAGAGACAGTGCTTTGTTTGACATTATACAAAGCAAAATCCACTTTTAGGGATTGCAGATAGATCATTTAAAAGCTCACAGAATTTAACATTATAATATTGCAAAATATTGAGGAAGCTAATTCAACTCAAAAAGCATAAAATAACTATTCCATAATCCTTACTCCATCAATACTTCTTTGTATTTTAAAGGAATTCTTTAGTAATTTGTAATTGAAAAGGGCAGTACAACACCAGGTATAACTAAAGATGAAGTGCTAACCTAATGAAGTTGCAAGTGAGAGATGCTAAGCAGAAAAAAATGTATGCAATGTCCATAATTATATAATCCCAACAAATCAGGAGAAAGCTCTGCTAATTCCAACTGTTTATGGTAGTGGATAACTACAAATTTCACAGGCAGTGAGTCTCCAAAAAGGTACCATCCTCAGTTATGACAGAACTATGCATATGTGTTGGCTCGAAGGTGCATTGCTAGCTCGAAGGGCCAAATGGCCTCCTCCTGCACCTGTTTTCTATGTAAATACCAAAGACAAAGCTGTAGCACTGGCAACCATATTTAGCCAGAAGTGCCAAGTTTTGTACTAATGTTCACATGAGCATTCTTTCTTACAATAATTTACTCCACATTATATTCTGTGATTTCTTTGTGAGCCATGTTTCAAAATTATATCTAAACTGTTGCTATTCATTTTGGACTATTTGGACTGCAGTGTTCTTAATGTTCAACAGATAGTAATTCTCTATTAGATCAACATTGGCTTCAGTTTATTTGACCTCTTCCCTGGTCTTCCTCAGACAATGCGTATTTCTCACTGGATGAAATGCTTTTGTTATACTTCAGCTGATATCGAGTCCAGGTTATGACAACTGTCTGTAGCTTTTCATACTCATGTTTGATGAACTCATAACACATTTTGTCATTGAAGGGGTTGCATCGATTTAGCAGCCCCATTGTGAGAGAAAACTTACTTTTCAGTTTATCTCGTCCTCTATCTGTTTATTGGAACTGGAACCTGAGGCTTCTGCGGTCTTCTGTTGGTCAGCTGTATTGCTCTGGCTTTGTGATTCATCAGTAGCTGGGCAGGGCTGGAGGTGATGCCTCGTGTAAGTGTAGTTAAACTGCTAACATACCTGTGCATTTCTCAGAATGGACTTACCTTTTTTAACAATATTTTCACCTTTGTATTTTAGATAATGACGATGTTTTTTGAGCGAATTCCCATATAGCTACGAATCTTGCAAATTTATTTTCTGTATAACGAATGTTGTTTTCTGTTACAACCTCATCTGGAATCCTGTATCTGGCCAACTAGCCTACAGCTTGAGAATGATGGTTGATGATGTGGTTGAAGTAAAGCAGTCTGCGGCCAGGAAGACTGCCAATTGTCAAATAGTTTTGAATTTCAACCATGAAGATATACTCTGCAATATTAGACACAGGTGAATTGCCAGGGATTGGAGGGTGGCGAATGTTGTGCATCTATTTAAGAAGGGTTGCAATGAAAAGCTTGGTAACTATAGACCAGTGAGCCTAAAATTTGTGGTAGGTAAGTTACTGGAGAGGATTCTGAGGGAGAATTTATATATATGCATTTGTCTCGGCAGGGGGTGAGTAGGGATAGTCAGCGTGGTTTTACATGGATAAGTCAGGTTTGGAGGGATATGGACCAAGTGCGGGCAAGTGGGACTAGTGTAGCTGGGACATATTGGCCGGTGTGTGCAAGTTGGGCCCACACTGTATCGTTCTATGACACTATGTGGGAGATAGTGTCTTATGAATCTGATTCTGTTTTTTGAAGAAGTGACCAAAAAGGCTGATCAGGCCAAAGCCATAGTCATTGTCCATATGGACGTCAGCAAGGCATATAATAAGGTTCCACGTGGTAGGCTGCTCTAAAAGGTTAGATCGTATGGGATCCAGTGAGAGCTAGCCAACTGTGTAAAGATCTGGCTTCATGAAAGGAAGCACAGGATGATAGTGGAAGATTGTTTTTCGGACTGGAGGCTTATGATTAGTTGTGTGCCTCAGAGATCAGTGCTGGACCGATTGTTTGTGGTTTATATCAACAACTTGGATGAAAATGTAGAAGGTATGATTAGTAAGTTTGCAGATCTCATTAAAATGGGTGGTGTTGTAGATAGCGAAGATAGTTATCAAAAATTACTCGCCTGTTGGGCAAGTGGGCTGAGGAATGGTTTATGGAGTTTAATGCAGATAAGTGCGAGGTGTTGAATTTTGGAAAGTCTAACCAGAGCAGGACTTTCATTGCGAATTGGCAGGGTCATGGGGATTGTTGTAGAGCAGAGGGCTCTAGATACATTGTTTCTTGAATGTGACATTACTGGTAAATGAGATGGCCAAGAAGGCTTTTGGTACATTGGCCTTCTTCAATCAGGGCATTGAGTATAGAGGTTGTAATATTACACTACAGTTGTACGACATTGTTGAGATCACATTTGGAGGATTGCGTTCAGTTTTGTTCACCCTGCTATAAGAAGGATATTGTTAAGCTGGAAAGAGTGGTGGGAAGATTTACGAGGATGCTTCCAGGAATTGAGGGGCTCATCTAAAAGTAGACGATGGGTTGGTCGGAATTTATTGCTTGGAGCATTGAAAACTGAAGTATGATCTTATAATAAAATATTAAGGGAAATAGATAGGGTAAATACACATTCTTCAAAGGTTCAAAGGTTTAAAGGTTCATGTGTACCAATTAAGGTACAGTGATATTCGATTTACCGTACAGCCATACTAAAAAAAGCAACAAGACGCACAACTACATAACAGTTACCATAAACATCCACCACAGCGGATTCCCCACATTCCTCACTGACATGGAAGGAAATAAAATGTAAGCTTCTTCCCTCTTTATTCTCCCGCGATCTGGGCAGTCGAACCATCCGTCGGGGCAATCGAAACTCCCACAATCAGGGCGGTCGAAGCCCCCGCATCGAGGCAATTGAAGCTCACGCGTTGGGGCGGTCAACGTTCCTGTGGTCTGGAGTTCCCAAAGTTGGTCCCTAATCAGGGACCACGAGCTCCATGATGTTAAAGTCTGCAGGCTCCCGCGGTTGGAGCTCCGAGGTCGATCCCCGACAGGGACCGCCAGCTCAGCTCTCGAAGTCGGTCTCCAGCAAAGGCCGCCAACTCTTCGATGTTAGGCCGCATTGCGGACGGAGATACGAAATGGAAAACAATCGCATCTCCATCGAGGTAAGAGATTAAAAAAAGTTTCCCCAACCCCCCCCACATAAAACAAACAAATTAAAGAGCACGAAACATACATTTAGCACATACTATAAAACAAAAAGAAGGAAAAGGATGAGTCAGAATGTTGGCGAGGCAGCCATTACTGGCACCACCCAGAGCTGATGAATCAAGAACCAGAGGACACAGGTTCAAGGGGCGAGGGGAAAGATTTAATAGGAACCTGAAGGGGCAACTTTCTCACACAGAGGTGTGGTGGGTGTATGGAAGGAGCTGCCAGATGAGGCAGCTCCTATAGGCAGCTACTATAACAACATTTAAAAGACATTTAGACAGGTTTAGGGATGGGAAAGGTTTAGAGTGATATGCGCCAAACACGCCAGGTAGGACTGGAGTAGATGAGGCATCTTGATCAGAATGGGAAAGCTGGGCTGAAGGGCCTGTTTCCGTGCTGTATGAATCCATGGCACTATTTAACTAAATTGCATATCTGTATCTTGTCTCCTCACATCGGTAAACATCACGTTTTGTGTGAACTCCTTTACATCGGCATTCATTCCCAGCCAGTACAATTCTCCTCAACAGCTGTTTTTTCCCCAGATGTAAAGGGCATATGCCCTCTATAATTTTTGTCCTTTTCGATTATTCTCACTCTTTTGCCTCTGAGAAGCAATCCTCTATCAGTGCTGAGCTGATTTTGAATGTGGGAGCGTGTGATGAGACCATATATGGACCCTTGCTGCTTCTTTGTCCTCTCATCAAAATTGCTTGCAATTTTCTATTGTGGTTTTCCAAAAAGGTGAGTTGTGGTAGCTTCTTCATCAACAGTTTTGTTATCGGCACTTCCTTCAGTGCATCCATTTCTGTGTGAGAACAACCTATCTTTCCTCCAGAATATTACATGCAGTGTATCAACAATGCACATCTTATTGTCTGTATGATTGACAATCCTGTCTCCAACACGGCATGGTGTTAGAGGGTGGCATGTACAGTTTTGTAGGTGAATTGGCTTGGTATAATTGTAAATTGTCCCTAGTGTGTGTAGGATAATGTAGGCATGCAGAGATCACTGGTTGGCGAGGCTCGGTGAGCCGAAGGGCCCGTTTCCACACTGTATCTCTAAGCTAAACTAAACTAAACTAAACACAATATCAATAGCTGTTGTCTCTTTGGTGGCAGTTCTACATCAACATTACCTCTGCACATGTATGCTTTCTGAGTGTATTGGTGAATGCACTCAAGCCAAAATGCAATGGTAATCACTCCTTTACAATTTGAGTGTAGAATATGTCTCCAACAGCCTTTCAAGCTCAGCTTTTATTTCACTTTGACATCCACTGGAACATGTTCTGGAGGATGTACTGTTTACTCTCAGCTGCCTGCTCTCAGCACATTCTGAGAGTACATTCTGAGAGCTGCCTGCTCGCAGCACATTCTGGCTGGTATTTTCTCTCTGTCTTTCCAGTTCCTTGCACCAGGAGGATAATCTATCTCGGCTTCCTCCTGATAAGCCAGTCCTCGACAACTTCAATTCACTCCATGTTATACCCAGCAGCAGTTAAGCATACGGGCTGAACCAAACTAATGAGGTCTCAAAATATCCTGGCTGCAGTACCAAACATGTGCTCTTTAGAAGTAGCCAACGTCTGCCCAAGCTGATCCTGAACAAAAATGCGGAAGATTGCCCAGATATGTCCTTTCTGTAAACAAAAAGGACAATTCCGGTTAATTGGGTAAGTTAACCCCCTTTCGCTCATTATTGGAGGGATGGAACATATTATTGACAGTTAATGGCTTATTGAAGTCCAGCTTGTATTTTGCAAAAATACCGGACTCCAGACCTCATCCTATCTTGACATTTTTTAAAAACTGACTCCAGAAAAGAAGTGAGAGTGACATCAATAAAGCTTTAGGTCAGGAATGACTTCAAGGAGCACTGGTAAAACTGAAGTCAAGGACATCAAGAAGAGAGGACTCCATGGTTGGAGTCACAACCCCCACGAAGGAAGATAATTGTGTAACTCCCGGCTTTAATCAACCCATGTATAAAAAAATTGCCTCACACACCTTATTGCCCCTCTCACCTTAAAGCTGTGTCCTCTAGTCTTTAACATTTCCACCTTGGGAAAAAGATTCTGATTGTTTATTGTATCTATGTCTCTCGAAGGGAATGGCAAAAAAATAAACTCGATTAAAAGAATCCCAAGAGCCAATCTCATTCACATTTTCTAAAATTAGGACTGATATATACAGTATCACTTTTTGATCAATTTCGACCATTGACTGTTCAATCAATTAAATGATGAATCACCTTATTATTTCATAAAATGTCATTTAAAAGCTGCAGTCAAAGATCAAAAGTGAAAAGGGTATCAAACTGTAATTAATTATTATGTACCAGGGAACAAAAAGAAATGACAGGTGTTTTATAGTCAGTTATAGGTCAATTTGGATGAAAATCATCTTCCACCCTTAAAAAAAATATTGATAGCAGCATTATCACATTCTGAAAATATTGATTCAGATATAATTATATCTATGAAAATCAATCACAACTGATTTGGAAAACAGATGCATTTGACATCTCAAGTACAATGTTTAAACACCTCCAGTCATGGTATGTGTTTGAAACATTCCTTATTTGTGGAAGCTTGCTTTAAAAAGATGTCAAAATTTGCTTCTTGCATTATCTAAGTGATTCAGAGCACACGTTTATTATCTTTAGTTTTATTTTGTTCAGTTAATAATAACAACTGATTATTACGCTTGGTACAATCGAGTCAATTTTGCTGATTACATTGTGCTATAATAACCCCACCTATGATTAGTTATTGCTGCAGAAATCAGAAAATGCATTATTATATGATCAATAATTATATTAGAAATAAATCTTGTGTCAATGATAAATACACAAGATCAGGTGACTAGGTAATTTGGCTAAATGGACAAAGCTTTCAAAGGAACCATCATATATCATTCTAATAGTACTATTTGTCATTTCACATGTCAGTAATAAACACATATATTAATTATAATTTAATGACAATGAACTTTATGTTTACTTCTTGCATTCAATGTGTGCAGGTAAGATAATATACACTTCCATTTTACTGTTCTTAAAGATAGTATCACATAATTTGGAGTTACATATTTTTAGCAGTTTCAAACCAGATTCCAACAGAAATAAACTTCAAAAATGCCATTTACTCAACATTTGTTGATGCTTTGTTGTCTTGGAAACACAGTAGATTAGTTATTTGCTTTACTTTAGACTTTAGAGGTAGGCCCTTCAAACATTTTCCCATTTAATAATATCCTTTCTCTGGCAGGTAACCAGGACTGTACAGAGTAATCCAAAAATGTCCTTTGCAAAATATTGTACAGCTGCAACTCCTGTACTCAATACGTTGGCTGATAAAGACAAGCATGACAACCACTTTTTCTCTCCTCCCTTGACTAGCTGTGCTGTCATTTTAAAAAAAGAATATATTCTACACCTGGAGATCTCTCTCTTCTACAGCACTCCAAAGGGCCCTAACATTCATTGTGTAAGACTTGTCTTGGTTTGTCTTACCGAAATGCTATAACTGGCATTTATCTGAATTAAACTCCATCTGCCATTTGTCAGTCCATTGGCCCAGTTGATTAAGATCCAATTGAAATCTTAGGTAACCTTTTTCACAAAGCACTCTACCACCAATTTTACTGTCATCTGCAAACATACTAACCATTCTCTTCCATATTGTTACTATAAATAATGAACAACAGTGGACCCAGCATTGATTCCTTTGGTACAAGACATTTTGCATGCCTCCAGTCTGAAAAATAAGCCTCTACAACTACCCTCTATCTCTTACTTTTAAGCCAATCATATGTCAATGGAAAAAAAGGCACAAAATGCTGGAGTAACTCAACGGATCAGGCAGCATTCTCTGGACAACACGGACAGGAGAACCTCTTTCTCCCTGGAAGGACAGACGGGGTCCCTGGATGGAAGTGAGTGGGGAGGTATAGGGACAGGTGTTACGTCTCCTGCCTTTACAGCGGAACGTACCTGGGGAGGGGATGGTTTGGGTGCGAAGCGATGAGTGAACCAATGAGTTTTGGAGGGCGCAGTCTTTGGGGAAAGCAGAAAGGTGTGGTGATGGGATGATGTGACTGGTGGTGGGATCACATTGAAAATGACGGAAATCTTTGAGGTTGTTGTGTAGCATGTGGAGGCTGGTGGGGTGAAAGGAAGGACCAGTGGAATTCTATTCTTGTTCCACCTGGTGGAGGGAGAGCCAGAGTGAACTACGGGACACAGAGGAGATGTGGGTAAGGGATCCATCTATGACAGGACATCTCAGATGTCTACGAATGAAAAACCTTACCCTGGGAGGAGATGCGGCTAAGATGGAAAAATTCAGAGTAGGGGATGGCACTTTGCAAGAGGCAGAAGAGGAGGAGGTGTGGTCTAGGTAACTGTAGGAGTCAGTGGGTTTGTAGTACCTGTCAGTCAATAGTCTGTCTCCTGTGACAAAGACAGAGAGATCAAGAAAGTGGAGAGAGGTTTCAGAGATAGTCCAAGTAAATATCAGGGCAGTTATGTCCAGTTGGTTAGTTCTCCCTGGATCCCATGTAATCTAATATTGGACCATTCGACCATCTGGTACCTTGTCAATGTCTTTGGCGCTCCCCTCATTGATCTTTTTGGTCACATCTTCACAAATCTCAATTAAATTGGTGAGGCATGATTTCCCTCACACAATGACTGTCCCTAAACAGTCCTTGTCCCTCCCAATACATGGAGATCATGTCTCTCAGAATCCCCTCCGTTAACTCACGCACCTCTGATGTTAGGCTCAATAGTCTGTACTTATGACCTTTATCCTTACAGCCTTTGGTAAATGAAGGCACAACATTAGACACCCACCAGTCTTCTTTCAGCTTATTCTATTTGATCATACACATATTTCTGTCAGGGCTCCAAATTTCTTCCCTGGTTTCCAATAACCTTTCAGGATCTGGGGTTGGAAATGTATCTAGCTTTCTGCATTTAAGGCATCCAGCATCTTCTCTTCTGCAATGTGGACCCTCTTCAAGATGTCACTATTAACTACCCAGAGTTCCCAAGCATTCATGCCTTTCTCCAAGTAAATACAGACGAAACACATTTGTATTCGGCACCTATGGGCATTTGCTTGATTCCAGCTGACAATACCTGGTACACCTCTTTTTTCTTGAACAGAGTATCAATATGTCTTCTCATAGAGTTATAGAGTCATACAGCGGGGAAACAAGCCGTTCAGCCCAATCCTGTCCTTACCGACCAAAATGCCTCACATCAACTAGTCGATTTGTCCATGTTCCTTATATCCCTCTAAACCTTTCTTATCCATGTGCCTGTCCAAGTATCTTTTAAATGCTGGTATAACATCTACCTCAACAACCTCCTCTGGAAGCTAGTTCCATATATCCACCACACTCTGAGTGAAAAAGTTGCCCCTTAGGTTTGCATTAAATCTTGCCCTGCTCACCTTAAACAGATGTCCTCTTGTTTTTGATTCCCCTGCTGTGGATTCACCTTATCTATTTTGCTCATGATTTTATACACCTAAGATCACCACTCAGCCTGTGGAGTTCCAAGGAATAAAGTCCAAGCTTACCCAACCTCTCCCTCTAGCTCAGTTCTCCAATTCCTGGCAACATCCTTGTAAATCTTCTCTGCACTCTTTCCAGCTTAATGACATCCTTCCTATACCCTTCCAGGTATGGAAAGAGTGCAGAGAAGACTCCAGATCAAAACTGAACACAATACTCCAATGGCCTCACGAATGTCTTGTACCCTGTAACATAACGTCCCAACTTCTACATTGAATATCCTGACTGCTGAAGGCCAATATACCCAAAGCCTTCTTGACCACCCTCCGACACCACATTTAGGAAACTATGTACCTGTACTCATAGATCCCTCTACTCTACAACACTCTTCAGGGCTAGGCCATTCACTGTGAAGGTCTTAACTGGTTTGACTTCCAAAAATGCAACATCTCGCACTTATCTGCAATAAACTCCACTAATCATTCCACAACCCACTTGCCCAACTGATGAAGGGCCAGCTGTAATGTTTGATAACCGTCTTCACTATCTACAATATCATCCACTATCCATTGTCATCCAGAGTTCTCTACTCCTGCAAGCCTTGCCCTTCAGTATAACAAAAACTTTCCCGATTTCCCTTTAAATAACCTCCCAATTGCAGATGTCCCTTTAGCAATTTTTGCAGTACTTCATATTGCAACACAATCTTTGCCACATTCTGCTATTTTGCATTCATCCTTGTACTTATTGTTGTATCTATGATTATTATGTATTCTGTTTACTCTGTCAGCTTCATGCGAACAAAGAATTTCATTGCACCCTGGTGTATATAACAGAAAAGTAATCTGGATCTAAATCTGATTCAGGCAGTCCCAGTCAATATTTATAATGTTAAAATTCCCCACTATTTCACTTTTTGCAGATACTTGTGATCTTCATATTTGAGACATGGTACAATCTCATCAAAGTGTTTCGTAAAAGATCATCAATCAAAAGGAGAAAAGGAGATAACACTTTATTGCCTTCCACCACAGTGGGAAATGTGGTGGAGCTACTGCGGTGGATATTTATGTTAATTTTTATGTAGTTGTGTGTCTTGTTGCCTTTGTTTGGTATGACTGTATGGCAAAATCAAGTTCTTTGCATGTTGCAAAACATACTTGGCTAATAAATTAATTACGATTATGATTACAATTACGATTACGAAAAGGTAGGGTGGGTTTCGGGGGTGATGACGTTTTAATATGTGCAAATAACTCAAAGCTTGGCTTGCAGTGGTAAAATAACTTCTTGACTTGCCTCCGTTTTGAATGTACCCAAATCTGTTACCTATACTCCTTCCTGTACATACTCTAGAATATCCTGTCAGTCCTATCCCTCCCTTAGCCACATTTCTGTAATAACTATAGTAACCTAGTCTCACGTATCTTTTTTCATGCCCTACGTTCATCTGCCTTACCAGTCAGGCCTCTTATGTAGAAATAAATGCAGTTTAATCCATCAGTCTTCCCTTGCCCCCTGCCATGCTTCCAAGGAAGCCTGAGGTCTTTTTTATCCTCATGATTACCAGAGGGTTTTTAAACTCTAGACACTATTTTTCTGCAACCAATGTTATTTATGTGAGCAGAAGATAGACACAACATGCTGGAGTAACTCAGTGGGACAGGCAGCATCTCTGGAGAGAAAGAATGGGCGACGTTTCGGGTCGAGATGCTTCTTCGGACTTCAGAATCTATGTGGAATCCAAAGCAGATGTGATGCAGGTGAGAAAGGCCATGCAAACAGAGGGTGTTAAAGGGAACAAGTTCAGAATTTATGTGAGCAATTATTTTTGGGGCACATCAAATCCCATACTGTCCTGCAACCATAGCTCAATGTTGCATGTTGCTTGAAACAATGTTGTCACAATGTTGCATGTTGCTTGAAACACCAACAAATGATATTACTGAGCTCATTGCCAGTATAAAAATAGGAATCGGTTGAACCTATGAAGATGCACTGCAACAAGTACTTGTTATGGTGCAGCCTAGGTTGTGGTTTGAAATGGTTTACCTGCTTTTGCTTCAGGGAACGACAGTGATGTCTCACTGGGGTAGATTTTGTAGGGAAGTGCCAATAACTTCATCCAATGCTGTTAGCAGGTTCCAACATAAATCCCTGAAATTTCATGATCTCTGCACATGCATGCATGAGTACAAAAGTCTTGAACTTGTCAGCTTACTGTCAGCTCACAGCATTTAGTTGCTGGGTATAAACTATTATTAGACTTGCATTATTTACCTGAGAACTGAAACCTTTTCTCTTCCAGGCATGTTTGCAAGTCTATGAAACATCTCCATGAAGTTGAAATTCTTACCAGTTTTATACATCCTTTTATGTGAAAACACTTCCTAGCATGGGCGGCACGGTAGCGCAGCGGTAGAGTTGCTGCTTTACAGCGAATGCAGCGCCGGAGACTCAGGTTCGATCCTGACTACGGGTGCTGCACTGTAAGGAGTTTGTACGTTCTCCCCGTGACCTGCGTGGGTTTTCTCCGAGATCTTCGGTTTCCTCCCACACTCCAAAGACGTACAGGTATGTAGGTTAATTGGCTGGGTAAATGTAAAAATTGTCCCTAGTGGGTGTAGGATAGTGTTAATGTGCGGGGATCACTGGGCGGCACGGACTTGGTGGGCCGAAAAAGGCCTGTTTCCGGCTGTATATATATGATATGATATGATGGTTAAGGTCAACGCTGAAAAATTGAACTGGAAGGTGGAAACGTTATCTTTTCTACAGTTGTTTACACATGAAATCAGTCCATTAAAGTTATCAACCAGATTCGATCAATATACGAGAATGTTAGAGAATTAATAGAGTGAGTCTTGCACTATATTTGGGATCTTAGATAAGGATTTATTTGCACTGTGTGCTCTTAACTCAGAATTGGCTGATTTACTCAGCAATAGAGTCAGTACTTAAAAACAGAAAAATGTTTCAGATTCCTTGACGTAAATGTCAGCATTAAGGTCATCTGTTTTTCAAATCTCTGCTTTTCTTTCTCATTATTGATTAGAGATTGTGCTGTGTATTTAAAAGCTCCTCAACCTGAAATGGAAAAATCTGAGACTAGCGTAAATGCGGGACCGGTGCTAAACCAGGTATATATAAAGTATTGACTTTCCCCTTTGCTGGCATTCTATGAAGATAATTCCTAATGCTCACATCACATGATAATGCAAGAAGCTGATCCTACTCGGTAGGGGTCGAGCTGCCTGTCCGTGGGTGCGGGGGGAAGAGAGTGGAAGTTTTGTTGCCTTCCATCACTGTGAGGGGGTGTTTGGAGTCACTGTGATGGATGTTTGTGTTGGGGTCGTGTGTCCTGTGTTCTTTTCTTTTTTGCTGTGTCTTGTGACTGCTGGAATTTCGTTCGGTATTTATACCGAATGACAATAAAGTTCTGTTATACTGTTATACTGGCGATATGGTGAAATGCTATTTATGTTCAATTTGTTTACATATATTACAAACTATGGATGCCCTAGCAAAGTTCCCTGCAGAACACTCCTAGCCATAGATCTCCAGCCAGACTAACACTCTTCCACCATTATGATCTGTTTCTTTGAGTAAACAAGCTCTAAATTCAAACTAGCAAGTCACTGTGGAACCCATGCTTCTTAGTTTTTTTGGATCAGCCTATCATGAGGGACTTTATTAAATGCCTTACCAAAATCCACACAGAAAACATCCTCTGCCCTACCCTCATCAATCACCTTTGTCAGATTTTCAAAAGACTCAATAAAATTAGTAATACATGACTTATCACAGACAAATCCACGCAAACTGTCCCTAATTATCCCATTCTCTTCCAAAGGCACATGAATCCTATCAGAAGAATCCTCTCCAATCGCTTCCCTACCACAGACGTGAGGCTCACTGACCTATAATTTCCTGAATTATCTCTACTATCTTTGTTAACAAAGAAACAACATCCAGTCCTCCAGGATCTCTCCTGTGGCTAGGAAGAATGCAAAGACCTTTATCACGGGCCCCTGCAATCTCATCTTGCCTCTCTCACTAACCTCGGATAGATCACATCAGGGAAATCAAGAGGCCAAAACGTGGACATGAGATAACTTTGGTAGATAAGGTAAAGGAGAATCTTTACAGATTCTACAAGCATGTCATGAGTAACAGGGTAATGAGGGAGAAAATAGGCCCGCTTAAGTATCAATGATTTTGAATATATGTAGAGCCAAGGAAACGTACAAAGTCTTAAATGAATATTGCTTGGCTGTATTTACTGTGGAGAAGAACATGGAACCTAGGAATTTCAGGGAAGAGATTATTCTGAACAAGGGACCTGACCCAAATCGGCACCTATCCTGTTGTGAATCTGTGGAATTCTCTGCCTCAGAAGGCAGTGGAGGCCAATTCTCTGAATGCATTCAAGAGAGAGCTGGATAGAGCTCTTAAGGATAGCGGAGTCAGGGGGTATGGGGAGAAGGCAGGAACGGGGTACTGATTGAGAATGATCAGCCATGATCACATTGAATGGCGGTGCTGGCTCGAAGGGCCGAAGGGCCGAATGGCCTCCTCCTGCACCTATTGTCTATTGTCTATTGTCTATTGTCCTCCAGAGATGCTGCCTGACATGCTGAGTTACTCCAGCACTTTGTGTTCCACTAAGAAAATAGAGATGTCTTGAAACATATCCACATTACAAAAGAGGAGGTACTTGTTGTCTTAAAGCTCATGAATTTAGATAAATCCCTCGGGTCTGATGAAATCCATCCTAGGATATTGTGGAAAATAATCAAGAAATTGTTGGATCCGTGACAGTAATAATTAGATCACTGTTGGCAATGGGTGAGGTACCTGCAGAGTGGAGCATGGCTCATGTTGTATGTTTATTTAAGAAGGAGTGCAAAGATTAGCCAGGTAACTCCAGGCTGCGGAGCCTAACATCAGTAGTGGGAAAGTGGAGGGGATTCTGAGAGACAGGATTTATCTGAATGCAGAAAGACAAGGGATATTCAGCATGGCTTTGTGCATGGAAAATCATGTCTTATGAATTTGATTAAGCACTTGAATAAGTGACCAAAGGGATTGATGGTGCAGGGCATTAGACGTAGTCTGCACGGCCTTTAGCAGGGTCTTAGAAAAACAACCTGAAGCTTCCCTGCATCCTCCATGCAGGTTGAGCTCCACCCAGCTTTGTTTCAACTAGAAATTTGAAGAGAGTGCACTTAATATACTAATTTAAAACATTTACAGTGCATATGTATATTGAATAGTAGTGGTCCAAGCAGGCAACCCTCTGGTCCCCCACTGGTGACTGCCTGCCACTTGGAAAAGGATACATTTATTTTTATTGGATGACGTTTCAGGTCGAGACCCTTCTTCAGAGTCTGAAGAAGGGTCTCAACCTGAAATGTCACCCATTCCTTCTCTCCTGAGATGCTGCCTGTCGCGCTGATTTACTCCAGCATTTTGTGTCTATTTTGGTGTAAACCAGCATCTGCAGTTCCTTCCTACACATTTATTTTTATTCTTTATATTCAATCAGTCAACCAGTTTTCTAATCATGACGACAGCTTACTCGGTCCCAACCCACTAATCATTTTTGTTGAAAGCCTTCTGAAAGTCCAATATACCATGTCTACTCCTTCCCTCACTTCCTCTCTGCTGGTTACATCCTCAAACGTTAGCAGTAAATTTTAAAAGCAGTATTTCTCTTTCATAAATCCATGTTGAACTTAACAAATCCTGTCACCGAGTCAGTCATATAACATGGAAACGGGCCTTCCATGATGCCCTCAAATAGGCTAGTCACATCTGTCTGCATTTGGCCCATATACCTCTAAATCTTTCCGAAGCAGATACCTGTCCTAGTGTCTTTTAAATGCTGTTATAGTACCTGCCTCAATTACCTCCTCTGACAGTTTGTTCCACATACCCCCACTTCTGAGTGAAAAAGTTGCCCCTGTAATGAACCAGATTTTATAAGGGAACTCAAGGAAAAGGAACCATTAGGAGGTAGTGACCATAATATGATCAATTTTAGTCTGCAAAGGGGATGATGTCTGGCTAAAGTTGACTGGAAAGAGATCCTAGCAGGGATGACGGTGGAACAACAATGGCAGAGATTTCTGGGAATAATCCAGAAGATGCAGGATCATTTCAATCCAAAGAGGAGGAAAGGGGAGTAAGAGGCAACCGTGGCTGACAAGGGAAGTCCTTCAGAATGAAACTAAAAGAGAAGACGCATAACATAGCAAAAATGAGTGGGGAGCCATAGGATTGTGAAACGTTTAAAGAACAACAGAAGGTAACTAAAAAGGCAATATGGGGACAAAAGATGAAGTACAAAGGTAAGCTAACCAAGAATATAACGGAGGATAGTAAAAGCTTCTTTAGGTATGTGAAAAGGAAAAAATTAGTTAAGACAAATGTGGGTCCCTTGAAGACAAAAACAGGTGAAATTATTATGAGGAACCAGGAACCGGCAAACGAGTTGAACAGGTCCTTTGGTTCTGTCTTCACTAAGGAAGACACAAACAATCTCCCAGATGTACTAGGGGACAGAGGATCTAGGGTGACTGAGGAACTGAAGGAAATTCACATTAATCAGGAAATGGTGTTGGGTAGACTGATGGGACTGAAGGCTGATAAATCCCCAGGGCCTGATAGGCTGCATCCCAGGGTACTCGAGGAGGTGGCTCTAGAAATCATGGATGCATTGGTGATCATTTTCCAATGTTCTATAGATTCTGGATCAGTTCCTGTGGATTGGACAGTAGCTAGCCTAACCCACTTTTTAAGAAAGGAGGGAGAGAGAAAGCAGGGAATTGTAGACTAGTTAGCCTGACATCAGTGGTGGGGAAGATGCCGGAGTCAATTATTAAAGATGTAATAGCAGCGCATTTGAATAACATTAACAAGATCGGTCCAAGTCAGCATGGATTTACGAAGGTAAGATCTTGCTTGACTAATCTTCTGGAATTTTTTCAGGATGTAACAAGTAAAATGGATAAGGGAGAACCAGTGGATGTAGTGTATCTGGACTTTCAGGTAGGTGTCAGGTAGTGACTGGTGGGGTGCCGCATGGCTCAGTGCTGGGACCGCAGCTATTTACTATATATATTAATGATTTAGATGAAGGAAATAAAAGTGACATTAGCAAATTTGCAGATGACAAAAAAGCTGGGTGGGAGTGTGAACTGTGAAGAGGATGCTATGAGGATGCTATGAGGATGCTATGAGGATGCAGAGTGACTGGTACAGATTGGGTGAGTGGGCAGATGCATGGCAGATGCAGTATAATGTGTATAAATGTGAGGTTATCCACTTTGGTGGCAAGAATAAGAAGGCAAATTATTATCTGAATGGTGTCAGATTAGGAAAAGGGGAAGTCCAACGAGACCTGGGTGTCCTTGGACATCAGTCACTGAAAGTAAGCATGCAGGTACAACAGGCAGTGAAAAAAGCTAATGACATGTTGGCCTTCATAACAAGAGGATTTGAGTATAGGAGTAGAGGTCCTTCTGCAGTTGTACAGAGCCCTGGTGGGACCACACCTAGAGCATTGTGTCCAGTTTTGGTCTCCTAATTTGAGGGAGGACATTCTTGCTATTGAGGGAGTGCAGCGTAGGTTCACGAGGTTAATTCCCAGGATGGCGGGACTGTCATATGATGAAAGAATGGAATGACTGGGCTTGTATTCACTGAAATTTAGACGGATTAGAGGGGATATTATAGAAACGTATAAAATTATTAAGGGATTGGACACGTTAGATGCAGGAAACATGTTTGCAATGTTGGGGGAGTCCAGAACCAGGGGCCACAGTTTAAGAATAAGGGGGAGGCCATTTAGAACTGAGATGAGGAAAAACTTTTTCACCCAGAGAGTTCTAAATTTGTGGAATTCTCTACCTCAGAAGGCAGTGGGGGCCGATTCACTAGATGCATTCAAAAGAGAGTTAGATAGAGCTCTTAGGGCTAGTGGAATCAAGGGATATGGAGAGAAGGCAGGAATGGGGTACTGATTGTGGATGATCAACCATCATCACATTGAATGGCGGTGCTGGCCTACTCCTGCACCTATTTTCTATGTATCTATGAGATTCCTATTAAATCTTTTCCCTCTCACCTTAAAACTATGTCCTCTGGTTCTTGATTCCCCTCCCCTGGTAAAAGAGTCTGTGCACTAGCCCTATCTAATCCCCGCATGATTTTCTGTATTCCAAGAAATAAAGTCCCAACCTGACCAATCTCTCCCTTTACCCCACGCCCTTGATTTTTGGCAATATCTTTGTAAATCTTCCCTGCACTGATTTACAAATATTCTGTTGAGACATCTTTTAACAACAGAATCTACCTTTTTCTTTGCTTCTATTGTTTGGCCTCCCAAACTATAATTCCTGATTTTCTCCCTCCCTCTTTTTAAATACACGGTTACATTGGTTTGGCGACTGTCCAGTCAGTGGGGATTGATCCAGTTCGAAGATACTTGGAAAATTATGTCTGTGCATCAATTATTTCCAGTCATTTCCTGCTCAGAGATGCAGATGATTGGGCTTTGATGATTTATTGGTTTTCAATCCCATCAATTTCCCTTACACCATTTCCCTATTACTACTGATTCCTTCAGTTCCTCCCTCACACAAGATTCCACCTTTCCTATTGTTTTTAATTGTTATTTATTTCTTCCTTTTGCAAATCCTGATCCAAAATATTTGTTCAATTGGTCTACCATTTTTTTGTTTTCCTATCTTTTGTTTCCTATAATAAATGCCTCGCAACCTACACATGTCTTCACTAATCGTTTTCTTTTTACTTACCCAAAGAAGCCTTTGACATTTTTAAGTTTCCTGTAAGCAAACACTATTACTCCCATCTTCATTCTTGTTTGTTAAATTCTAAACTGTTCCAAGTTCTAATGTTTTTCAGGCCAATTTATATGTCTCCTCCTTGGAACTAATAATATGCCCATGTAGGAAGGAACTGCAGATGCTGGTTTAAACCACAGATAGACACAAAAAAACTGGAGTAACTCAGCGGGTCAGACAACATCTCTGGAGTCATCAAGTCATAGAGTGATAGAGTGTGGCAACAGGCCCTTCGGCCCAACTTGCCCACACCGGCCAACATTGTCCCAGCTACACTAGTGCCACTTGCCTGCGCCCGGCCCATATCCCTCCAAACCTGTCCTATCCATGGAGAAAAGGAACAGGTGATGTTTCGGGTCAAGACCCTTCTTCAGACTAATCCCTAATTCCTACTGTTAGACACAACTGAGCCTCCATTTCTGTTCAACTTTTGTACCATGCAGGAATAAACAATTTTTGCACTTCATCCAGGTAGTCTCTTAATGTTTGCCAATAAACAATCAACCCGATAGGTAACCCAATCTACCTTTGCCCGCTCTCACTTTGTAACCTATGTAATCTCATCTGCTGGGATTCAGACACCTTGTCTCAGAATCAACAACATTTCCCTCTACCTTAATGAAAAATTCTACAAATATTACCATGACTCCTCCCCAAAGTAGTTTCACCCAATATTGCTCATCAATTCTTTCTCATTACATAAATATCAGTCTAGGATGGTCTGCCCCTAATTTGGCTCCTTGAAATATTGTTCTAGAACATAATCCTGAAACAATTCCTCCTCCACAGCATGATTACTAATATAGAAACCCACGATTACAATAGTGGGAAGGTCATCCATTATTACAATAGCATCCTTATTGCATATGCAATATTTCCAGTTCCAAATTTTCCGCCCAAAACTAATGTTTGTAAGTTCATAGGTTCACAAGTAATAGGAGCAGAATTAGGCCATTCGGCCCATCAAGTCCATTCAATCATGGCTGATCTACCTTTCCCTCTCAACCCCATTCTCCTACACATAACTCCCACTAACATTTTTAGCAACTCACTATTAGTTACCCACATAACTCCACAATAATTTGTTAATCTTCCTGAAGCAGCAAATCTACCCTGTTTTTTCCTCATCCCTCCTAAAAATCTACTCTATTTTTTCCTCATCCCTCCTAAACTTTGAATATCCTTGTATGCTTAGTTCCCTTGCAGTGATCCTAATTATCCTTCCTTGAGCAACTGGGTGGGACAGGGTGGCACAGTGGTGCAGCATCAGAGACCAGGGTTTAATCCTAGTCTCAGGTGGTGTCAGTGTGAAGTTTGCATGTTCTCCCTGCGCCTGCGAGGGTTTCCTCAAGGTACTCCGGTTTTCTCCCACTTCACCAAGATGTGTGGGTTTGAGGGTTAATTTGCCTCCATTAATTGCCCTTAGTGCATAGGGAGTAGATGAGGAAGTGTGATAATATAGAACTAGTGTAAATGGGTGATCAATGAGCAGCGTGGACTCGGTAGACCAAAGAGCCTGTTTCCATGCTGTATCTCTAAACTAAACTGCAGCCTCTCTTGTTGAATTTAAATTAATGGTTCCTCTATGGCACCCTGATGTGTGAGACACCATGACACAATCTCATCTGATTGTCCCTGGCAGCAACTCCTGCTGGTTTATCATTGACCTTTACACATTAAAATTAGTACAGATGGCAGTGAAACAGTTGGATTGTTGTAAAAATCCATCTGGTTCACCAATACTCTTCAGGGAAGAAAATCTGCCATCCTTAACTGGACTGGCCTACATATGACTGCAGATTCATATATTGTCTTGACTCTAAACTGCCCAAGCAACGTACAGCTTCTAAAAAAAAATCTAAACAATATATCATGGTGAATTATAAATCAATTAACCTTCTTTTAATTATCAATGAATTGATGGATAAGCCAACAATAGTGCAATGTAGAGACATTTGCTCAACAACAAGAGTGAAAGACATCATTCTGGCTTAATAATATCCAAAAGCAGTTAACATCTGTTGATGTAAATGTGCTCTTCAACTGCTATTTTACTTGATGAAAATTGTTGCCATTTGCATGCAAGGAGTTCCCACAAACAGCACTGAGACAAAGTGGCAGCACTTGGGGCGGCACAGCGGTGTAGTGGTTGAGTTGTTGCCTTAAAGCAACAGAGATCCAGGTTCAATCTTGATTATAGGTGCTGTCTGTACGGAGTTTGTACGTTCTCCCCGTGGACTGCGTTTGTTTCCTCAGGCTGCTCCGGTTTCCTCCAACGCTCCCAAAGATGTGCAGGTTTGCAGGTTCATTGGCTTGTGTAAAAATTGTCCTTAGTGTGTAGGGTGGAACTAGCATATGGGTGATCGCTGGTCGGCACAGACTCGGTGGGCCGAATGGCCTGCTGCATCTCAAAACTAAACTAAACTAAACTAAACTGTAAACTAAACTAAATTAATTACTGAATAACTTACATTTACTGATGTTGGTTGAGGTGTAACGGTTGGTCCAGACACTGGGTGGAACACCTGCTCCTCTCTCAGGGCAATTTGTACGAAACCAAAGGACCAGAAGGCAATGCCCCTATTTGGGCATCGAGGGCATCATTCCATAAATAAAGCTTTACTATGTAGGGTTTGGGGTTGTGCAGTGGGGGGGCATGAACCTCCAACCTTTAACTCAAAGAGAACAGAACTATTAAATGAATAACATAGAAAATGACTTTAGGAATTAAATCTCGGTTCTCTCCTAATCATTCCACTCCAGACCTCATCACAGCTTTGATCCCAGCCAGGACATGATAGCAGCTTTCAAAGTGAGAGATCAAAGGAGCTCCATTTAACATCAAGGTAGCATTTTGTGGAGAGTAGTGCAGAAGAAGTTTTGGAAATCCTAGATAATTGGACGGATCATCAGAAGAATTCTTGGTGACTGCAGTCCCATATGACATGAACAGAAAAAGTACAGTTGTTATAACTCAGTTACTATTATTGCTTAGTTATTTTACTGGTCTGTCTACAAGTGGCAGTACAGTGTTTGGCTCCATTCATTCATCCTCCAACAGTGAATTAGTGCGTAAGATAGACACATTACACTGCAGTAACTCAGGCAGCATCCTCTGGAGAAAATGAATAAGGTGATGTTTCAGGTCAGAACCTTACTTCAGACAATGTAGTGGAAAAGGGGGAGATGGGGGTGGGGGGGAGGTTGGAACCAGTGAATTCATGCTTGCTGGGTTAGAACAGAAACTAAAAGAACATCAGTTTCCATTCCAAAACATCCCTTCCATGCTTCTCTCTTTTTTCAGCTTTCTACATTTTATTCCATTCTGAGGAAAAATACCAGCTCAAAAGTTTATCTATTACCCTACATAATGCTGCCTGGTGCACTGAGTTCCTCCAGCCATTTGTTTTTCTTTTGCTCAAAACATCAGTACTGTTGGTAATAGCTCAGTGATTTCCAACACTGAGAAACCCCAACAGCTGCATTTGAAGGGGGTTACAATAATCAAGTACTCTACAATCAACATTCTGGAATCACCATTACACAAGAGCTTGATTAGACCAGCTAAGTCAACAATGTCCTAAAAAAGCAGAGCAGAGACCCTGCGCTTTGGTTCACCCTTATACTTGTATTTACAGGGCATAAGTCAGTAAGATACATAGCAACAGACAGGATAGATGCCCCTGAAGCAACAATCAAAATCAGCCATTTTATCACTAAGCTTCACGTCACCATCTGACCGCTGATGTGCTGATGTGGTCCATCGGGAATACTGTGGTGTCAGTGCAAGTGGTCGCCACAATCCAACCAACATACTTAAACAACAATCCCCTCAAAACCCACCATGAAAAAGTTAAGAAAAATAGATCATGAGATCCAGTTCATGGGCAGCAGAGCGAAGGCCGCGGACGCCAACAGGATTAACAAGCTCGTCAGGAAAGCTGGCTCTGGCCTGGGGGCAGAATTGGATTCATGGGAGGTAGTCTTGGAGGGGGGTATGCTCCTCAAACTGCAGAGCACCTTGGACAATACAGCTCACTCCCTCCATGACACACTGGTCAACCTGAGGATTACCTTCAGCAACAGACTGGTTCCATCAAGATGCAGTACAGAATGCCGCAGGAGATCCTTTTTCCTTGTGGCTATCAAACTGTATAACTCCTCCCCCTTCTGTCATGGGGTAGACTGAGTCTGACTCCCGTTCACACCCCACCCCCCTCCACCAATCTTTGCACATCTCCAATCTTTTCCATTCATGCCAATTTTTTGTTACATGGATCTTGTGCTTTATGACTGCTGGCAGATCAATTTCCCTCCTGGGATAAATAAAGTTTTATGTGCACATACAGCACCCTTCATTATGACTGGGGCCCTGGCTCATAATAGTGGATCCTTAGGGATCACAACAACTCAAAGAAATGGCTCACTTACAACTTCCCAGGACAGCTAAGGATCACAAACATCACTCATATCCCAAGAAAAACATTTCCCAAACAGCACAATTGCTTGAAAACCACGAGGAATAGCTACAATTATTTCAAATTCCTTTATTAAACTTCGTACAAGATTAAGACATCTTGGAGTTAGCTCAGTACGTGATTTTTGTAAATTTGTAAATAGTAAATTGACTATTGACTATTTAAAATGTCTCTCAGATGTATTATAAAATTCTAAGGCTCAGAAATCAAATATGTAGGAATTATGTTCAATGACAGTGGGCTTGTATACACTGGAATTTAGAAGGATGAGGGGGGATCTTATTGAAACATATAAGATAATTAGGGGATTGGACACATTAGAGGCAGATAACATGTTCCCAATGTTGGGGGAGTCCAGAACAAGGGGCCACAGTTTAAGAATAAGGGGTAGGCCCTTTAGAACGGAGATGAGGAAGAACTTTTTCAGTCAGAGGGTGGTGAAGGTGTGGAATTCTCTGCCTCAGAAGGCAGTGGAGGCCAGTTCGTTGGATGCTTTCAAGAGAGAGCTGGATAGAGCTCTTAAGGATAGCGGAGTGAGGGGGTATGGGGAGAAGGCAGGAACGGGGTACTGATTGAGAGTGATCAGCCATGATCGCATTGAATGGCGGTGCTGGCTCGAAGGGCTGAATGGCCTACTCCTGCACCTATTGTCTATTGTCTATTGTCTATTGACATTGATGTGCGGAAGGACTTTGGAGTGCAAGTTCATGGTTCCTTGAAAGTGATAACAACAGTGGATCGGGAGGTAAATAAGGTGTAATAAGGTGTATTAAGGTAAATGTGATGCTTGTCTTCATCGATCGGGGTATTTAGTATGAGTCAGGAACTCATGATGCAGCTGTATAAAACTATGGTTAGGCCACACTTAGAGTATTGTGTGCAGTTCTGGTCACTATATTACAGGAAGGATGTAGAGGTTTTGGAGTGGGAGCAGAAGATGTACATCAGGATGTTGCCCGGATTAGTGAGGATTAACGGTAGAAAGAGATTGGACAAATTTGCATTGTTTTCTTTGGAGCACTGGAGCCTAAGGGGTGATCTAATAGAAACATTTAAAATTATGAGGGCCTGGATAGGATAAGTGGTCAGAGTCTTTTCCCCAGGATGGAAATGCTAAATACCAGAGGGCTGGGTTTAATTTGAGGGGGAGAATATTTAAAGGAGATTTACGAGGCAATTGTTTTTTTGTACAGAGTGTGATAGGTGTCAGGAACACACTGGCAGTGAAGATGGTGGAAGCAGATATGATAGCAATAATTTAGAAGGTATTTCAGCACACACATGAACAGTCAGTAAATGGATGGATGTAGACCATGTGTAGGCAGGTGTGCAGTTTAAATAGGCATCATGGTTAGTACGGATACTGTGGGCTGAAGGGCCTGTTCCTATTTGATGTTCTATTTTATTTTCGTTTTACAAGATATAGTTGTACTTAAAAGAAAGCAATTGCAAACAGGAATACAAGTGATCTACTCCCAAGGGCTGACTTTAAATAGGTCCAGGATGGTGCATGTTTTAATCAAAGCTCATAACAAAGTAAGCCTGAAGAATGTACTTGTGACATGATCACAGTTGTACTGTGTTCACCACAATTAATTAATGCTTTCAGCTTAACTGCCCAAATCACAAATTAAAAAAATAATTTGGGGATAGAATACTCAAATGCCTGGTAATGATTTCATTCGTGTTTTCTTTAATACAAAATATGCACCTTTGAGCTGGTTTTCACTTCCCCATCTGTGAGAGGGACTGCTTAATCATAAATCTACCATTTGTGTTGTAATACATAACAACAATGAAAGTTAAATCCTGAAAATTATGATGTTTGTTTCAAATTTATTCCTTCGTTATTTTGATGCAACATTAACCAATTACATAGGCATGTGTTAACACCTGATAAAATAGCAGAGAAGACTTTGTTAAGAATGCATTAAGCATTGGTACAGTAAGTTTTTTTTGTGGAGGTAAATATAATTTTTAGCATTCTCAGTGATTAGTGCCTAAAGCCACCAATTAATGTTACAACCATGTGTGAATTGTAGATCTATGATTTTATGTCTGTTAATTTTATTAAAGAGCAAATTACTTTCAGTAATCAGTGAAAATATATCCCCTCAGTAACCTCCAGGCCAGTATAAGCCCTACGTTTTATGAACAACCAAAAGCAATTAGAGAACTGGAACATAAATGGTTTATGATTTGATGAACTTGTAGTGTTTAAAATAGAGCAGTAATAAGCATGTCATAATAGAAATTATGGAAACATATTGATAAATTAATTGGCAGACTACATGTGTACAATGAAAAATAATGATGACATTTGCAAAATCATTCTAAAGATTAAAGTGCAATCTTACTACCTAGCATTGCTTCCAAGAACTGTTTTGGAATTGTGATAATTTACCTGAAAATCAAGAACTGCAGATTTGCTTTACAAAAAAAGACACAAAGTGCTGGAGTAACTCAGCAGTATCTTTGCAAAACATGGATAGGTGACCTTTCGGGTTGACCCTTCCCCATGTGTGCTTCAGGCAAGGGGCATGATATGCCCTCTAGTGATTACTTCTCTCCCACAGGAAGGAAGTCAGAAGAACATTAATGCAGCCTTATACATGAACACGGGAAAGAAGGAAAAATGAATGCATGAAGTGAATATTTTTAATATAGTGGGTTTGGAGATCTTGGTGTCTCAGCATTAAATTCTGGAATTAATCTTATTTAGAAAATTGCTGGAAGTCTAGAGATGTCATAGAAACATAGAAACATAGAAAATAGGTGCAGGAGGAGGCCATTCGGCCCTTCGAGCCAGCACCGCCATTCATTGTGATCATGGCTGATCATCCACAATCAGTAACCTGTGCCTGCCTTCTCCCCATATCCCTTGATTCCACTAGCCCCCAGAGCTCTATCTAACATGTCATGAGAAAATTAATGTACTGAAAATGTTCATGCCCTCACTTTGCCATGCTGTGCTCCTGTGGGCTCTGTGCTTTGCTAAGATATTTGGATGACAGACATAGAGGAAACAATATGAATGGTCATAGAAGTGACTTTTCTTTATTCTTGGATATTAGTGTAAAGCAGGTGATATTGATTCAGCTACCTGTAACACAATACTCCACTTTAATTTTCATTGACTTCAATTGAACAGAATATCAAGAGAGATGTAAAATAGCTAAATCAATTTTGCTGGTTTTGCATTATTGCCCGAGAGAGCTGAATTAAATCAGCAGAGTGGCCAATTTCCTACAGTGTTGCGAAAAATACAGTTATCATTCAGCTAACATTAAAATCATTGAAAAAAACAAAAACATTGCTTCAAACAAATGATCCACTTATTTGCCTGATCGCTAGAGAGCAAGGATATCTATTTTACATCATATAGGATAAAAATTAGAGCCATTTTTCTTCACATTGAGGTATCCTTTGTGGTAATTTCATTTGTGTTGCAAACCTACTGGATATTTGGAGTGGAGTACGTGTTGAAGTGAAACGATTTCTAAAGCACTGTTAACTACTTCCAAACACGGCTATTTTTATAGGATAAACTCAGAGAATGAATAGGAGATACCATGGGAACCAGACATTTTCTATGAGAGTTTGCTTCATATACTTCATTACCAGATGTGAACACCTTTTAAATGGAACAAATTGACTTCAAACTGTCCAGGAGCAACGCAGTGAGATTTAATTGTCTCAAATGTTTTCCAAAGGGTACTGAAATACATAGATAGGATCTGAAGGTGAAGTTAAATCCATTAATTATAGAAACAAATAACCATCAATAATAAATCAATTGGGGTGCTCAAAACTGGTGCTCTTAACTAGTCTTAAACCTCTTCTGGGCTTGACCCTGTCCAATGTGTGATATGTCTCTCTTTACCTGTACCTATTCTATGGGTATTGTTATAATAGTGTTCTCAGAGATGTTCTGAGAACATCGAAAACAAGCAAGAAGTCTCTTTTAGCTGCATGTCAGAAGCCCATATATGTTTGAGGACCCAGATCTGCCCCGGCTCTTCATGCACACAATTAACACTCTTTCTGCTGGACATCCCATGAAAATATGTTTTTTCTTAGTATGTATCTACATTAGAGATGAGCAGTAACATTGCTGGCTTGTGGAAGCCACAACTTAAATCATTCAAGGCTGATCTGGATCTTAAAATCATCATAAGGTGAAAGCACATTTGTTGTCTAATTCTAGTGAAGTACTTTATAGCCTATTGCCTTTTTTTATTGGAGGTGTATAAAACGCATCAAAACTCAAAACAGATTAATTCAGTTTAAATTGCACTTGAAGAAATGTAGGATCTACATGGGTTGTTCAACATTTTTCTCCAAATCAATGTAATATTCAAAGTGTTGCTCTTTGCAGATTTTACAGTGTGGCTGCAGTATTTGCTTATTTAACCACAGTTACTTGACTTCATGATAATTCAAGGTGCAATATTTTTCATGGAATATGGCAAAGTATGGAAGTTGAAGTGTCTTTTAGAATTCAGCATGTTCACCTTGCTTATGAATAAGATTGATTTCTGCACAAACCCTTCACACTGTGCCCTTTTTATTCCTTCGACCGTTTAAATACTGCAAACAATTGCTTTTCACTTAAAGCCTACAAAAAAATGTGCTTACATCTGGGCATGCTTTTTAAAATGGGATCAAATGTAAATTGATGTTCATTGGATGTTTTCCCTTGGACTACCCTCCTTTTTTCATACAGATTAACGCAGAGGTAAATAACTTTATTTCTCAATATCTCTAGAACTTCCACCTGGTGATATCGTGAACCTGTCTTATGTTCATATTGTTCATATGTTGGAGGAGCAGAATTAGGCCATTCGGCCCATCAAGTCTACTTGGCTGAGCTATCTCTCCATTCTCCTGCCTTCGCCCCATTACCCTTGACACCCTCTCAGAAGCAAATTCAATTTGTAATCAGTTTGCTTGAAAAATAAACAAACCCAAGTTTTTATTGAGAATTCTACAAAGCTTTCCTGTTTTATAGAAGTCAATAGGAATAAGTTGAATGTAAAATATGGGAAATACATCAGCATAGAGATGAAGTATAATCACAAGGTCCTCTATGTCTTCTGCATCTTAATGACACTGCCATTGCAATTAAATTGCACTTCAACTTTGAAACTGATTTTACATTATGTAAAATAAAACAATACAGACAACTTAGCTATTTGTAAAGGTTTCATTAGTGAAGAATGTAAATGAATATTTCCAAAGCAGTCATCATTCTGACTGACGCTTAACTTGCAAGGCAGAGCAGGATACAATCCAAGTACAGGCAAATAGGATTAGAGTAGGTGGGGAAAAAGGTCAACATTGAGAACATCGTGAGCCAAAAGGACCCATTTTCTGTGTTGTACAACTCCATGACTCCGTGACTTCATTTGATAAACGCTCGATCTCTCATTTTCAAACATAGGACATAGAAAAGTCCAGCACCAAACAGGCCCTTCAGCATACCATGGCCTACACCAATCATGATGTTAATCTAAACTAACTGCACATAGTCCATATTCCTCTGTTATCTGGTTGTTCATTTGTCAATTGCACTTGGCAATATTGCTGTATTTGCCTCTATCACCTGCCCTGGCAACACATTCCAGGCACCTACCACTCTCTGTATAAATAACATGACTCACAAATCTCAAGAACACAAGAATACACGATCTTCCCCATGCCCTTTCCTCCCCTGTGCCCCACCTGGACTCCCATCTATTTCTCCCCTGCATTCCTACCCTCCCCCCTCCTCGACTCCCATCTATTTCTCCCCTGCACTCCCCCCCCCCACCCCACCACCTCCCCCAACATGCCCCCCCACTCACCCCACTTTCCTCCCTCTGGCTTTACAGTCCACAACACTTCAGTCTCAAACCTTCCTTCCTTTCTTATCTCTGGACTTTGTTCCAACCATCTGCATGCAACCCCCACCCCCCCCTCCCTCCCCTATGTCGACCTACTACCTGCCATGTTTTGTTCTGCCTCTCCCCTTTTCCAGCTTTCTACGATCACTCCTACTGTTACTCTAAAGAAGAATTTCAGCCCGAGACGTCATCATGTTTCTCAGGGATGCCGTCTGATCCGCTGAGTTACTCCACCACTTTCCCCATACATGTGACTTCCCAACATACAACACCTCACATCTGCCCAGATTTAAATCCATCTGCCATTTCTTCGCCCATATCTATAACTGATCTATATCATTTGACAACCTTCATCACTCACTGCAACTCCATCAATTTTTGTGTGGTCTACAAACTTACTAACCCATCCTAATTGCAGGCCAAGAACTGATCTCTGCTGTAATCCACTAGCTACCTCCTTCCACTCTGAAAAGGACCTATTTATTCCAACTCTGTTTTCCATGAGACAACCTGTCTTTAATTCTAACACACTTCCTCCAGTACCGTAGGGTTTTAAATTTATGTGGTACCCAGTCAAATGCCTTTTGCGAATCTAAATACTCTATATCTACAGGTTTCCTCTATTAACGCTCCATGCTACATCGAAGAATTCAAGCAAATGTCTCAAACAGGATTTATCTTTCACAAAACCATGTTGACTAGGCTTAATTATGTTTAGTTTTTCAAAATGATTAGCTATTACCTCAATGCTTATTAATTCCAGCAATATCAATTATAGCAAGAGGCAAACTAACAGGCCTGCGGTTCCCTGCTTTCAACCTTCCTCATTTTTTGAACAAATGAGTCACCTTGGCTGTTTTCCAATCTCCTGATACCCTCCAGGAGTTTAGTATTTGACAATTTCACAATGTGAAAAAAACTCTATCTATTTGCCCTCGCTATGTCTCTCAAAATTTATAAACTTCTGTAAGGTTTTTCCTTCAACTTCCAACACGCCAGAGAAAACAGTTTGGCCAGCCTCTCGTTATTGCTAATATAGTCCAATCCAGGCAACTTTTTATTGAATGTCTTTTGCATCCTCTCCAGAATTTCCACTTTCTAAAAGTATTTGTAGTCATGGTAGCCAAATATATTTGATAACAGTTAATTAGATTCTCATCTTAAATGCTTCCCTGGCTGGGCAAATAAAGTAACGAAGCAATGATCAATTATAGTTGATCAATTCCCCACTTACTCTAATCCTATCAATTATAATGAGCCAATGATCATTGGCTCATTGGAAATGTTCTTCCGTACTGATTCCACAATTTCCAAATTGTCAGTTTAATTTATCAACATGAATTTTAATATGAGTTGGGTTTATCTTTTTAATTTATTATGACCATCCTGAATGAAAACAATAAGATTAATCTGTATTTTATGCAATAAACAATGTGCAAAGCACAACCTTGTATTACTACCAGACTTCCATTTCCTCCAGTTCAAATAACTGTATATTCCTTGGTCTTGGTTAAGTTTTGATTTCTGATTTGCTAAAAAAATTGATTAATCAATAAGCGGATCACAGCAAAAGATATTTAAAAGATGGACAAATATAAAAAACTTGCAAGTTTATCAGCTATCTGCGATTAATAATAAGTATGGTGATAGAGGGGAAGACAGCTACTTATGTCAAATTCTTCTATTTTAAAAAAAAGCTTAACATTTACTAAACTTTTGTTTAGTATTTTGATGCTGACTATAATGAGGTCATAATTTCCCCATAGAATGCTTATAGCACATGCATATTAAATGCTTATAGTATATGAACAAACCTTTCCAGGCCATTCAATTTCATCATGAAAGCATTTAATTGTCAGCTGAATCTACAGGACCCAGCAACATCTGAAAACTGTGCTTAGTTAATGGAAGAAACAGAAGTGACACAGTTGTTGGACTGTGAAGGTCATGACCAGGTGCATTTAATTACTGCCATTATCATTCATTTGAAAACACCTGCTGAGATCTCTGGAACCATGCACATTTAAACAGCGGCATATTTTAAGGTGATTTCATAGCACAAGCAATTAAAAATAAACTTAATGCTATTATTCTTTTAAATCATCTAGAAATTAAGAGTGCAGAATGAAGGTGAAAATGTTTGCAATTTCTTCCTTTCCTCACTCATTGAAAAATTATCAAAGAGACACACATTTAATTTTATACCAATCTTTCTTCACACATTTTCAGTTGTACTGATAACTTCAAATAATTTATACTACATTAGGCAAAAAGTTCTCTGCAGTGATGCTGCCTGTCCCGAAGAGTTACTCCAGCATTTTTTGTCTATCTCAGGAGAAGTGGAGAGATATTTTCTGTTTATCATCATATCATATCATATATATACAGCCGGAAACAGGCCTTTTCGGCCCTCCAAGTCCGTGCTGCCCAGCGATCCCCGTACATTAACACTATCCTACACCCACTAGGGACAATTTTTACATTAACCCAGCCAATTAACCTACATACCTGTACGTCTTTGGAGTGTGGGAGGAAACCGAAGATCTCGGAGAAAACCCACGCAGGTCACGGGGAGAACGTACAAACTCCTTACAGTGCAGCACCCGTAGTCAGGATCGAACCTGAGTCTCCGGCGCTGCATTCGCTGTAAAGCAGCAACTCTACCGCTGCGCTACCGTGCCGCTGAAATAGGTGAAATATTTGTGCAGAGATTGCAGTTCAAACCTCAAAAGAAGTAGCTATACAGAACATTTGCTTTCGCATTGTTTGTTCGAAGCAATTGCAAAGAAAGTGACAAATGAGTTGTAAAAATTGATAATTGAGCCATATCAGAAAGAAGCAGACATACTCACTCAGTAAATACTGAAAGTGGATCTCTTTTCCTTCAAAATCTATAATAAAGTAAAGGATTGAGATCGACATCAGGCAAAATCTGAATCCTCAAAGAAAGTGTTCTAATAATTGCCAAAATAATTTAGGGTATTTACATGATTTAAATCAGTCTGTCCTGCTAATTTTTGATGAAGGGCTGGGAAGACATCGTAACAATTTCAGACATGAAGCAACTGTAATATCTTAGTCACAACCTCTAAGTACTGTGGCTAGTGTCTTACTTGCCTTGACTGATTTTACATGGCTTCATTACTATGAATTGCAAATCACTCCAGCACTTTCAAAAGGTACAATTTTCCAACTGTGCACACCAAATGTCTGGATGTGCTTTCTCATGCATTGAATCCCTTGCCTCCAGGACTCATCTCAAGGTTAATTTGCACCTCTGCTACACATCATGAGCAAGAATCGTCAGATGTTACAATCCCGTGATCTGACTATGAACAAGTTTTATGCATTTAATGACCAAGGTGATAGGTATGCAGTAATAAGTATGGAAATTTGCAAGACCTCGAAATTTACAGGAAGAACAAGCCAAACCTATTATGAATAAAATTCTGCCATGGAGATGAATATTTAATGGTTCAACAGAGCCATACAGCACAGAAACATGTCCTTTGGCTAATTTTGCAATGCTTTGACGTCTTCGGTTTGGTGTATCTATTCATATTTTCCTGAATTATAGATTAATTTTTCAAATCACTGGTCACAATAAACTTCTAGTCCTAGAGTGGAGAAATCTCTGTTAGAGGAATAATGTGACAATTTTACCCATATTTTATGCTGGATTCAGGATTGGGATGTCAATGAGACCAACAGGCTGTGACCTTTAGATTTAGGTTTTGCCACCAGATGCAGCAACAGTTCCAAGCTAATTTCATTGTCATGAGGGATAAAACACCTCCGGTTGGGTGGATGGTAACTGCAGTCCCACACAGTAGTTTTGGATAATTTCAACCTGTCCCATGCATGATCCCACTGGATGGCATAGGCAAGGGTTTAAATTTGCCTGCTACATTTTAGCTTGGTTACTGATATCACAATGCAAGTACTTCCACATAAGATCTTAAGGAAAAAAAAATGGGATTGTGAGTTTCCACGGGTGTGGATGCCAGTAGATAAGACAGCCACGGCATACTGCTCCTAGAGAGCAGATGACCTGTAGAATTGTTAGGGAGTGGGTTGGGGGCTTGTTCTCAGGAGATTAAACAATAGAATGAATGCAGAATTAACATAGATGACACTTAATGGTCAGCATGGGCCCTTTGGGTGAAAGAGCCTGCTTCTTTAGTTTAGTTTAGAAATACAGTGCGGAAACAGTCCCTGTTATCAGAGAAATTTTCCGAATAGTCTGTGGCCCGTAGCGCTGTTGCCATCGCGCTATGCTTAAAGCCCATAGCGCTATGTTTAAAGCCCATAGAGCTGCAGCCGACGGCTCTTTGTTTAAATTCCCACACGTAAAGCTGGGAGAGCTTTGTTTAAACCTTTATGCGCCAAATCGGCAGCGCTGTGTCTATTGCTTTGCGCGCCAAGTCTGTAGCGCTGTGTATTGCTTTATGCGCCAGTCTGCGGCTGATAGCGCTTCGTTCCCAAAGGGGGGGGGGGGGGGGGGGGGAGCAAGGGGGCTTGCTGGGATGCAGTCCCCTGCCAATGCTTATAGTTTGAATTTGGGAGCAGCGCTATTGACCAGGACTTACCGGCGGTTATTTTAACACCTGATTTCTTACCTTTATAAAGGCTGGCGCCAGTAAGCCAGGAGTTAGTTCAAGTTTTTGTATGGGAGGGGTTCACTGATGGGCTGAGTCACGATCAGTGCTGCGGACGAAGGCAGAGAGAGAGAGAGAAAGAGAGAGAGAGAGAATGCATTGTACAATACAAAATCTTTATTGTCTTTGTACAAGTACAATGAGAGTAAGAATGCCACTTCCATATCGATGCTGTAAAATAAATAAATCATGGCGAAAACAAAAAGAGAAAAAAGGATAAAAGGTAAAGTGCAAAAAAGTTCATGCAGGGTCACTTGTGCCAGATGATCCTGGGGGCAAAAACAGATCATGGGGGGGCTCTCATCAGGTCCGATTCAGAGCAGCTATAGCTCTAGGAATAAAGCTGTTTCCGGAGGTGCGGGCGTAGAAGGCCTTGCAACATCTGCCAGATGGAAGTAGTTCAAACAGATGGTGGCATGGGTGCGTGGAGCCCTTGTTGATGCTGGTGGCTCTCCTGAGGCATTGTGTGTTGTAGATGTCCTCCAGGGCTGGTAGCTGTATCCCAATGATCCTCTCCGCTCTGCAGACGACCCACTGAAGAGCTCTCCTATCCGCTGCCGTACAGCTGAGATACCTCACATAGATGCTGTATGTCAGTGTGCTCTCTGTGGTGCAGCGGTAGAAGGTCGTCAGTAACTGTTGGGGCAGACCAGCCTTTTTCAGCATTCTCAGGACTAGCACAGCGGTGTTAGTGGACCATGTGAGGTCCTCTGAAATGTGTGTGCCCATGGTCTTATTAGTGTCATTCAGTTCTAGACCACCTAGGTGTTCAAGAGAGGTGTTCAAGAAATGCATCCAGTGAATTGGCTTCCACTGCCTTCTGATGCAGAGAATTCCACAAATTCACAACTCTTGGTGAAATAGTTTTTCCTCATCATATGGATGGGGCATCAACGATGAGGTGGTGGGGTGCAGAAATTTGCAAGATGAAGTTGTTGAAATTATGGAGAGCATGTAATGTGCCCTGGATATGGATGGGAAGGGATTGGACCAGGAGCAACAGGATGTAGTTCTCCTGTTTTAGATATAAACAGCATGGATACAGGCTCTTCAGTCCAATTTGTCTATTCTGGGCAAGTTTCATTTACCCCACATCCCTCTAAACCTGTCCTCTCTATGTTTATGTCAAATCATCTTTTGAATGTAATTGTATCCACTTTCATAGGTTCCCCTAACATCTCATTGCAGATATGTACCACTCCTTGAGTGAAAAGAACTGCCCTTAAGGTCCCTCTTAAATCTCCGCCCCCCCCCCCCCCTCACCTTAATTGTAGGCCTCTAGTTTCAGACAGCTACATAATGATATCCGATCATTTGTACTTAATGCTCTTCCCAATGAAGGCAAGAAACATCTTCTTCACCATCCAGCCCACCTGATTCACCACTTTCAGGGAAGCATTTGCCTGTATCTCCAGATCTATCTGTTCGACAGCATTATTCAAGGCTCTATCAACTAGTCAAGGTATAAGCAGGTAAGTTGAGTGAAGCAAGAACAGGTGAATACAATCGGCTTAACAGGCAGTCCTTTTATGAATCTCAGGAAGGGATAGAAACGGTTGCATGGGGTTGGGGACCATCAGGTTAGAGACTTTGCAGAAGAGATCACCTAAAGAGATGAGATCTATGATGCTTTGGGAGACAGTGAGTGATGTTCATTGGTGGGGTCATCATCATGGGGAGGTATGAGGGGTGGTGGCACAGACCAGCAGTCTGGTTCTACATGGTAGAGGTCAGTCCTCCAGACCACAATGGCACTACCCTAGCCTGCCTGTTTAATGACAGGTTGAGATTAGTATATAGAGGGCGGACTCCTTGCGTTCAGTATTCAGGGGGTGGGGAGGTGGGGTATTGCAGAGTAAGGTTAGTGTAGGTGGGAGGAGTGGCGAAGTCAAGGCAATTGATATCACATTTGCATAGAAACATAGAAAATAGAAAATAGGTGCACGAGGAAGCCATTCGGTCCTTCGAGCCAGCACCGCCATTCATTGTGATCATAGCTGATCATCCATAATTAGTAACCCGTGCCTGCCTTCTCCCCATATCCCTTGATTCCACTAGACCCTAGAGCTCTATCTAACTCTCTTTTAAATTCATCCAGTGAATTGGCCTCCACTGCCTTCTGTGGCAGAGAATTCCACAAATTCACAACTCTCTGGGTGAAGTTAGTTTGCAGTTAGAAATGAAAAGGTCAAGAGAGGATAAAAGGCCAAAAGTGGGTGTCTGAGAAGAAAAGGATGTTGGAGAAAGGGTCAACAATGGGGGGGGGGGGGGTGAGCAAGGACTTCTTGCCAAATAAATAGTTCTGGAGATGGAGGTGATGGAAGAAGAACTCCAGACTGCGGTCAGCTCTGAACTCATTGATTTGTGGCGCAGGGGGCAAAAGTGAGGCTTCTGCGTCAGACAGAGGCAGGAGGTCAGGGGAGGACGGTGAAGACATGGGGTGGGGGGTTTGAGGCTGAGGCCAGGCACGGTCTTGGAAGTGGGTAAAGGGAGAGAGGGTACAAGGGAGTAGTGGGGCGGGGGAAAGGGTTAGGGGTGAGAAGAGATGAAGAGGGATTATGGGTGGGACATAGGCAAGGGAGGTGACATGTAATGATAATCAGCAGGGAGTGATTGCCAGGACCTCCACATGGCATTGGGGGGCATGGCGGTCAGTGAGCTTACAATCCTTGGTGGATATCAGAGACACACGGAATCACCAGGTGGAAAAATGGATCCAACGGAGGACGAAGATAAATTCCGGTCCACGGCACGGCTGGGAGACGGAGGAATGACCTGCAGGAGAGAAAGAGTGAGGGCCAGAAGGTACCACTGCCTGGCGGAAAGGATAGAGCATAGGACACATTGGGGTGAGAAATGAATGTCATGTAGATAGATGCCTGAGATGCTGGCTGGCACCAAACTGGGACACCTGGAAACGGAGCTAGCAGCCACACGGTACAAGATGGACACAAAGACGGATGAAGAACTCATGGCACAGCGTAGCATGTCAGGATGAGAAAATGGTCAAAGAGTCAGAGAACAGTGGAAATCTGTACACTGTGAATGGCTCGATTGTAACCATGTTTGGTCTTTCCGCTGGCTGGTTAGCACGCAACAAAAACTTTTCACTGCACCGTGACAATAAACTGAACTAAACTAAACTAAACTAAATCATAGAGGCGGAGAAGTGAGAGGGAACAGCTGGATCGATTTGCTGCAACACCCACAGTTGATATGTGCATTTTGAGTAGCAAGGGTCACCTATTTTTGTAGCTGATGTACTTATAATTGTTAAATTATAATCACACTAAGTAATTGAAAATACAATTTCCTAACAGATTTTTGACTTATTTCATACCATGTTAGAAAATTGATGCAGCATTTTCAGTCTTTTAATGCTGCCAATCTCAATTATGAGTTTCAGAAGAATACGTGGAAACATATCATTTCCATTGTGAATCTAGATGAATGAAAATATTCAGTAGCTGGAGTAATCAAAAGGCCCCAACATCTTTAACATAAAGAGAGTAACATTTGAGACTGATTGAGGTGTACAGCACAGAAACAGCCCACATTGTGCAGGCCACCCATTGTACTTATCCACACTAGTACCATTTACCCACATGAGGTCAGCAGACATCTGAATGATTGAGATACTTGTCTAAATACTCATTTAATGCTGTGAGAATACCTGCTTCCATTTCTTCTCGCCACAGATTCCAGACTCCACCATTCTCCATGTGAGTAAACCTCCCCCTCTGATCTCTTCCAAACCATCCACCCTTGCCCTGTTGACCTGTACATCCTCAACATGGGGGAAAAAATTACTATCTACCCCACCCAACCCCCCTTTTTATAGATTTTTATCAGATCATCCCTGAACCTCATCTATTCCTGTGTAAATAAATCTATCTAGTTCCTCCCTATAACTAAAACAACCCAATCCAGGCAACATCTGTCATGCTCAATGGTTGATTCTTGACCATTGCAAGGGGATGAAAACATTTGTGGAAATGCCTGTCAGCCTGCAAACAATAATGGTAAAGCAGAGGGTAGAATGGAAGAGGAAATTAGAGATGCATGTAACAAGCAAGTGACTAACATTGAAGAATAAATAGAAGACCTGCAACAGCAATACCTTCCTTTCTGTGGCTTATAAAATAGGTCAACTGTACAAATATATGCAAAGCAAGTTAGAAAAAGTTGTCAGAAAAGGTAAAAGTCTGGGAATGGTTTTGCTGAGAATTCAGCCAAGAAGTACCAAGAAATTGATTGCAAAAAGCAGAACATAAAGGTGACGTCGAAAAAAACATAAAGCTGTAAAAGCTTTACAACGCACAATAGTATTACTAATCTGATTTGACTGGTCTGTACGTGGACTAAAGACACCTCACGATCATTGTCGTACATTGCATGCCCAGTTCTTGGCTCTGCATTCTGTAGGCTGTTTTTCGGGAGATATACCATAATAGATGTCAGTTGCTATTGGTAAAGCATGAATTTGAAGGATTAGGCCCAATGGTGCACAGAAAAAGTGTCAATGTTCCAATGTAAGGAGTTTCAGTTTCTTTGACCAAGTTACAATCAACTAGCATAATTTCAAGGTGCACAGAAGCATGCCATGGGTAGTGTTATTAGTTTTAGAGATACAACGTGGAAACAGGCCCTTCGGCCCACCGAGTCCGAGTTGACCAGCCATCCCTGCACACTAACACTATCCTACACACACAAGGGACAATTTACAATTTTACCAAGCCAATTAGACTCATAGAGTGATACAGTGTGGAAACAGGCCCTTCGGCCCAACTTGCCCACATGTCCCAGCAACACTAATCCCTCCTGCCCATGATTGGCCCTTATCCCTCCAAACCTGTCCTGTCCATGAACCTGTCTAACTGTATCTTAAATGTTGGGATAGTCCCTGCCTCAACTACCTCCTCTGGCAGCTTGTTCCATACAGCCACAACCCTGTGTGAAAAAGTTGCCCCTCAGATTCCTATTAAATCTTTTCCCCTTCAATTAAATCTTTGTCCTCTGGTCCTCGATTCACCTACTCTGGGCAAGAGACTCTGTGCATCTACCTCAGGGGTGTCAAACTACCGGTCCCGTGGGCCGCATCTGACCTGCGAAGGGGTCCAATCCCACCCGCGGGATGATTTTTAAAAACTGCATTGCCAATCGTCATGTGGAGGTCGGGCGACATTTATCGCGGCGTGTCAGGGTTGTAGTTCGGGGCACGCATGAGTGTAGCCGGGAGGAAGGTTGCGGACTACAGTTCCCGGCGGGCAGCGCAACGGGAGGGAGGTAGGGTGCGGGCGGGCGGGCACAGTGCCCATTGCAGTCCCATCCGGCTCGGCGACGAGAGCTGCAAGTCCGCGGCCGGAGCAGAGCGGGGTATGGCGGAGCGGAGCTGTGCGACGGACTGGAGTGAACTGGAAGCACCAACAACCCCTAGGAAGAAAGAAAACACCACAGAAGTCTGTTGCATTTCACCCCCAAATAAGAAAACAGCGTGAAGAAAACAAACCTTTTAATTTCCTCTTTTTTCTATATGAGAAGTTTCAACCGAGATGTTGGCTGGTTCTTTATTTCTTCTGGGAAGTTGGAATCGGAATTAAAGAGAACATATTTTCCAACGTATAACTAACAGACAACAAGTCCCTGATGTTGACAGGCTGGTTAAAGCCAAGAGATGTAAGGTGTCTGGAAGCAGCAAGTGAAAAATGAGTGACACTGTTTGATGCACTGCGACATGTAACCAAAATGCATTATGAAATATTGAGTGTCATAATATTGTGATTCATTCATTTTCTGACTATTCTATTATTGTAAATGTGATCCTTACAAAATTAGAGGCTAACTGTATTCATTGTCTGAGTTTGATTGCTGGAAGCAGGCTAATAAAACTTAGATGCAGTTGTGTAGCCTACATTTACAATTTGTTTCATTAGGTCGACATTTGTGTCTGCTAATGGTCGATTTCAAATGGTTTATTAATGGAAAGGGTGTTGCTCCTGAAACAATCTTGGCCAAAATAGCATCGTTTTTTCTCTCTCTCATCACAACTTTCTTGTAGCCTACGACTGTGAGTTAACACCAATCATGAAAGTATTGCTTGCTAGGCAATCTTCTTCATAAGAAATGAAATTCGTAAAGTGAAACACTTTGTAGTTATAGCGGAGACTGAGACACATGAGAGCAGGTTGAAAAAATGAAGGCAACGAAAGCTGTGGGGTCACGTGCGCGTGCATCCGTTCGCACGTGCACAACTGATCCAGCCCGCATGAAGTCGCATTTTGCCCATTCCGGCCCGTGACCTAAAATGACTGACACCCCTGATCTACCTGATCTATTGCTTTCGTGATTTTATGCGCCTCTATAAGATCACCCCTCATCCTCCTGCACTCCAAGGAATAATAGACAATAGACAATAGACAATAGACAATAGGTGCAGGAGTAGGCCATTCAGCCCTTCGAGTCAGCACTGCCATTCAATGCGATCATGGCTGATCACTCTCAATCAGTACCCCGTTCCTGCCTTCTCCCCATACCCCCTCACTCCGCTATCCTTAAGAGCTCTATCCAGCTCTCTCTTGAAAGCATCCAACGAACTGGCCTCCACTGCCTTCTGAGGCAGAGAATTCCACACCTTCACCACTCTCTGACTGAAAAAGTTCTTCCTCATCTCCGTTCTAAATGGCCTACCCCTTATTCTTAAACTGTGGCCCCTTGTTCTGGACTCCCCCAACATTGGGAACATGTTTCCTGCCTCTAATGTGTCCAATCCCCTAATTATCTTATATGTTTCAATAAGATCCCCCCTCATCCTTCTAAATTCCAGTGTATACAAGCCTAAATGCTCCAGCCTTTCCCAATAGTCCCAACATCCTCGTAAATCTTCTCTGTGCCCTTTCCAGCTTGACATCATCTTTCCTATAAAATAGTTATAGGAATTACCCTACAAATCTGTACATCTTTGGAGTGTGGGAGGAAACCGGAGCACCCAAAGAAAGCAAACGCAGGTCACAGAGAGAACCTACAGACTCAGTACAGACAGCACCCATAGTCAAGATCGAACCCGGGACTCTGCTGCTGTAAGGGAGTAACTCTATTGCTGCACCACCGTGCCGCCCTTTAATGCATTTAAATGAGGTACTACCTCTGCAAACGATCTGTGGAGGACAGATTCTGTGCAGTGGCCCTGTCGTACCAATCCTCCTTTACACACACTGACAGCTTTTGCAATCCTATTTCTAAGAAACATACTACGCTTGTACAAATGGAAATGTCCTGGAGGTATAAAATGTAAAAGATTGTCAGTGGTTGCGAGAGATGTAAATATAAATTTCCTGTGAAATATTCTGTTGTTAAAAGATTCAATACATTAAGGAGGATCGATCAGCAGAAATACAATGAGACAGATTGCAGTGTATGTGTAGGAAGGAACTGCAGATGCTGGTTTAAACCAAAGATAGACACAAAATGCTGGAGAAACTTAACGTCACCCTTTCCTTCTTTCCTGTGATGCTGCCTGTCCCGCTGAGTTACTACAGCATTGTGTCTATCTGCAGTATATGTGAGGTGGTCTGTGATTGGTCTTATAAGCTCTAACTCAAATAATTTCAAAAAGTCCCTCAGAGATTCCAAATAAAGCTGTGAAATTTATTACAGATTTAGTGTCATAGGGTCATATTTACAACAATAAACACATGTGCTAACATCACACACACAAGGAAATATTTTTGTTATGTACTCACAAGAATTATTCACATATTCATATACAAATATACCCCTTCGAGGAGAAAAATAACAATACATTTATTCATATCCACAAAAGTGCTGGGGTTAATCTGATAACTGGTTTTCTAGATGTTTAGATCTTCTTAATTGTGTTGGGATTTGACACTGGAGCTGGTTCTTTCTCTGCACTCTATGTGGCATCCTGACACAACTCACTGTCACCCCATCAGTACCTGGTGCTATATCCAGCTCAGGAAGAAAATCTGTGAATGCATATTTTCTTACTATCTTCACAGTATGTCTATCTCTGCAATTATTTGGTCAACATGGGTTCTCCTTACCTTATCAATTTGCACCACAGTCTATTGGTACAATCTCACCATTTCTAAACGTTGTACTAGCTTAATTGTGATGTTTGATGGACCGTGTGGGGCGGGAGGACCCGTTGCTCCTCCCGTGCAGCAGGTGGCGCTGCACAGGACGAAGGGAGATGTTGTGTACATAGTTATCTTGGCTGTACACAGTGTGGAGTGTGCAGTCAGATTGTGGGGTGGCAGCCATTTTTAGTTGCCTTGCTGCCAGCATTGAGTTACTGTAATAAAGACTTCTGTTGTACCTTGAAGACTCGCAAAGTTTCATACAGGCATAGAACAAGAACACAAAATTAATGTTTCTCACTTTCTCACTCTGTCTGAATTGCTTCTCTTTGCCTTTGGCTCGAACTGCCCCTGTCCACTCTCTTCTCCAAGAAAGGCCATGGTAGATTCAAACAGAGTCAGAGTGATATGGGTGTAATGCTTGTGTTGGAATGTGTTGTGTGACACTTGAATTAACCAACCAATGACTCATTGCCACACTGGAACAGTGAAGGAAACCTGCTTCTCCTCGGGCATCTTTCAAAACATAAACAAATCACTTGACTGCACGATCAGAGGAAGGATGATATGGAAGACTTAATGAATGTTCAATAGCATCGCATGAAGCAGTCAAACAGTTGCAACATAAATATAGATCCTTTGTCAGACATTATGGATATTGAAATCCATCTCACATTCACACCTGTGCATTTTGCACACATATCTAGCTTCATTCCATAGAAACATAGATAATAGGTGCAGGAGGAGGCCATTTGGCCCTTCGAGCCAGCACCGCCATTCATTGTGATCATGGCTGACCATCTACAATCAGTAACCTGTGCCTGCCTTCTCCCCATATCCCTTGATTTCACTAGCCCCTAGAGCTCTATCTAACTCTTTTATTCCATTTCATTTTCAAAAAAAGTATAATTGCTTTTCAAACAGAAATCAACATGGCTTCTCTTAAATTATCATATTGGCCACCTGCAGATTAATAACAGTGTCATTGTACGGTATTTCTGGCCAATAAATGAACTTTCATGGCAAAAATAGGGCATGAAATGGAAGTGAAGGGCAAGGTAAATCAAAATCATGTTGAGGTCAAACATTTACGGAATCAAGGGATATGGGGGAAAACGCAGCAATGGGGTACTGATTTGCCTGATCAGCCATCATCATATTGAATGGCGGTGCTTGCTCGAAGGGCTGAATGGCCCACTCCTGCACCTATTTGAATGAAGCATTAGGTGTAAAGGTGTGCTCAGGGAAAGAGTAGGTCCCCGTAAAGATCAGCATGGCTGTCTTTGTATAGAACCACAAGAGATGGGGGTACATATTTAATGAATATTTCTCATCCATTTTTACTGAGAGGAAGATAGTGAGAAGTAAGGAATTGAGGCATGGGAGTTGAGATCACTTACCAAACAGGAGGTATTGGCATGTTTAATGCGTATGAAGGTGGATAAATCCTCAGAGGCTGACCGAATGTATCATTGAAACTTATGGGAATCAATGGAGGAAGTTGCAGAGGCCACTTGCAGATATATGCATCATCTTTAGACACATGTGAAGTTCTGGAAGACTGGACTGTAAATTTACATTTATACTAAGCCAATTAGCCTGCAAACCTGTATGTTTTTGGAGTGTGGGAGGAAACCGAAAGTCCCAGAGAAAACCCATGCAGGTCACAGGCAGAACGTACAAACTCCTTATAGACAGCACCCGTAGTCAGGATCGAACTGGGGTCTCTGGCACTGTAGGGCAGCAACTCTACCGTTGCGTCACCGCGCCACTCTGTTGTTGGAGTACAGTGTGGCGTTCTGGTTAACCAGCAAGAGGAATGATGTTATTAAGTTTGAAAGGGTGCAAAAGATATTAACCACGATGTTAAAAGATAGTGATTCAGTCTGAAGATGGGTCTCGGCCCGAAACGTCACCCATTCCTTCTCTCCCGAGATGCTGCCTGACCTGCTGAGTTACTCCAGCATTTTGCGAATAATACCTTCGATTTGTACCAGCATCTGCAGTTATTTTCTTATATTAACCAGGATGTTACCTGAACTTGAGTTCTTGAGTAGGAAAAAAACTGCAGATGCTGATTTAATTCGATGGTAGACACAAAATGCTGGAATAACTTGGCGGGTCAGGCAGCATCTCGGGAGAGAAGGATTCAGAGTGAAGAAGGGTCTCGACCCAAAACGGCACCCATTCCTTCTCTCCCGAGACGCTGCCTGACCCGCTGAGTTACTCCAGCATTTTGTGTCTACGTTTGAGTTCCTGAGTTATGGCGGGAGATTGGGTCGGTTGGTAGTGTAGGAGGTATTAGCAATTTCCTGTTTTTGGAAGACCAATATTGAATCATCTAAACATTTCAAGGCCACAATACTGCCCATTACTGTGCCAGGGATGCTGCCATGGTTGCGATCACCAGCTTTGGATCCAGGATGGCTAATCATGTTTATTTTTCATAACCCAGATAAACGATCTCCCAACAAGAAATAAGTGAAACTTCTTTACTCCAAAGATGAATGCAAGCACTTCCTTCTCCATTAGTATATAGTTTTGCGTATGTTTTTGTTGGGTGCAAGACACAAGTTTGTTGACTTCTCTTTGACATTTCCCATGATGTGGCTGCTCGGCAATTTGAGCCACCATGGCTGAGATTTAATGTTCTTAGATTAATAGAGTCACACAACAGGGAAGCATGCCCTGCAGCCCAACTTGCCCATGCTGGCCATGATGCCCATCTACACGAGTCCCACCTGCCTGCGTTTGGCCCATATCCTTCTAAACATTTCTTATCCATATTCCTGCCCAAATTTCTTATAAATGAAGTCATAGTGCGTGGCTCATCTAACTCCTCTGGCAGCTCGTTCCATACACACACAACCCTCTGTATGAAAAAGGTCCCCATCAGGTTCCTAATAAATCTGTCCCCTCTCACCTTAAAGCCAAGTTCCCTGGTTCTCAGGAATCTGGAGTAACTTTGAATCATTGCCTGGAAATATGTGAGTTCTAATGCAATCTCTGCTTCATGACCTTTATCACAATGAGGAACATGGGGAATCTGCTATGGTGGATGTTTATGTTCATTTTTATGTAGTTGTGTGTCTTGTTGCTTTTTTTTTAGTATGACTGTATGGTAATTCGAATTTCACTGTACCTTAATTGGTACAATAAACTGACCTTGAAACCTTGACCTTGAAACCTATAATGGTGTTAAATTCCATTTTTCAATTGGCTATCTATCTTCAGTTTGAGGTAAATAATCTCCTGCTATACCAATGTGTATTTGGATCATTTATGTTTCAGATTGCCAAAGTAGATATATCGAAGAATATCTTCCACAATTGGAAGGTTGTCACCTGCATTAGTCTTAATGATGAAAAGAACGTTTTGATTGAATAGTCAATGGCCTATTTTGGCCATTGGCCAATATAGACTGAATTTTTTGTTGTTGTGTGGATTTGACTCTATGCAGCAAATTAGTTTAAGAGTGCAGGCTTGTATTTATGGTCAGATACTGTCAAGTCTCATTATCCATGTTTAGTTGAGGGCATGCATGCAACAAATCCCACTCTGTGAACAACGTGACCCCACCAGCTATCTATGCAAATGCTGAGGTGATGTGGCAGCTGTTCCTCTCCATGCCTGACTGAAAGCCATTGTAGCTTTTGTCTCGTCTGCTTGTTTTGCCAACATGGGTACAACCAAGGTTGTATCTCATGCATTCTGACTTATTCACACTCTGAATTTGACTAGCTCTTCTACTTGGCTTTTGAAAAGATAAGGCACTGATTAAGAATTTGCAACTTGCAGTGGTGTAGTGGTAGAGCCGGTGCCTCACAGCGCCAGAGACCTGGATTCGATTCTGATCTCGGGTGCTATCTTTGTGGAGTTTGCATGTTCTCCCTGTGACCGTGTGGGTGCTCTTCGGGTGCTCTGATTTCCTCCCACATCCCAAAGACCTGTGGGCTTATAGATTAATTGGCATCTGTAAATTGTCCCCAGTGTGTAGGGAGTGGGAGTGGATGCGCAAATAGGATGACATAGAACTAGTGTGTTCGGGTGAACCCTGTGGGCTGAAGAGCCTGGTTTCCATGCTGTATTTCTAACATAAACTTAGCTAAGCTAAGCTAAACTAAACTAAACAAATTGATTTGGCTCCAGGTTTAATGCCAATATATGCGTGGTATCAGTAATAGTGAAGCAATCCCACTAGAAATGAATTAGATCAACACTTTATCACAGCCGGTTTTTAATCATAGTGGATAATTAAATATCTTAACAGGATTAGAAAGCATCACAGACATCTCCATTTTAATAAAAATAAACACAAAATAACTAGGTGAAATTGATTGCTATCATCTTTAATAGTCTTCTGAGATCACTGCTACCATTAAATCCTGTTTCTTGATTTGTTCTGTGTAATATCAAGGAATAATTTAATGATTTTAATGCAGCAAAGAATACAGGGGCACAGAATTTCCTAAAGTAAAATGCAACAGGTACTGAAAATCCAAAATAAAGGTGCTAACAGTTCGGTAAAAAATACACACGCTGGGATCTGGAACAAAATAAAACAAGTTGCTGGAGGAACACAGCAGGTCAGACTTCACCTATCGATGGAAATGGCCAGCCAATATTTTGGATCGAGACCCTTCATCTGGACTAAAAGAGTAGAGGGGAGATAGTCAGTATAAAGATATGAAAGGATGAGTGGGGCAAGAGCTGGCAAGCGATAGGTAAATACAGGTAAGGAGAGGTTGGGTGGCAGATGGATCAGGAGGTGGAGAGAAGGGTGCAGTGGATGGGAGGTTATAAGTAAAGACAACAAAGACCCCTTACATTATCAAATCTAATAAGAAAGTAAGGTGAAGCGCAGTATTAACAAATAAAGGAGGGATGGTGGGCAAATCAAGGGGGAAGGGATAGGGGGCCCTGTGGGAGGAATGTGTGGGTGTTGGGCAGATGGAGTTGGGGAGGGGGGGGGGGAATGGGTCATCAGGGGCTGGGGAGGGGTTGGAAAGAAAGGTGTGTGTGAGAGGACCTGGGTAGATCAGAGGCAGAGAGAAAGGACATGGGGGAGTAGGTAACCTGCTATAGGAAAATTCATTGTTAATAACATTGAATTCACACAGAACATGAGGCGTTGTTCATTTAGTTTGCATTGGCTGTTAAGGAGGTTGAGGCAAGACAGGTCAGTGTGGGAAGGGAAGGGGGATTAAAATCACTGGCAACTGGGAGCTCCAGGTAGCAATGGTGGCTAGACCTATATTTGGTAACATGTAGTTTTAAAGTTTTAACTTCCCTTCTTTCCATTTTGACAATCAATATATATTTTTAACATTTATAATCCTTATGTTCCCCCTTTTCTTCGTCTGTTTCCTGTTCTTTTTCATCCTTGTAGCTTTATTGATCTTTATTAGATGTTGGTTAGATCCCAGCTGAATCATTGCATTTGGTTCTCAAAGATGTCAAAATGTATGATTTACTGGAACAGTATGAGGGACAAAATTGTTCCATTACATGGTGATACTCATGAAACTGGGATTGATTTTCATTAGAGGAGCAAGATTAAGAGGAGATTTCACATTTTTGTTCAAAATCATGAGGAATAAATAAGGGGAAGCTGTTTCCAGTGGCAGAAAGGTTGATGATCAGAGGAAACAGATTTCAGGTTACTGTTTAAAGAACCAGAGGTGACATGGGGCAAACACTTTTGCACAATGCGTTTTTATTATTCAAAGCATTCTTCTGAAAGGATGCTGAAAGCAAGATCAGTAATAACTTTCTTGCGGGAGTTATATGAATGTTAGAAAGATCCATATTTGCAGGGCTATTAGGAGAAGAGGCAGGGAAACAGGCACCTGCACGATTATTCAAGTGGCCTTTCTCTGCGCTGCATTGTGCCGTAATTCCATGGTTACTTGATTGTTATTTATCTGCACTGCATTTTCATTATGTCCCCTTGTTGTGCAGACCATGGTCTAAAAAATAAGTAGTTTTGGACATATTGTTAAAAAATCTTGGGAATATTAGTCTTGATCTCTGCATCACTACTGCACAGCAGTAATCATTATGCCACTGTATTACTAATATAGGCTTCATCCTGATGTTCTTACTGCTGAACTGGTGGAAAGCCAAGCACAGAAAGTGTTATTGTGAAAATTCCCTTTCTTCAGCCTCGGTTCCATACACCACAGGCCACGGTTGGATCACCTTGGAATTCCATTTTCCTAAACTTGGCGGAAATTGCAAGTTAAATCCCGAATGCTGGTCCAGATATTTTCCTGCTGGAATATCAGTTTTCAACAATTTCCCAAGTCTGACTTTCACTGAAGAGCCAATATTAGACCCAAGTATTTTCAGGACCTCATTTTGGAAATTATTATTTGAAGAAACTGAACCTCTTTTGAAGTGATAAAATACGTAGTCCAGAGATAAGCTTGGATGCAATATAGAAGGTATGATTATTTGGGTGTGAATATAGAAGACATGAAAATTAATTGTGCTGTGGATAACAAGGAAGGCTGTTTAGAGTTACAGCAGGCTACAAATCAGTTGAAATCTTGGGTGGAGCAGTGCAGATAGAATTTAACAATGACAACTGTGAGTTGATGCATTTCAGCTAAGGAATATTGCTATACAAAAGATACATAAAGTTTGAGTCCATTGTTCCCTGAAAGAGGCAACATATGTTGACAGGGAGGTGAAAAAAGCATATGTCATATCTGCCTCTATACGTCAGTACATAAAATATAAAGCTGGAATGTAATGTTGCAACTTTACAAAGCATTCATTGGACTGCGCTTGGAGTATTGTGCGAAGTTTGGGTCGTCGCACGTAGGAAGGATGGGGTTACAATGGAGTGAGCTCAGAGGAGATTCACAGGGACATTGCTCTGGATTGGGAAAGCTTCAGTTACGGGGAAAGATTGGATAGGGCTGGAGCGAAGGAGGCTGAGGTGACCTGAATGAGGTATAAGGTCTTCAACTCATAGTCAGCGTATCAAAAATAAGAATAGGTTTAAAATGAGAAGTAGGGATTTGAAATTTAAAAAAATTCATAGAGAGTAGTTGATATCTGGAATTCACTGCCAGAGGAAGTGGTGGAGTCACATATAATTACTACGTTTAAAAGATGGACTCTTGCATCTAAGAGCATGGCTTTTCTTCGGCGGCTCTGGTTTCCTCCCACAGTCCAAAGGCGTACAACTTTGTAGGATTGTAAATTGTTCCCAGTGTGTAGGATAATGCTAATGTGTGGTCGGCGCAGACTCGGTGGGCCAAAGGGTCTGTTTCCATGCTGAATTTCTAAACTAAACTGAACTAAACTAAAAATACACTAAAAAGAGGCAAAGTATAGATGGACGTAAATCTAATGTGGGCAAACGAAATCTGTGTAAATGGGCAAAAAGGTCAGTCCGGGCATAATGGACTGAAGAGGCTGCTTCTGTGCTGTACAAAAATATGACTCCACAATTGTAGAATCCTTATTTTATACAGAAATACAGAATGTATAATCTATTTATTATTAAATTAGACCTATACCTACTAGATGGTTATCATATCATATATATACAGCCGGAAACAGGCCTTTTCGGCCCTCCGTGCCGCCCAGCGATCCCCGTACATTAACACTATCCTACACCCACTAGGGACAATTTTTACATTTACCCAGCCAATTAACCTACATACCTGTACGTCTTTGGAGTGTGGGAGGAAACCGAAGATCTCAGAGAAAACCCACGCAGGTCACGGGGAGAACGTACAAACTCCTTACAGTGCAGCACCCGTAGTCAGGATCGAACCTGAGTCTCTGGCGCTGCATTCGCTGTAAAGCAGCAACTCTACCGCTGCGCTACCGTGCCGCCCTGGTTATTTAATATTTAAATACTAGTAGTCTACATTTTGGCAGTATTATGAGAGTTGCACAGGTCACATTCAGAATACAATAAACCAATTGTTACAGAATTAAAAGCTCCCACCAGTGAATCTACAGGATTTCTGACTGAACTGCCTTGTGTTAACACAATGGCCATACTGGATGAATAATGTACTCTATTTTTCTCTTACTTTCCAGTCTACATGTTATCTGTTCTTCTCAAAGAAAGTAAATTATCTATCAACTTCTTTTAAATTTGTCACTTTAATCTTATTTGCCCACATAGTAATAAATTACAGCTTGCATAGATCCTGAATTTCATTTACAAATGCATAACAAAATTCTTTCCAAATTTTAAAATATCGTTGCCAAGTAAAAATCAATATAAATCATGACTTTCGAATAATATTCTAAATCATGAATTTGAAACTTGAGGTGTTCATTTAGTTAGTGTGGTGTGTATTTATTTAGTTACATAGAATATGGAAACATTAAAAAATGCAGCCTAGGCCCTTGGGCCCACAATGTCTGTGCTGAACATGATGCCAAGATAAACTAATCTCATCTGCCTGCAGATGATCCATATTCCTCCATTCCCTCCATAATTGTGATTGATCTTAGGAAGTGAATGAGAGCACACACCCCAGTATACATTGATGGTGCCGAAGTGGAGATGGTCTTTAGCTTCATGTTCCTAGGAATCAACGTCACCAGCAATTTGTCCTGGACCAACCACATCAAAGCTGGGACCAAGAAAGAGAAAGTACACCAATGCCTCTACTTCCTTAGAGGGCTCAGGAGGTTTAACATTTTCCCAACAACCCCCATCAATTTCTACAGATGCGCCATAGAAAGCATTTTATTGGTACGCATCACAGCACGGTTTGGGAACAGCTCCATCCAAGACCCCAAAAATTGCAAAAAGTTGTGGACATAGCCCAGACCATCACGCAAACCTATCTTCCTTCTATTGACTCCATCTATACTTCATGCTGCCTCAGCAAGGCCACCAACACAATCAAGGATCATTCTCACCCTGGCCACTCCCTCTTTACCCTTCTCCCATCAGATAAGAGGTACAGAAGTTTAAAAAAGCCTACCTCCAGATTCAGGGACAGTTTCTTCCCAACTGTTATCAAGCAACTGACTGTCCTCTCATCAGCCATCTACTTCATTGCATCTGCCTATTGTAGGCAGGCCTATTGTATATTGTTTCTGCCTTCATCACTACCCATAGCACCACATTCCAGGCATCTACTACTTTCTATGTAAAAAACCTGCTCCTCCTTTACATCTCCTTTAAACTTTGCCCCTTTCTCCTTAAAGCTATGTCCTCTTGCCTTTGACATTCCCACCCTGGAAAAAAAGATAACTTTGACTATCTATGCCTTTCATAATTTTCTATACTTCCTGTCTCCCCTCAGCCTCAGATGCTCAGAGAAAGCAATCCGTTTGTCTAACCTCTCCCTGTAGTTAATCCCCTCTAATCCAGGGAGCATTGTGGTAATCCTCTTCTGCACCCACTCCCCAAGCTTCCACATCCTTCCTGTAAAGGGGAAACCAGAACTGTATGCAATACTCCACATGCGGCCTAACCAAAGTTGACAGAGCAACATCATACCTTCCTGGCTCTTGTACTCAATGCCCCATCCAATGAAGACAAGCATACCTAATGCCTCCTTTACCTCTGTCTATTTGTGTTGCCCCTTTCAGGGAGTTACAGACTTGGACCCCAAGGTCCCTCTGTACATTCATATTGTTAAAGGCTATTAACCTTATATTTCTCTTGCATTCAAACTCCCAAAGTGCAACCCCTCACACTTGCTCGGCTTAAACTCAATCTGCCATTTCTCCACCCATTTCTGTTGTTGAACTATATCCCAATTAACAGCCTTCCTCACAGGCCACAACTCCAGCAATCTTAGTGGCGTCTGCAAACCTAGCAACCAATCAATCTACATTTATGTCCAAGTCATTAATATCTATCTATCTGTATATACATATATAATATCATAAACAGCAGATTAGCCTACCATGGGGACTTTGTCAAATGCCTTACTAAAGTCCATGTAGACAACATCCACAGTCCAACACTCATTGATCACCTTTGTCACCTCCTCAAAAAACTCGATCAAAACTCGATCAACTCGACAAGACATGACCAGCAACATTTAAAGTCATGCTGCTTGTCCCTAATTAGCCCATTCTCTTCTAAATGAGAGTAAATCGTATCCTGAAGAACCCTCTGCAATAGCTACCCCACCACTGGCATGCGACTCACTGGCCTATAATTCCCCGGAATCACTCTCCTTCCCTTCGTAAACAAAGGAACAATATTGGCTCGCTCCAGTGCTACAGGACCTCGCCTGAGGCTAGAGAAGATGCAAAGATCTCTTCCAATACTCCTGTTATCTCCTCTCTTAATAACCTGGAATTGACAAATCGATTTAAGTTTTGATTCATTGACAATTAAGTACAATGGGCATTTTCTAAAAACCAGAATCTGTATCTGCCAATATTGGTACTTTGCCATTAATTTCAGTGAACAAGCTTCAAGACCTTAACCTTGTGTTGCATGGATTAATTGAACTGAAATTACAGCTACTGTAATGGGTAGCTCATGACAGGGATAGGTGTCCAGACCACTATTGAAAATAATAACCAACGAAGACACGCCCTGGAATTTAATTCAACATATAAAAACAATAAGCAAAATAATAATAGCATGATTTGGAATACACCAGCAAAAAAAATCCTTCAAATTTAAAGAGATACAGAAAGGTTACTTTTACAATTCAAAAGGACAAGAGTTTTGGTCGAGAAATGAATAGAAACATAGTGCTAATATTTGTCTTTTACAAGGTAGTTTAAAATGTCTTTATATCTCCTCTGATCTATAGATTTTAAGTAAACTGTCACATGTCATGACTTCAGCTTCTGGTTTGGTAAAACACATGAAATTGGAGCAAGTTTGTCGGAAATAAGCAGAGTGAATTAAACAAATTCTTTTTTTGGCATTTGAAACAATCTACTCAACATGCAGAAGATGCCAAGAGAAGTAATGCCCTGTCATGTCTGCTAAAAAAAACATAGACAGAAACAACATGGAAAATAGGTGCAGGAGGAGGCCATTTGGCCCTTTGATCCAGCACCGTCATTCACTGTGATCATGGTTGATCATCCACAATCAGTACCCCTGCCTGCCTTCTCCCCGTATCCCTTGATCCCGCAAAAGAACTCAAAAGAAAACAAAAGATTGCAGCATCTGGAGTTGCCCTATTTAAAATCTTTGCTATGCACAAAATAACAGCAACTGACAAAGAAAACATTTACCTGAGAAGGTTTTTTTCTCATTGCTCACTCTCATTCTCCACTGGGAAGAACCATTTTGAAACCTTGATGGATTATTTCTGAATATCCTTACACCAGATACATAACAAATACAAAACGTGTTCCCAGCTGCCAACAATTGTAGGATTTTCTGAGAGATATTGCCTTTCTGAATCATCCAAGTTCCAGCACCACCATCTTTTAAAATTAATTGAACTATCATAGAAAATGCAACACACATACATGGTGTTCTGACCTCTTCTGACAAATAAGTTGTTAATGAACAAAAGTCATATGTTCACATAAACAGCCCTTGAACATAAGCAGGCTGGTAAGGTTAATGTTTCTAGCATGCCACTGAAATTAGATTTTGACCAGTTGCATGTTGAATTGTTCATGAGCAAGGTTAAAATGGGCTTCCAAAATTTTCTGGCTGAGATTGTGAGAATGGGAAGTATTGTTAAAATTGGACAAATCCCTCCACCCAAAAATCAAGTGCTTACTGCAGCTAGATAAATTCCTTGCTGTATGAATGCAGATGAAATATAGCAGAGTCATGTCTATAGAGATTGACCAATTTGTGCCATGCCTATGGTCACAATTGCCTATTACTTGTTTTCCTTGCAGAGGCAGCAATTGCCTTGCCCGTGTCTCAGCTTAACCCTGATGGGGTTTAGTCAGGCACAAACTGCTAAAAGCAAAACCGTGAAGTCTGATGGAAAATGACCTGCTGTAATGGCTTTTGAAAATCAGTGTCAATGGACTGAGTTAAGCTCAGAGAAATGTGATAGAACTCTAAAATCAGCAGGGAGCAAAGCAACAAATGGTTTAAAGCAAAACCCAGGAGCTTTTCCAAAGCAAATGGCACATCAAATACTAATTGGCCTCAGGCAGGCCTTAGAGACAATTTCACGTATAATGAAAATAAAAATTTAATGTGTTAGGAACTGACATTGCATTAGACAATATCTAATTTTGCACAATGCAGGGGAACATTTATCTTTCCTTTAGATTTTACTTTAAACTTTAAACATACGGCTTGGAAACAGGCCCTTCGGCCCACCGAGTCCATGCCGACCAGTGATGCACGTGCACTAACACTATCCTACACACCAGGGACAATTTTACCGAAACCTTTAACAGAACAAGTCTGGTATTATCTCATTCCTGCATGTGGGAAGACTCCTGCATTTTCTGGGACTTATGGGGTGAAATGCTTGAAGCTACATGTAGAATTCCCATTATTTTTGACAATATCAGACTAATTTATAAGTAGATTTTATATTGAAAGAGGGTAACTAGAGAGAAACTAGAGATGTGTTGAGGACAGTCCATATCATGGCCAAGGAGGTGCTGGACATTTAAGGCATATGAAGTAGAAAGATCTCCTGGGCTTGTGGGAAGCAAGGGACGAAATTGTAGGAGCCATAGCTGAGATATATGAATCATTATTGGACACGGGTGAGGTGCTGGGTGACAGCAGGGTGACTATTGTCGTGCCATTATTCAAGAATGGCTGCAAGAAAAAGTCCGGGATCGATGGACTAATGCGCTTAATGTCTGTGGTAGGTAAATTACTGGAGAGGATTCTGAGGGAAAAGATATTATTTGCATTTGGTTACAGTGTGCATCACCCAATATTCACTGTGAGCACATTCCATCCCCACTTCAGGTGCTGTTCACATCACAGCACAAGGCTGGAGCCCTCCTTTGCTTGTAATGTTTATTAATTTCAGAGCTGGCACAAACAACATTTCTGCAGTTCACAATTTAAAAAAAAATGTATGAATGAAAGGAGATATTTCCCAATAAGGTGAAGGGAAAAGTATTTAATAGGAATCTGAGGGTTAACTTTATCACACAAAGGGTGAAGGGTGTATGGAACAAGCTGCCACAGGAGGTAGTTGAGGCTGGGACTATCCCAACGTTTAAGAAACAGTTAGACAGGTACCTGGAAAGGACAGGTTTGGAGGGAAATGGACCAAACCCAGGCAGATGGGATTGTTACCACCTTTGAGAATATTCATTTCATTCAGGTGGGACTAGTGTAGCTGGGACATGTTGGCCGGTGTGGGCGAGTTGGGCTGAAGGGCCTGTTTCCACATTATATCACTCTATGACTCTATGACTCTAATAGATTTCAATATTATGTGTACCTTCAGCAGATTCACACTTAACATAATACGATCAGCTGGTAGATTGCAGTCAGTGCAAATCAGGACTATTGAATGTCCAGTATCCAGAGAACAACCATATACTTTGGATAAAAATAGACTTAAGTTGAGCCATGTCATTGGATGTCAGATGTTCATGCAATGATGCATCTGAAGCCCACTTCGGACAGGAATGCTGGCCATCTATTATAAGGCCATATGTAAAATTACTGCTTGCATGTCATTTTGCTTCTGCTGATGCTACCTCAGCCAAAAATCACAACCAAAAGAAGGTCTGTTTTTTGCAAAGCTCAGTTCCGTGAAGCTCTGCATTTTTCAATTTCCTAATTACCTACTCCATATTTGTTTGTGACTTAACGCAATGGGAAACAGATCAAAACCTAATTTTGTTGACTGTTCCAGACAGCTAATAGCCGTGACAGGGAATGAAATGAATAGTCTCAAAGGCGGTAACAATGCCCACTGACAGTTTCATTCACATGCAGTCTGCATGCTACTAAATCCCACAATAGTCCATTTTATCAAACATCATATACAAGGACCATTAGAATTCACACAATGGCATTAAACAAAACAGGATGGGCTCTAAGGACTACATTATGCAGTTTGCAATCAATTATTTACCAGGTCTGAAGCACAGAGGTTGAAAGGATGCCTATTATTTTAATGCAATTGTGGTACGTTTTGCATGGTCACTGAGATTTGATAGTAAATTCAACAAAGTAGTTTTATTATATACTAACTTGAGAGCCTTGTCAGTTTATTATCCACAAAAACAGTAGAATATCTTATAAAGATTATATATTGGTGAAAATCTTTCTAGTTGAGCACATACCAATGGCAGATTTCAACTATCACTCCAAATTGCTCCTAATCTGATTCAATGCGTTGCCATGAGAGCAATTGAGACAAGCAGAAACTTGACATGCTTAAGATTGAATTCCTGATTTCCAGACTACTGTCACTGGAAATCTCATACCTGACCAACAAGGGAAAAAATAACATTACAAATAGAATTATCATGTGGTAATAATGCGATCCAAGAGAAAATGAGGACCTCTTACGCAAAGAAAAATTAAAGTGCAAAGTGAATCAATTGAAAGATAGAATGCCTTGACCAGAAACAAAGGTTTTAATACTTAAAGCACTATGGAGAAAGTTACTTTGACATCACAATTGGAAAAAGTATTGTGAAAATGAAATAAATCGTGGTCTAAAATAGCTCTTTTTCAGATCTCTAATGAGCAGAATTTTCTTCAGATAGAAGATATATTAAAGACAAATTAGGATAGAAAATCATACTTTGCCACTTGTTATAATCTCACAATATAGAATATCTGCTGGGCTTTGTACTTCACCTGAAATTCAGCTCAATTGACTTAAAAAAGCAGAGAAAAAGACAGGGTGAGGTATAGGATTGGAAAATTGAAGAACTGTAAGAATTGACTGTATTGATCAAAGGTAATTGACTGGATCATGCTTAATCCAGTGTTCACATTCGGCCTGGCCAGGGATGAAAGTAACTTGCGTTTCTTATTGATACTGTTGCGTGGCTAACATCCTGATTTAACGTGCATCAGCCATTTTCTTGCTGTGAGGCTTTATTGACCCACTTTCGCCTCTGGCCCCTACATCAACCCCATGGCTGCCTCTACCTATTGCAGCATCCAGGAGATTAATTGAAAGGAGAGAAGGAATAGGTGACGTTTCAGGTCAAGACCCTTCTTCAGAATGGAGTCTTCTTCAAATTCGGGAGAAGGGTCTCAACCCAAAACGTCACCCATTCCTTCTCTCCAGAGATGCTGCCTGACCCGCTGAGTTACTCCATCATTTTGTGTCTATCAATAGAATAAAGGATACTGTTCTAAAAGGGGTGCGGGAGCAAAGAGAGCTGAGGTGTGGATACACGAGGCATTGAAAATGGCAGAGCAGGTTGCAAAGAATAAATAATAACAATATACTGTATTCTATGCCTTCAGAGAGGCATTGAGTATAAAAGCAGGGAGATTACGTTGAACCTTTATAAAACACTCGTCCAGCCTCAACTGAAGTATTGTGTTCAATTATGGTTGCCATATTGTGGAAGATGTGATAGAAATTGAGAGAGCCCAGATTTACAACATTGATTCCCGCAATGAGTAACTATACAAGGTCAAATTATTTAGCGTGTGGCTATTTTCTTTAAAGAGAAAGTTGAAGGGAGATTTGATAGCATATAAAATGATGAGAATTCTGGAAACAGTGGCTATTGGGAGACTGTACCGTCAGTGGGAGGGGAGAGGAGAGATCACAGATATAAATTGTGGAATTCTTTGCCGCAGAAGGCTGTGGAGGCCGTCAGTGGATATGTTTAAGGCAGAGATTGATAGATTTTTGATTAGAACGGGTGTCAGAGGTTATGGGGAGAAGGCAGGAGAATGGGGTAAGGAGGGAGAAATAGATCAGCCATGATTGAATGGCGGAGTAGACTTGGTGAGCCAAATGGCCTAATTCTACTCCTGTCACTTATTGCCTTATGACCGTATAAAGTAAAGATGAAGAGAATTAAGAGTGAGTCTATTTTTATTTAACTGAATGAGCAGTTGAAATCTGAAATACATTGCCTTACAAACGTCATAGAGGCTGGTTCCATGGTGGTCTTTGTAAGGAAATTGATAAATATTTGGTGAAAATAGGTTGCAAGGCTATTGAAAAGTGGCCAAGCAGTGAAATGAGTGAGTTGCTCTGGCAGAGAGCTGCTGTGGACTTGCATGGCTGAATGGGCCCCTGGTGCACTGTAACCTATGGTGACTGAAGCCTTTGCCTTCAATCCCCACAACAAAATCTAAGCCCGAGCCATTGACTTCGTTTTTAGCCTCTGTGACGTTTGAACCACACTAATTTGGTATGTCAGAGAGGATTGGCTTGAACTTCTACAGGGGTACAGTAGAGAGCATATTGACTGGTTGCATCACGGCCTGGTACGACAACTTGAATGCCCAGGAGTGAAGAAGACTGCAAAAAGTTGTGAACACTGCCCAGTCAATCACCGGCTCCGACCACCCCACCATCGAAGGGATTTACCAGAATCGCTGCCTCAAAAAAATTAGAGACCCACACCACGCAGGCCACACACTCATTTCACCCCTGCCATCGGGAAGAAGGTACAAGAGCTTGAAAACTGTAAAGTCCAGGTTCAGGAACAATTTCTTCCCTACAGCCATTTGGTTATTAAACACTACAACCTCAAATAAGCTCTGAACTACAATAGACTATTAGTGTCATAATATGGGACATATGACAATAAAACAATCTTGACTCCCTCACTCTAATTTAAAGCTGGTTTTCAAGATGAACGTTTGATTCCATTGTGCTCCACCACCAATACCAGCTTCATCTGTAACATGTCCTATCTTTTGATCCTGCCTTAACTTCCCTCCTGCCCTCCTGCTCTACAACCACATCTCCTTCCCTTCTCTTGTATAACTTTCTAATCCGTTCATGCCGCTAGATTTCTAATGTTGTAAAATGCAAGGGAATGAAGAATTTCGATCAAATCAAGATCCAGAGAAAGGAAGACAAATTGGATTGTTTTCTTTGGAATACAGAAGTTTGAGGGGAGACTTGAGAGAAGTATATAAAATAGGGTAGACAGAAAGAACAATAGACAATAGACAATAGACAATAGGTGCAGGAGGAGGCCTTTCAGCCCTTTGAGCCAGCACCGCCATTCAATGTGATCATGGCTGATCATTCTCCAACTTTTTCCAATGGTGGAAATGTCAAGGATTAAAGGGGTTTAGGGAGAGAGGAGCAAGAAAATGCACAGGCAAGGTTTTTCCACAATGGGTGGTGAGTGCCTGGAATGCACTGCCAGTGGTGGTGCTGGAGACAGACATCATAGTGTCATTCAAGAGGTTTTGGCACATGGATATGGATGGAATGGAGGGATATGGATTGTGCTCAAGCAAATGAAATAAGTTTATTTTGGCATCATATTCAGCACAGACATTGTGGACTAAAGGCCCTGTTCCTGTGCTGTACCTTTTACCTTTCTGCATTGTTCTATATAATAAAAATAGACATTAATCTGGGACGAGCAAGAATTGTGGGGCCTCTTGGGTTAAGTGACAAAAATGGACAGGATTTGCTTGAATCCGACCACAACTGATATTTGTGATCTTGGAAAGTGGTGGATGATCGCTCAACTCTCACTAGGCTCGTTATCTCAAGTTTCTCAAGTTGGTTGAGACTTCCAAACATTTTGTTTTTTTAACTCATGTCAACTGGGTTTCCTGATGATTGTTCAGGAAAGTTGTATTTCTGGGTTCTCAATCATTTATCCTTCCTCATACCTCGAACTACATAAATGTCAAGTCTAATAAATCCTCAGCATGAAGTAATACAAACAAGAAGCTCTGAGAGAAGTTATTTTCTATTTAATTTAAACTATTTTTATAATAACTGTACAGATTTTTATCCATTTTTTGCATCCATAGTAATTTTAGAAATGCTTTTTATTTAACAACATTTTATATCTTAGAATGAACTGACTGTGGCACAATGATGTCACACAGCGGCAGAGACCTGGGTTCAATTTTGACCTTGGGTGCTGTCTGTGTGGAGTTTGCATGTTCTCCCTGTGACATAGAAACATAGAAACATAGAAAATAGGTGCAGGAGTAGGCCATTCGGCCCTTCGAGCCTGCACCGCCATTCAATATGATCATGGCTGATCATTCAGCTCAGTAGCCTGTACCTGCCTTCTCTCCATACCCCCTGATCCCTTTAGCAAAAAGGGCCACATCTAACTCCCTCTTAAATATAGCCAATGAACTGGCCTCAACTACCTTCTGTGGCAGAGAATTCCACAGACTCACCACTCTGTGTGAAGAAATGTTTTCTCATCTCGGTCTTAAAAGACTTCCCCCTTATCCTTAAGCTGTGACCCCTGGTTCTGGACTCCCCCAACATCGGGAACAATCTTCCCGCATCTAGCCTCTCCAACCCCTTAAGAATTTTATATGTTTCTATAAGATCCCCCCTCAGTCTTCTAAATTCCAGCGAGTACAAGCCCAGTCTATCCAGTCTTTCCTCATATGTAAGTCCCGCCATCCCAGGGATCAATCTGGTGAACCTTCTCTGTACTCCCTCTAAGGCAAGAACGTCTTTCCTCAGGTTAGGAGACCAAAACTGCACACAATACTCCAGGTGCGGTCTCACCGCGTTCATGTGGCGGCGCCTAACGGCAGCGGCTGACTAGCAGTCTGTCCGTCTTTTTTTTTCCCTTTTTTTGTTGTGTGTCGGTGTTAGGATGGTTTTTATATATATTTTTTTGGTTGTGTATGTGTGGGAGGGGGTGGTGGTGTGGGTGGGTGGGTGTGGGGGGGGGGGACTTTTCTCTTCCTCACGGCGTGGGGTGCGGCTCGGCTGCGGGGCCTAACATCGCCCGCTGCGGCTCGGCCGCTGGACTTTACATCCCGGTGCGGCTTGGCCGCTGGACTTAACAGTGCCCGGTGCAGCTCGGCTGCGGGGCTTAACATCGCCCGGTGCAGCTCGGCTGCGGGACTTTTCACCGCTGGTGCGGCTCGACCACGGGGCTTAACATCGCCCGGTGCAGCTCGACCACGGGGCTTGACATCGCCCGGTGCAGCTCGGCTGCGGGACTTTTCACCGCTGGTGCGGCTCGACCACGGGGCTTAACATCGCCCGGTGCGGCTCGGCCGCGGGGCTTGACATCGCCCGGTGCAGCTCGGCTGCGGGGCTTTTCATCGCTGGTGCGGCTCGGCTGCGGACTTGACATCGCCCGGTGCGGCTCGACCACGGGACTTAGCTGCGCAAGGCTTGGTCGCGGGCCTTTCATCGCCCGGTTCGGCCGCGAGACGTTTCAGCGCCCGGTGCGGGGACTGTGCGGGTCGGTCGGGGACGAGCTGTCTGTCCGTGGGCGTGGGGAAGAGAGTGGAAGTTTTGTTGCCTCCATCACAGTGAGGGGGTGTTTGGAGTCACTGTGATGGACGTTTGTGTTGGGGTTATGTGTCTTGTGTTCTTTTTTTTTTCTATGACTGCTATGTAGTTTCGTTCGGTACTTCGGTACTGAACGACAAATAAAGCTCTGTTATACCTGTTATACCAAGGCCCTGTACAACTGCAGCAGAACCTCCCTGCTCCTAAACTCAAATCCTCTTGCTATGAATGCCAACATACCATTCACTTTCTTCACTGCCTGCTGCACCTGCATGCTTGCTTTCAATGACTGGTGCACCATGACACCCAGGTCCCGTTGCATCTCCCCTTCTCCCAATCGGTCACCATTCAGGTAATACTCTGCTTTCCTGTTCTTGCCGCCAAAGTGGATAACCTCACATTTATCCACATTATATTGCATCTGCCATGCATTTGCCCACTCGCCTAATCTATCCAAGTCACTCTGCAGCCTCCTAGCATCCTCCTCGCAGCTAACACTGCCACCCAGCTTCGTGTCATCCGCAAACTTAGAGATGTTGCATTCAATTCCCTCGTCCAAATCATTAATATACACTGTAAATAACTGGGGTCCCAGCACTGAGCCTTGCGGTACCCCACTAGTCACTGCCTGCCATTCCGAAAAGGACCCGTTTATTCCTACTCTTTGCTTCCTGTCCGCCAACCAATTTTCTATCCACCTCAACACTGAACCCTCAATACCGTGACCACATGGGTTTCCTCCAGGTGCTCCTGTTTCCTCCCACATACCAAAGGCGTGTGGGTTTCTAGGTTAATTGGCCTCTGTAAATTGCCTCTAGTGTGAAGGGAGTGGATGTGAAAGTGGGATAGCATAGGACTAGTGTGAATGGATGATCAATGGTCAGAGCGGACTTGGTGGGCCGCAGGGTCAGTTTCCATGCTGTTTCTCTAATCTAAGCTAAACTAAACTCAACTAAATTACCAGATTGCGGAAGGTAACAGAACAGTGACATTAAAAATGAATATCTGTTATTTAACAAAATAATGTTCAATTTTATAGATACATCAAAATAATACATTGGTGATGGAGGGAGCTCAGCAAAGATTCTCCGAGTTGATTTCTGGGATGGAAGGCTTGCCTTGTCAGGGGGGGCTGATGTCATGGAAAACCTTTGAACTATTTATAGGACCTGAAAGGGCCTATACATTTTACGTTGTCCCTTTCCTAAACTTGGGGTTACAATATCAAAATGGGTTAACTATTTAGGACTGAGGGGGGAAGAAATTTCTTCACCTAGAAGCCAGTAAAACTTTGCAATTCTCCACCCAAAAAGGCTGTGGAGGCGCAGTAGCTGAATGTATTTAGAACAGAGATCAATAGATTTTTAGATATTAAGGGACTCAAGGGATGTGGGGTTCATGCAAGAAAGTGAAGCTTTGGTAAATGTTCAGCCATGGTTTTATTGAATGACGGAGCAGACAAAAGGAGTCCAATGCCTGGCTCCTGCTTCTATTTCTTTTTTACTTAAGTGGTCTATTTAGCTGGGTTTATGGTTACCCTGTGCTCACCACTGACCTTTAAACAAATTTCAGCCTTATTTTTTGTATCACACAGCTGACCAGATCCACCAAGGTCCCAACAGGTCCTAAACTGAAATACAGCCTTCACTGTGAAACCCCCATCACCCCAGGGAAGGAATAACAATGGTGAATTAGTCCGGTTGTCGACATCATCTGAAACATTAAAAAGCGTTCCAATACTATAATTTGTCTGACAAATTATTGAACATTTCAAGAAAAAAAACAAGCAACAGCAGCGCACATAAGTAGAGCCACACTGCCTTACATCTGCAGTGACGTGGGTTCAACCCTGACCTCTGGTGCAGCCTGTGTGAAATTTGCACATTCTCCCTGAGGCCACGCATGGTTCATCTGAGTCCTCTAAATCACCTTCATCCTAAAAAGGTGCGAGTGGGTTGGTTAATTGGCTACTGAAAACTGTCCCTGGTGTGTGGGGGAGTGGTAAAATCTGGTGGGAAATGAGAGGAATGTGGGGAGAATAACTGGGATTAATGGATAACTGGGATTAATACAATATATCTTTATTGTCATTGTACAGGGGTACAACGAGATTGGGAATGCGCCTTCCATACAATGCGATAAATTAATTAGCTAATCAGTATAAATTTAGACAACCCAGTGAAACAAAATTAGAAACAGTTTTAAAACAGAATAAAGTTCAAGTAGGTCTGTGCCGGTTCACTGTGCGATGTGACCATCCGGCTCAGCAGGACCGGTTCATAGCAGCTCTGGCCCTGGGGATGAAGCTGTTCCTGAGTCTGGAGGTGCAGGCGTAGAAGGCCTTGTATCGTCTGCCCGATGGTAGAATTTCGAACAGACTATTGCAGGGGTGTGAGGAGTCTTTGTGAATGCTCGTGGCTTTTCTGAGGCATCGTGTGTTGTAGATGTCCTCCAAGGCTGGTAGCTGTGTTTCGATAGTCTTCTGAGCTCTATGGACTAATGGATAACTGGGATTAATGGGTGCCTGCTGCTAGTTGAAGGGTTTGTTTCTTTGCTTGTAGGAGTTTGTTTCTCTGTTGTAGGGGTTTGTTTTTTCTGCTGTAAGACTTGAAAATACTTGAAATAATTTATAACCATTTAAAAAAATATTCATAGAGACTCAAACAATTTAATTGTACATAATTACTTACACTGGCATTAAATCCAAGCAGCCTGCTCCCTCCAGTAAAATCAATGGAGATGTTACTTCTCTTCCTGTTTCAGTGTGGTGCTTTACTTTAGAGATACAGTCCAGAAACAGGCCCTTCAGCCCACCGAGTCCACACTGACCAGCGATCACCCCGTACACAGGGACAATTTACAATTTATTTTACCAAAACCAATTAACCTACAAACCTGTACATCTTTGGAGTGTGGGAGGAAACAGGAGGACTTGGAGAAAACCCATACAGTCACTCGGAGAAAACCCACACAGTCACTCGGAGAATGCACATGCTCTGTACAGACAGTACCCATAGTCAGGATCGAACCCAGGTCTCTGGCTCTGTAAGCACTGTAAGCCAGCAACTCTACCACTGTGCCACCCACATTGTCTCCAGCCACAAGCTTGGCTTGTCTCCACGCCCACTTCCCTTGACAACTCCTGCCCTGCCACTTCGGAGCAATGCTGGCTGTGGCCTCTCCATGACCCGCTCTCTTTTCTTGAGTTTGAAGACAAAACGCTCTTCCAATCCCAGATCTTGATTTCATTTTCATCCAATCTCAACAGTCTCCTGCTCTGAATAATCTCCTGCAGCATGTCCTGGCGTTTCCAATCTCTGCCTCCTCTTAAATTAGTCAGATCCTGGTAAAATGTTGATCACCCAATGAACTGAGGATGTCATGGGCTGGGGTGTAGAATAGGACTCAGAGCAAAAACAGTTGAATTGCTCAGTGATCAAACTACTTATAAAGCAAAACAAATAACTTACAACAACTTTCCCCAGTAAAAGCAGTATAATTACTTCAGAAAAGGCAGTGAAGGTATTAGACAGGATCTTGCTCATGATGATTGGAGCAGGTTGTTTGCAGGAGAAGGAACGTCTGGAAAGTAAAATGTTTTTAAAGATAAAAAGTTTTAAAATGCTGATAAGAGTTCAGGACATGCATGTTCCTGTTAGAATCAAAGGCAACGCAGGTCGGCATAAGGAAGGTTAGTTGACAAGAGAAATTGAGGCTCTGGTCAAGAATTAGAAGGAGGCATGGGCCAGGTAGAGGCAGCTGGGATCAAGTGTATCTCTGGAAAGTTTCGGGAACTAAGGAAGAAGGAAACCAGAAGGGCAAAAAGGGGGCAGGAAATAGCTCTAGCAGATAATATGAAGGATAATCCCAAGAGATTTTATGTACACCAAAGGAAAAAGGGTAACCAGCGAGAAAAAGGGGCCCTTCAGGTATCAAAGTGGTCAACTCTGTGTGAAGCTACTGGAGATGGACAAGGTCATCAATTAGGTTTTTTCTTCCATTTGTAACATGGAGAAAGACAAATGGAATAGAAACATATAAACATAGAAAATAGGTGCAGGAGGAAGCCATTTGCCCTTCGAGCCAGCACCACCATTGATTGTGATCATGGCTGATCATCCACAATCAGTAATCTGTGCCTGCGTTCTCCCCATATCCCTTGATTCCGCTAGCCCCTAGAGCTCCATCTAACTCTCTTTTAAATTCATCCATTGAATTCTGTGGCAGAGAATTACACAAATTCGCAACTCCAAGTGTGAAAACGTTTTTTCTCATCTCAATTTTAAATGGCCTCCCCTTTATTCTTAGACTGTGGCCCCTGGTTCTGGACTCCCCCAACATTGGGAACAATTTTCCTGCATCCAGCTTGTCCAGTCCTTTTATAATTTTATACGTCTATAAGATCCCCTCTCATCCTTCTGATTTCCATTGAATACAAGCCCAGTCTTTCCAATCTTTCCTCATACGACAGTCCCACCATCCCAGGGATTAACCTTGTGAACCTACGCTGCACTGCATCAATAGCAAGGATGCCCTTCCCCAAATTAGGAGACCAAAACTGCACACAATACTCCAGATGTGGCCTCACCAGGGCACTATACAACTGCAGAAGGACCACTTTACACCTGTACTCAAATCCTCTTGTCATGAAGGCCAACATGCCATTAGCTTTCTTCACTGCCTGCTGTACCTGCATGTTTACTTTCAGTGACTGGTGTACAAGGACACCCAGGTTTCATTACACTTCCCTTTTTCCTAATCTGACACCATTGAGATAATAATCTGCCTCCTTGTTCTTGCCGCCAAAGTGGATAACCTCACATTTATGGAAGTGTTTTGAGGGCAGGATAACGGTCGAGGAGGGGCTGAAACTCCTAATGCATATTAAGTTAGACAAATCTCCTGGGCCTGATCAGATATATCCGAGGACACTGTGGGAAGCTAGAGAAGAAATTGCAGGAGAAGGAGCTGTCGCTGAGATTTGTGAGTCATCATTAGTGAGGTGCCGGATAACTGGGGAGTGGCCAATGTTGTGCCTTTATTAAGATGGGCTGCAAGGAACTGCAGGCCAGTGGCTCTAATATCTAACATCGGTGGATCTAACATCTATGGCCGGAAGAGTATTGTGAGGGATAGGATATACATGCATTTAGATACACAAGGGCAGATTAAGGAAATCAGTTATATATATATGGGTGATCATACCTCATGTATCTGAGTTTTTTGAAGATGTAACCAAAAAGATTGATGAGGGCAGAGTTGTAGACATTGTATACATGCACTTCAGCAAGGCATGGTACAAGGTTCCGCATGATAGGCTGCTCTGGAAGGTTAGATCATGTGGGATCCAAGGAGATATCCGTGATATCGGAAACAAATTGGCTTCATGGAAGAAAGCAGAGGGTGATGGTGGAAGGTTGTTTTTCGGACTGGAGGAGTGTGACCAGTGGTGTTCCTTTGGGTTCGGTGCTGGGCCCGTTGCTGTTTGCCATCTATATCAATAATTTGGATGAGAATGTACAAGGCATGATTTGTAAGGTTGCAGATGACAATAAAGTGGCTGGTATTGTAGATAGCGAAGATGGTTGGCAAAAATTGCAGCAGGAACTTAATTAGTTGGGTAGGTGGGCTAAGGAATGGTTAATGTAGTTTAATACAGATATGTGCGAAACGTTGCACTTTGGGAAGTCTAACCAGTGCAAGACTTGCAGAGTGAATGGCAGGTCTCTGGGGAGTGTTGTGGAGCAGTGGGATCTCGGAGTGCAGGTATATAGTTCCTTGAAAGTGGCGTCACATGTAGATAGGCTGCTCAAAAAAGCATTTGGCACAATGTCCATTAGTGGGAGTATTGAGTGTAGAAGTTGGGAGGTCATGTTGCAGTTATAGAAGACGTTGGTGAGGCCACATTTAAAGTATTGTGTTCAGTTTTGGGTGCCGTGAAAGATTTTGTCAAGCTGGAGAGGGTGCAGAGAATATTTACAAGGATATTACCAGGTCTCGAGGGCCTAATCTCTCATTTTGCTACTGTCTCCTGAAAGAAGGTACAGTAGCCTAAAAATCATGGCCACTAGATTCAAGAACAGCTCCTTCCTAGCAACCATCAAACTGCACAACAGTGACTTCAGCAACTATGATCTTCCTTGGACTGTGTCTTTCATTGCACTATGGTCCGGCTTTTGTACTGTTGTGGTTGCCATGATCTTAATTTATTGTATTTTTTGTAAGCTTCTTAAATGCCACTATTGTATCCGCCTTCATCACATCCCCTGGCAGCGCACTCAAGGCACCCACCATCCTCTGAGCAAAAAGTGTGTCGTGAACATCACATTGAAGTTTTAATCTATGCTCTCCAAAATTTGACGTTTCCACCTTGGGAAAAGGTGCTGACTGTCTACCATATCTCATAATTTTATAGGCACCTTGAGATGAAACTGATATATAAATACAAATCTTTTTTCTTCCTGTACATGCATTGTGCAATTCAAGCTAATGAATAACTTAAGTATGGCAGTACAAAAAAAATACAATAAATCATTGGAAGTTGACTGCTTGTGAACCACAGCACATTTTTGTGGGTCGAACCTTAGAATTAAAATGTAAATCTTTTTGCTTAATAAACCCTATTGCACTAAAATGTTATGACCCTGTTAATAATTTGTTAGGAGTGTTTTGTCACATATGTAAAGATACATAAAGTAGCTAAAGATTGATTAGTTCTATCTTAATAAACTAAAAATGACCACAAACTAACTAAGTAAGCACTTGCCTGGCTGGCCCTCCAGCTAACAACAACCTATATTTCCAGACAATTTTTTACATACTAATATATCCTAAGATACTTTACAGAAGCATTATTAAACAAAAAGTAGTAAAGAGACAGAGAAGGATATATTAAGGGGGATCAATGAAAGTTTCGATAAAAGTAGATTTTAAGAAGAGTCAAAAAAAGAAAGTTGGCAGAGAGGGAAACTTGGGGAAGGAATTTCAAGGCTTGATGCCTGTGTGGTTGAAGGCACCATCAACAGCGAAACATATAAAAGTGAGAAAACATAGACACCTCAGACGGGAAGGTGACTGGAGAAGATTAACGACGTAGGGATGGGAGAAGCCAGAGAGGAAGTTGAAAACATGGATTTTAAAAGACGGTTCAGTGGCTGAGAGAATCTGGCATAGGGGATTCTCCCCAAGGAGAGATTAGAAACATAGAAACATAGAAAATAGGTGCAGGAGTAGGCCATTCGGCCCTTCGAGCCTGCACCGCCATTCAATATGATCATGGCTGATCATCCAGCTCAGTAACCTGTACCTGCCTTCTCTCCATACCCCCTGATCCCTTTAGCCACAAGGGCCACATCTAACTCCCTCTTAAATATAGCCAATGAACTGGCCTCAACTACCTTCTGTGGCAGAGAATTCCACAGACTCACCACTCTCTGTGTGATGAATTTTTTTCTCATCTCAGTCCTAAAAGACTTCCCCCTTATCCTTAAGCTGTGACCCCTGGTTCTGGACTTCCCCAACATCGGGAACAATCTTCCCGCATCTAGCCTCTCCAACCCCTTAAGAATTTTATATGTTTCAATAAGATCCCCCCTCAGTCTTCTAAATTCCAGCGAGTATACGCCTAGTCTATCCAGTCTTTCTTCATATGAAAGTCCTGCCATCCCAGGGATTGTTGAAAGTTGACATATTCTCATTGAATTTTAGAAATTCTGGCACCGGAAATTTTGGGGGGCACGGTGACGCAGCTGCATGGTAAGTTGCTGCCTTACAGCATCAGAGACCCGGGTTCGATCATGACTACGGGTGCTGTCTGTATGGAGTTTGTACATTCTCCTCGTGATCTGTGTGGGTTTTCTCTGGGTGCTCCAGTTTCCTCCCACACTCCAAAGACGTAGAGGTTTGTAGGCTAATTGGCTTGGTAAAATTCTAAATGAGTGTGTGCAGGACTGTGTTAGTGTGTGGGGATCGCTGGTCGGCGTGCACTCATGTGCTGAAGGGCCTGTTACCACTCTGTGTTTCTAAACTAAACGAAACTAGAAGAGGTGCGCATGAATCTCTGCCCTACCTGGAAGGTACTGTTGACTCCCTGGATGGATGCGAATGAGGCAGTATAGCCTTAGTCTTACTCTAGCAATGGAATACTACAGGCAATCTCTTGAACTATCATTGACTTGTTTTCTAATGGTATATATTTGCACTGAGGTCTTGTTTCCGCACAGTACCTCTAAACGAAATTAATTTCAATAACGTGTTTTGAGACAAAGATCCTTAATGGAATTGACAAGGTAGAGGCGCCTTCCTAATGCTGCAGAACCCTGGATCAATGATTACAGCCATGGGACAGATAACTCAGACGAGGATCAATTCATTTATTCAGAGAATTATAAATCATTGGAATTCTCCATCCCGAGGATCAGCGAGTTCTCAATTGTTTGGTTTATTCAAAGCTGAGAATTAGAGATATTTGAAATCGAAGGATGTCAAGGGATGTGGGGATCAGATGGAAAAGTAGACTTGATGTATAGGATTTACCATAATCTTATGGAATGGCACAACAGGCTCAAGTATAGCCCTCTCCTACTTCCAATTCTTATGTTCCTAACCATTAGCAATTTCGGCTCGTGTGAGAGCCAGAGTGGAACTGATGTTGGAATATAGTTGAGTGAGCAGGACTTGTGCTGAATGGGTGAAATAAGTTTGGAGATAGCATGAGGGGAAGCAATAAAGTAGAAAAGGATGCAAGCTCAGAGCTAGAGCAGTGAATTAAAATTAGCTCCAGCAACACATATTTTGATCTTGTTACAACTTAGTCCAGGGCGATCACTTTTTTTGCAGTCATTTCTGCTATTGATAATTTATGCCCAGGAAAACATCGCAAAATCTGCTTTAAAGCAAAATAAAATGTATCACTCACTGATGTAGGAAGTTCTGAAAAGTATAGGAAAGACTTGAAGTACCAGGGAAGAATGATGGGAAAATAGTCCAACATAGTAAAGAGAACTTAAGGATCATGTTAGAAGAGGCAATAAATAAAGTTAGAAAGTGTTTAGGTTTCAAACATCGCATGAAGTAAACAAAAATATTTGGGGTTGTAAACCAGGCTGAGGGCAATAAAACTGATCAAGAAATAAGGGTGCCTTTTATTACACCCATTTGTTAGACAAATGGGAGTATGGTTTTCTCGGTGATAGGAAAATAGAAATTTAAAGATAACTCTGGGGGAAAAAAACAAGGCTGAAAGGCGACAGAGACATTGATCAATGATTAATTATTTCAAAAGTGTTACCATTGATTGTGAAAATTAAAAAAATGCCCTGGGTGCTTTGAATCATTGAAACACTTTGGGTTCTCTCAGAGTGTTTCCCTGTGCCTACTATTATTACCTTGAATAAATCGACTTGTTTGAAAACCATGGCTCTACAAGATGTTCTTGGTTTCTGTTCTGATCTGAGCCGTAATTAAGAAGTCTATTTCGACCCAAGTGAAAGCCAGATTCAGGGTACAGGTAAAACACTAAATTTCCTCCAACACTTACAAAGAACATCAGCGTATGTGGCACTGATGACTATATATATGCAGTACATGGGAGTGATTTTCTGCTTGACATCAACTGAACAAATCAACTTTCCTATAGTGTAGGAAGGAACTGCAGATGCTGGTTTAAACCATAGACACAAAAAGCTGGAGTAACTGAGCGGGACAGGCAGCATCTCTGGAAAGAAGGAATGGGTGACATTTCGGGTCGAGACCCTTCTTCAGACCTTTCACTGTAATTCACTATAAGTGTCACTGAGTGATACTTTCCTATAGGATTGGCAGCCTAGGCTCCACAGCAGATTTCTCTCACATTATTACTGTTTCTTAGACCTGACAAAGCCAACAAAAGAACAATGTTTACTGAAATATTTTTTAAAAACACACGCAAAGAAAACAAACAATTCTGATAAACCTGGCCGGTCATTCAGTGCTTGAGGAAGGAGAAGGAATTAACATTTCAGGAGGAAAACCCTTCATGTAAACTGGGCAAAAGAGACAAGAAGTTAGTCCAAGGAGTAGAGAAGGTGGGGGTGGGCAGTGGGTGGAACAAAGAGAATGTTTGTCACAGGGTGAAATAACATAGTCATTACATGGGCAGTTAATCTCCTGGATGTAATGTGTTGCTGGCAATTACATGCTCAGCAAACCAAAATGTACAAATGAAAGAAAAAAAATAAATGAGCAGCAACAAAAATGGCCAATCCTGATACAAACGGGAAGAAAGAGTACGTACATTATCTAACGATAGAGAATCCTGCAGGTTACAACCTGCCCAGATGAAAAATGAGATTTGTTGCTCAAGCTTCATTGTAACCGTGCAGGAGGACAGAGATGGAGAGGTCAGAGTGGAAATGGGTGAATTAAAATAACAGGCAACCGGATTCTCAGGGTCACCCACCCCTGGAGACGGAGCACAGTTCCAGCTCTTGTATTCAATGTCTCAGCCAAGTAAGGCAAGTGTGCCATATGCCTTCTTTACCACCTTAACCGTGTACTCCACTTTCAGAGACCTTTCTTGTTACTAAAATTAACCTCAGGCCAATCTCTCACACCATTCCCCTTTTGGATACTGTTGGGGGAGAGGGGTGGAGATTGGGAAATAACTATCAGGGAAGACCAGCGGCAGTAGTCAAGTCTACGGCACCACCTTTTTTAACATCTCACACTTACCTACATTAAACTGCCTTAGCCATTCTTCAGACCACTTGCCCAGCTGAGCAAGATCCTGCTGTCATTTTTAATAACTATCCTCAATGTCTACGATACTACCTGCATTATTGTCATCGGTGAAGAAAATTAAGAAGGCAAAAATAAGGCATGAGGTTGCTCTGGCAAAAAAGATTAAGGAGAATGCAGAGAGATTTGATAAGTATATTAAGGGGAAAAGGAAGAGAGAATGAGGCCCCTCAGAAACCAACGTGGTCATCATGTATGGGGACACAGGGGGTGGGTAAGGTCCTCAATGAATATGTCTCCTCTGTTTTTAGTGTGGAGAAAGACATGAAGTCGGGTGCTGTCTGTACGGAGTTTGTACGTTCTCCATGTGACCGCGTGGGTTTTCTCCAGGTGCTCCGATTTCCTCCCACATTCCAAAGATGTGCAATTTGAAGGTTAATTGGCTTTGTTAAGTTGTAAAATTACCCCTGGTATGTCAGATAGTTTTAGCATTTGGTATGATTGCACAGACTCGGTGGGCTGAAGGGCCTCTTTCCACACTGTATCTCTAAAGTCTTGAGGACACTCTGTACCATGGTCAAGGAGCTGCTGAATGTGTGAAGACATATGAAGATAAAGAATTCTCCTGGGTCTGATCAGATATATCTAAGAACACTGTGGGAAGCTAAAGAAGGAATTGCAGGAATCTTGGCTGAGATAAATGAATCATCATTGGACATGGGTGAGGCTCCAGAAGACTGTACAGAGGCTCCATTTGAGAACGGCTGCAAAGGTGCAGCGTGCAGCAGCTCAGTTTAATTTAGTTACGTTTTGTTTACCTCAGGTGTACCAAGATACAGTGAAAAACGCTTGCTGCGTGCTAACCAGTTAGCGGAAAGACTACATGATTACAATCCAGCCATCCACAATGTACAGATACATGATAAAGGGAATAATGTTTACTGCGAGACAAAGTCCAGTAAAGTTCAATTAAGATACTCCGCGATTCTCCAGTGAGGTAGACACTAGCTCAGGACCACTCTCTAGTTGTTGAGAGGATAGTTCAGTTGCCTGATAACAGCTGGGAAGAAACTGTCCCTGAATATGGAGATGTGCATTTTCACTCTTCTTGCCTAATGGGAGAGGGGGGAAGAGGGAGTGACTGGGGTGAGACCCATCCTTGATTATGCTGGTGGCCTTGCCGAGGCAGCGTGACGTGTAAATGGAAGGGAGGTTGGTTTGTGTGATGGCATCTCTGGAGAGAAGGAATGGGTGACGTTTCGTGCCTCGACACAAAACGTCACCCATTCCTTTTCTCCAGAGATGCTGCTTGTCCCGCTGAGTTGTTCCAGCATTTTGTGTCTACCTTCGATTTTAAAAAAAGGCGGCACGGTAGCGCAGCGGTAGAGTTGCTGCTTTACAGCGAATGCAGCGCCGGAGACTCAGGTTCGATCCTGACTACGGGTGCTGCACTGTAAGGAGTTTGTACGTTCTCCCCGTGACCTGCGTGGGTTTTCTCCGAGATCTTCGGTTTCCTCCCACACTCCAAAGACGTACAGGTATGTAGGTTAATTGGCTGGGTAAATGTAAAAAAAATTGTCCCTAGTGGGTGTAGGATAGTGTTAATGTACGGGGATCGCTGGGCGGCACGGACTTGGTGGGCCGAAAAGGCCTGTTTCTGGCTGTATATATATGATATGATATGATATGATATGATATGATATGATATGATATGATATGATATGATATGATATGATATGATATGATATGATATGATATGATATGATATGATATGATAAACCAGCATCTACAGTTCTTTCTTACACATTGGTTTGTACAATGGTCTGGGCTGTGTCCACAATTCTCTGCAATTTCTTGCGGTCTTGGATGGAGACTCATCTCACAAGAGTGTTTAAATACAGAAATTCACACAACAATCTGTGGCAGTTTTTGCAAATATAATTGACAAATAATCAATTATCCAAATAATCAACATCATAACTGCTAGCTTTGCAGTAAAAATATTATTTAAATAAATGCAGTGTAATTAAGTCTTTAATTGCATTCTAAATCCTTATTACAACTGAATAATCCCATTGTGGAATGACATGAGAATGGAAAATGTTAGAAGGGCTCCACAGGTCAGGTGGCAACGGTGGAAAGAGAAACAGAGTTTATGTCTTATGTCAATCTTCTGAATGCAAAATCTGTGCCAATGTTTCTCTTTGTATGTATAGATAAATTTCAATTACAGTTGGTAATTAGAAAATGAATTTGACAGCTATGTAAAATGACTCTGTGGATGATTAAATACCTAAACTTGCTATTGAGTAGCTGCCACTTATTTTCATCCATTGACAAGTTATTCTAATCGATAAAATACAAAGTTTTTCAATTAACAAAGTTTAATTATTTCTGAAGATTTTCATTTTAACATCAATCTAGTTTTTAAGTCCATCCACAAATTAAGATTGTAATCAGAATAGCCAAATAAAAGAAGCTGCCATATCTTATCAGCTGGAGTAACTCAGCAGGACAGGCAGCATCTCTGAATACAAGGCAGAGATGCTGCCTGTCCCACTGAGTTACTCCAGCATCTGGAGTTCCTTCCTATACCTTATCAGTTTGTAAGTTTGTAACTTGCCTATTTTAACCAATATAGATTTGCCAACGGTCCAAATTCATTACAAAATTATCCACTGTAAGGAATTGCTGCACAGCAGTGTTACATCCCAGCATTTTAATTTCTGCGTTAAAATTGAACCCTGGCATTAACAACACAACCAACTTAATGATGGTGATGAGGTGGTGAAGGTGGTGAAAAGCAGGTGTTGGAAGGTTTCATTCACACTGCAATCATATGCTACTGTGCTAATGTCTAAATTCCAGCTTTGGCAAAGATATCCACAAGAGAGAAGTCAAGACTCAATTTAAGAAGCAAAACTGCATGTGCCATTCTCCTGATGGATGACAGGACATCAGGGACAGGAAATCCTGGTAAATGTTTTTAATTGCTCACATTGGCTGAGAGTCAGTGTTGGAGCAAATTAACTACTTCCAGGCAATAATCTGCTTTGCCCATAAACACAAATTCTGCATTTTACTTATATTCTCACAATATAATTGCCTTAAATGTCCCACATCAAGAAACTGAAAGAAACTGAAAGTTTCTTTGCAAATAATTAAAAGATGCCAATGAATACATTTTCTCCCAAACTGGAGCACTAATTCAGTACTGCACAGCTCTTTACTGTCAATGCATGCTGCTGTCATCTTAATGCTCTGAATGCCCAGTCTGTCCACAAGCAAAACTGCACTTCCCTATTAATCAGTATTGAATTAATGTGCGGCTGCCAGCACCTAACAATGCAGCTACACTTCGTGACTCCAGTCCTCTATTGATCTCTTTCTCTCTGACATGCTAGAAATGATATTTGTACATCTATAGCATAGAAAAAGGGAAGCCTTGGGTAGTGAGAAAACACCCATTTTAAAAGTATAACTGAAATCCATGCGGATGAGGTACACAGCAGCATGGAGGAGGTTTGTGCCGAGGAAATCAAGAGATCTTCCTGTGCTACAGCCAGAAGAAGCTGCAAGGTGGCAACTGAACCATTTTCTTCATGGAATTGCACCGCCAAAAGTCTGTGCATGAAACACCGTGCCTGAGAAGATATAGCAAGGTAGGAATTGTAATATTTCAAATACATTTCACATGTGATGCCTTTAGGTGCAACTTCAGATCATCTCTGAGGTCTCTTTGTCTTTATCATTGCAGAATCTGCACGTCCTCACTCTTTGTAGTAAATAAGACCAAAGGGGGAGTATGAGAAGACAGCAGCAGCAGAAGGTTGAGTTTGAGGTGCAAGAACAAAATGCTCTGTTGTGCCTGACACTGCAAGTTAAGTTTAGTTTATTGTCACGTGTACCGAGGTACGGTGAAAAGCTTTGCACCCGAAGCACCTGAACACTAATTTGCCAGTTCTAAAAATGTTAGCACCACACAGAGGGATTTCCAGGCAGGATAACTTTGGAGCTACAATGAAAGACATGACCAGGTTAAAACAATGCTGTTATGAGGAGCAACATTGAGCAGTAGAAAGCTGCAATTTGCAGAATTGTTCTCTGCAATTCCCAGAGAGTTTAGTCATAGAGATACACAACACAGATCCCACCAGATCCATGCCAAGCTTCTTACCCACCTACACTGATGTCTTTGCCCTACACTTACCCATATCCTCATAAGCCTTGACTATTGGGAGTGCCTATACAAGTGTCTCTTAAACACAGTAATTGCATTCAACTCCACTACCTCTGGCAGCAAGTTCCAGACAGTAACCACTCTGTATAAAAGATTTTTCCCTTAAGTCTCCTTCACAACTTTTTCTCTCACCTTAAACCTATGTCCAGTATATATGATATCCCTACCGTGGGAAAATGTTTGTGACTATCCATCCTTCCCACGACTCTTAAAATGTAATATTCTTCTATCAAGTCAAACATCATCTTCCTTAGGAAAAACAAACCCAATTTTCTAATCTCCCCCTGACAACAGAAGTCCTCAGTCCAGGCGACATCCCTGGTGAATCTCACGTGTATTGATAGTCACAGTGGGAATATATACACGGGAAGGTAAAAGTAGTACAAAGCATAGAGAAGTGTACCTTAGATTGTTCAGAGCCATGTGCTGGACATTACAGCAGCTAATGGATCAGATTTCTGCTTCTACAGGGACACAAATGGTGGCCACTTGTAGTCTTTTTGCTACCGAGCACATAAGGCTGCTCCCATCAATGCTTTTTCTGGCTGCCATCCACAAGTAAGTTGCTTTTGCTCATGACTGGAAATATGTCATCTAGAAAAGAATTGTTTCCACTGAGAGAAGATTGGTGGTCCTTTTTATTACTGTAGGCACCAAAAGAGGTTTTAACAGCAAATTATCCACATGGGTCACAGTAAAGGCCCAGCCTTTTGCCAGCCCAATTCTGCATGATTCCTGTTGGCATTCCAAACATTAATTTTCCATTATTAAAAATGCTGATACAACACAGAGCAGTTTCTTGATAGGATAACTTTGGCCTTTCGCTATTAATGATTGTGTTAATCAAACTGTTATGAATCATTTGTTCTCTTTAGCATGTTTTAATCATGAAGTCAGAGTTGCTTACGAGCTTTATATTGTTGACCAGTTTCCAATCTCAGTCATAAATTAAGGATCAATAGTCATTATCAGAAAACTAAATGTAAAAAATGTGATTATTTATGATAGAGCCCTTGATTAGGACAAAGGTATGTACAGTCGATGAAGCTAAAATAGACTATAACCCAATCAAATGAGGCAAAATATAATTTATTTTATGGCCACCTTTTTTGATGAGTTTTTCTAAAACAGGCAAAAATCTACAGAGATAATGTTTTTGATATGATTTGCTCATATCAAATTTTCGTCTTGATTGGTACAAAGCAAAATTTTAATTAATGGTAGAAGTGTCACTTGGAAGAAAACTCAAATGTTTGATGTGTAACAGAATAAGATATATATCTCATTCCTTAGGTGAGAAACAAGGGTAGGGTGTAAATGGTTCCTGACCCAAAACTGATTTGTGTTAATATCCAATTACCATACACGCTTTTTTTTGGCATTGAAGTATATTAGCTCTGAACTTCAGCATTTCTTGCATCAAACTAAAATGAGGAAAAATACTTTAAGAATATGAGCACGACACAATTAAAAATGCTCAGATCATAGAACACCAAGATAAAATTAATCACCACTGCAATTTCTTACTGCATTTATAATGACTACACTCTGAGGTGGTACAATGTAGCTTTGTGCACATGAATACACACACATTCAGAACACCAGCCATATTTGAAAGGAGAAAGAATTAAAGACCGAATTACTTTCAATCAACAATATCTCTAACCTGCTATTTATCTTTCTGTATGAGAAGATAAGTAGTTGAGTGAATTGCACAGAAGATAATAAATAGGTTTTTTTTCCTTTATTACTTTATGAATCCTATTTTTTAAATAAGCTAAGAAATAAACAGAAAAATGAATTGCTATTGGTCACAATAAAATTTCATGCTAGAAACTCCGAAGAAAGAAACTTTATGAACCATTTTTACCTCCTGGCTAAGGTTTGTGCTCGACATTTAAGTTTGCAGCAAAAATAGTGCTGAAGGAACTCGACAGATCAGGCAGCATCTATAGAAGGAATGGAGAGAGGGTGTTGTGGGTTTGGAGTCTTCTTCAGACTGATGGAGAAAAGATGAGAAAGCAGGAGAAGTGAGGCGGGTATGAAGTAGAATATGGGAGTATGCTCTAATTTCCGGGACATCTACCACCAAGATCACTGAAATCACTGAAACAGATGACCTATTTTTCATCACCTCAGTGTTAGTTGGTGATTTGTTGTGGGCACATTGACTATCATGGTCTTAAAATTATTGCAGTTCACAAAGGGCATTGTTGGCTATAAAATGCAGAACAAGGCAAAAATAAATATTCACATTTGCAACATCTTCCTGTCCTTTCCTCAACAGGTTGGCAGGGAATTAATTTTACTTGATTTATTGGAAATCTGCCTGGAAATTAGGTAAGAGCCTACAAATAAGGCGGATGAAAACACCTTAGATTACATTTGTATATCACATTATATCCACCAGGCTTCCATTTGGTATTTATCCTCAGGCTGACCTTCTTGTAAGAAGCTTCAATTTATTTTCTCTAAAGGATATGCTGCTACTTTCTCCATGCTAGATGTAGAAGGATGCAGCCACAAATGCACAAATGAAATTTCTATTGAATTGCAGCAATACTTTCCTATTACAGTACAGTCAGCTGTTTAATATTGTAATGACTTTCCCGAGTAAGAGAATTATCTCAATTCCAAACTTCAGAAAATATTCTGCCAATGATTATTCTTTTTCAACAATATTGAAAGGTTTCAGAGATTACGATGTGGCAACAGTTAGAGGTAGCAAATACTGTCCTGCAAAGATAGCAAGACCAAACCCATTGTTCACAGTAAGTTGCTCCACATATGTTTTGAGAAGGAAGGTTTTACTTGAACAGTTCATCAGCCCGCATTCAATCTATGTTCTGTCATCAATGATAGCCCGTAACATTGAAGACACGGAGCCCATATTGTGTTACAGTGAGCAGCAGTGAGGGATACATGGGCTAAACCGTCTGCCAGGTTGTTCCAAATGAAACAATTCAGAGCTTGGTAGAAATCAGCGAATTGTGAAATAGAATGGTTACTGGCTGTAAAAAGGTAGATTACTCAATTTTAAGTGTACCAGTCATCACCCTTTGGAGAACACGATACAATTGCCAACTATTCAACCAACCAATAATTTCAGTTTGACACTTGTCACGTTAAGAAATTTTCAACTAAGAATTATATGTCAATTTTTTTGGCAGTATATTTTGAACAGCTAGTGAAGCTGCTGCCTCATAGCTCCAATAACCTGGGTGCGATCCTGACAACTGATGCTATCTGTGCGGAGTTTGCATGTTCTTTTAGAATATGAGGGTTTCCCCCCCGATGCCTCCCACAGACTAGTGATATGCTGGTCGGTAGGTTAATTGGCCACTGTAAATTAATCCCAGAGTGCAAGTAAGTGGCAGAATCTCGGGGAGGAGGTGACAATGCAGGGAACATTTTTTTCAAGTGGGATAAATGTAGGATTGATGTAAACAGGTTGCTGCCAGTAGGTGCAGAGTCAGTGGGCAGAAGGGCTATTTCTATAAAATATATATTTTTTGTGTCTATGACTCTATAATGATATCTCAATGAGACCAGGATCAATTTCATTGACTATTTATTGAATGAGGGAGAAATTAATTGAAGCATTTTGCCTGAATATCTTCTACCCATCAAAGGTTGTAAATGTGCAGATGATGGATTGGGAAACATAATGCATGCAATAAACATTAATATAAATGTTGCAGCTGTGCGGTACTACTGCTTCATTAGGTGGGAAAACCAGTCAATTATAAACACATGGCAGAGCTTCTCTAATTAAACATATGTCCTCTTTAACAGAATGATCCAAGTACATTTTATAAAAGTTAGTATTTTTTCAAGTGTCCTGCAAATCAGCATTTTGTAGTTCCTATAATAACGATTGTATTTTGAGAACAATGTCCTCTCCTGAAAACCAGCATCCAACACTAATTTGAACAGAGTAGCCCACAAAATTCACTCTTTAGACATCACAATATCAAAAATGGTCTTGATTCATTTAATAGAAGTCACTGATATTGGAACCATAAAGTCTTCTGCTGATGTGGGAGATGTTAGATAGAAAAATGGAAATAGCTTGGAAGGTAAGTATTGGTATTGGTATTGGTTTTGTTATTGGTATTGGTTACCAGCCAAAAATAATGTCCTCACCCTTCACAGAGATACTGGTGATGGTTGGGGTCACCCAACGGGAGAGTGGGCCGCTGGAGGCGCCTGCACCAACCTGGGGTTTGGCTGGACTGGGCACCGCTCCAAGAGGCCGAGGACGTGGACCGGACATAGCCTCCAGTGGTAGAGCAGGAGCGGAGGACACCACGGCTATGCTTGACCAGGCCGGTACTTTGAATTTGACGAAATGGCGCCAAACATAGCAGCGCTGGCATTATATGCAAAATGAATTTCACTATGTAATGTTTAATTGCATATGTGACAATAAATAAACATCATTCTATATCCATATCCATATTCAGTCATTTGTGTCATGTTTGGACCCAATGGGCTTTGGGAGACCCAGGCTGGGCATCAGAAAACTGATTACTGGTGAGTACGTATTACTTGTTGGTACTGTTGGCAGTACCTTCCATCATTTTACTGATGATTCAGAGTCAACTCACTCAGTAGTAATTAGCCAGATTGGATTTGTCCTGCCTTTTGATGAATATAAAATAACTATGTAATTAGCCACATTGATGGGTCGATATCAGTGTTGGATCTCTACTGGACAATTTGGTAGTAACACAGCTAGTTCTGGACTGCCAGCATTCTGGACCACAGCAAGGATATTGTCTGCTTCCAAATTTCTATTTATTGCAGTGCTTTTGTTCCTTATTGACATCAAATGGAGTGAATTGAATTGGCTGAAGCCCAACTTCTGCAGCAGTGTGAATCTCAGGAAGCAGTCAAAATTGATCATCCGTGATGCTTCTACTTAAACAGGATGGCTTCAGCACTAGGACGTGTAAGATGTAACAGTTTTAAGTTTGCTCCTCTAACCCAGAATACCCATTTGTAAAATGCCATCCCTTTTATCTACCAAGAGAATTCACGACTACACGACTGTTGGCAATCTACATATCCACCAAAACTAATGCCAAGGTGGCACTGGATAAATTATATTCAGTCATTAACTCTTTTGAAACATCAAGCCCTGATGCCCTATTCGTCATTGTTGGTCACTTCAATCAAGCTAACTTCAGGAATCTACTCCCCAGCTACGATCAGCATATCTCCTGCACCATATGGGTTGTTCACACAGCAGAGTGCACACTAGTGACCCCTGCTACAACAATATTAAGTATGCCTATCGCTCCATCTCTCGCCTTCATTGCAGCGGTCTGAGGCCCTGAGCTGAATCCTTTGTTGTTTTCTGTAGTAGGCCACCCAGCCATGCAGCAGGGAAAGTCTAGTGTATATAAGGTATATTTGACTTGGGCTGCTTTCTCATTTCGTATCCAAGGGCCAGTGCATCAGTAGCATAAATGGAAAGTCACATTATTCACTGTGCAGCAAACATAGGAGAGACAATCTGTACTTTTTTCCCAGGGTTGAAATATCAAAGACTTGAGAGCATAGCTTTTAAGGTCAGAGGGGAAATCTTTCATGGAGATATTTGGGGCAAGCTTTTTATAGAGTTGTGGGTGTTTGGAATATACTGCCTGGGATGGTGGTGGAGACAGATATGATTGTGGCATTTAAGAGGCTTATGGATAGGCACATGGATATGCTAAGAATGGAGCAATATGGATCATGTGCAGGCAGAGGGAGATCAATTTAACTTGGCATCATGTTTGACACAGCATTGTGGGCTGAATGGCCTGTTCCTGCGCTGTACTGTTCTATGTTCTTTTAAAATGTCTACTTTATCAATTTGACTACTTGCATTTAGTATATGGCATACTAAGGACATTTATCATTGAGCAATGTATAATAATGTGAGTTGACAGCAATAGAAAGAACATTTTAAAACTCAGGGGTTTCTAAGGACACAAAGTGTTGGAGTAACTTAGCATGTCAAGCAGCATCTCTGGAGAACATGGATATGTGACGTTTCGGGTCAGGATCCTTCTTCAGCCTGAAGAAAGGTCCCACTTGAAACATGCATAAGTCATAGGAGCAGAATTAGGCTATTCAGCCCATCGAGTCTACTCCACCATTCAATGTTTCATCTATCTCTCCCTCTCAACTCCATTCTCCTGCCTTTTCCCCATCACACATGACACCCTTACTAATCAAGAACCTGTCAATATCCGCTTTAAAAACATGCAATGATTTGATCTCCACAGCCATCTGTGGCAATGAAATCCACAGATTCACCACCCTCTGACTAAAGAAATTGCTTATCTGCTTTCTAAAGGAATGGCCCTTTAGTCTAAGGCTGTGCCCTCTGGTCCTAGACTCTTCCATTAGTAGAGACATTGTCTCCACAGCCACTCTATCCATGCCTTTCACTCTTCGGTTAGTTTCAATGAGGTCCCTCCCTCATCCGTTTTAAACTCCAGCATTTGCATTCCTTACTATCGATTCAACTTGCAAATTAATCTGCATCAGCACTCCCAAATCCCTTTGCAGCTCAGATTTCTGAATCTTCTCCCCATTTAGAAAATAATGTGCTCCTTTATTCCTCCTAACAAAATGCATGACTTCACACTTTGTTACGCTATTTTCTATCTGCCACTTCTCTGCCCACTCTCCCAAACTGTCTAAGTCCTTCTGCAGACTCATTGCTGCCTCTACATTACCTACCCCTCCAACTATTTTTGTATCATCCACAAACTTGGCCACAAAGCATTCAATCACATCATCCAAATCATTTATATACAACGTAAAAAGTAACAGCCCCAACACCAACCCTTTTGGAACACCACTAGTCATTGGCAGCTTACCAGAAAAAGCCCCCTTTATTCCCACTCCTTGCCTTCTGCCATTCAGCCAACCTTCTATCCATGCTAGTATCCTCCCTCTAATACCATGGGCTCTCATTGAGTTTAGAAACACCACCTATCCAAGTTCTCCAGCGATGCTGCCTAACCCGCTGAGTTACTCCACCATTTTGTGTCCTTTCGAGTAAACCAGCATTTGCAAATGCTTTTTTTCTACCAAAAAGCCTCTACTTTGGAGTATAGTAAGATATAAAACCTGAAAAAAATGACAGTGCACAAGGAAACCAGTTCTGCATTTCACTCCAGCTGTTTGGAAACAATGTCTCCTGGTGAAATGTTTCTCATCTGCAATCTGTTATTCATTCTATTTAAACAATTGCTATTCAGTGAAATCAAATCAAGAACCCAACAGTACCTGAGGGGACTCAAGAGTCATCAATGAAATATATCAAAAGGTAGAGGAAACTCTTAACTGGTCTCCTGGCCTTTTGAAAGTCTTTGTTCACGGAACCTGTGCTAAAAGGTTATTTAGCCAATCTCAGAGAACTGTAGGTCTGATGAGTACTTTGGAGCTCTGGTCTTTCACATTAACACTGGTGCTCCATGTTAGGTCTCCCATGTGGACCAGAGTGAAGATGAGCAGCAGTCGGATGGCGTGACATATTAATGCTCAACTGAAGCCACATGCCTTCTCCTCTCAAACACTTCAAATTCTGAAATGGGCCCCCTTACGGTTCACAACTTTCTTTTATATCCTCTCCTAAGCTAGCAGAAGAAATCTCAAGGGCAGGTGGATAGAGAGGGGTTATTCTGATAGCTATGAGGGAAAGCAGGATGGGTGGGGATTGGATAGAAACAGGTAGGTGTATCAGCAAAGTAAGTTGGTGAAATAGCAGGACTTGAGAAATTTAGATCAGAGGATTGGCATCGGGATTTAGGTTAATATGGCACTGTGCTCACCTTTCCTACCCTTCAAAGGTCAGTAAAAATGTAGTTGCACTGAATGCAATAGCTTGGTGCTAACATGCGTTAATGGATGCAACACTGTGGGAGTTCAATGAGTTCTTTGAGACACCTTCTTTTGTTTCACTTGCAAGCTTCATTCACCCACCACTTGGGACCAGTATCATCCTGTTGGACCTTCCAGCTCCCTGGTAACTTATTCAGTGAAACATCACTAAGTCACACTGTGTGAAAAAGTGTGCTACATTTCAGGATCAGCTGCAGGGAGTGAGCAATGGGAACTTTGGCAAACAGAAGCTGAGTGGTGGCTGTAGGAAATGGGAGTCGGCATATTTGCGGTGGTGGCAGGTTGAGGTGTCGGTGGAGTGGGCAGCTGGTGCCCCACAGAAGTCGGACGAGCACGTAGACTGGGCATGGCTTGCAGATGCACGGAGACAGTATCACCAGACCAAACCTCTGAAGAAGCATTCCAACCCAATACGCCATCTATTCCTTTTCTCCAGAGATGTTGCCTGACCCTCTGAGTTACTCCAGCATTTTGCATCTATCTTCGGTATAAACCTGCAGTTGCAGTTCCTTCCTCTGCCCTACATCACCGATCCACTGCTGTCGTCAGATCAACAGGGCTTTGACGCTCAGACAAGACTCACTATTTATTGAGTACTTGATACTTCAATGGTACAAGATGGCACCAGAAACGTTGCAACTGTGTGGTACCTCAAAAGGAATAGACTGTGTTTTAAACACTACAATCTTTTACTTATATATGATTGTGCTTACGTATAGTATGATTTTACAGGATCGTATGTAAAACAAAGCATTTTACTGTATCTCAGTACACGAGATGATAAAGTAACTATTAATTCATCAGGTTTTACGTTTGTGGTGACTGTTTAAAATGTTGATTTGTTTTGGGCTTCAATTGGTTGGAATTCTTGGACGAGGAAATAATGGTGCAAATGCTCCCGTTAAATGCCAGCAAGTTAGGGGTCTGGAGACATGGATATCAAAATACAAACATCCCATATGTGCTGGCAGAATCTTAATCGTGAGCTTGGAACTGATTAATTTTCTTGCATTTACTGGTAAATTTTCCTGCTCTGTCATCTGACCACTTAACTCATCTGTTAAATTATTGGAGCTAAAATTGGGTTCAAGTGTCTTTCTCTCTCCTTGATTTTTCATATCCTGCACATTTGGAAATGCGCACCCAAATAAATAATATATTCTGTGGAGTGTTTTCATTTTTGTTGGACACTTTTAAATATATTTTTTCTTCTCTGAAAGTAGAATATTTGAGTTGAACAAATAAGCTCGGCAGCAGGTGGGCGAGAAAGACTTAAGTACAAATCTAACTTTGATCCATGACATTAGAGTCAGCTTTCTCCTAGAAATAGGAAACAAACTTGGTTTTAACATTGTAATTCAGAGCAATGGGGAGATGAATCAGAGCTTGCACTGAAGAAGTGATGATTCAGGGAAAATATTACTAATTCCGAAAGGAACTGATAAGTTGAACCCTAATGTTTCAGGATGTAACAATCTCAGGAACCTGGGAATACATGGCTTCAAATTAAAAAAAGGAAAGGAAACCTAGAGTTTAAATTAACAGCTTTAAGCAGAGAATGTTGAATAAGTGAAATGCAAATCCCAGCAGGTAATGCAGCTAGATAGCATGAAACATTTAAAAGGAGAATTGATTTGATATGTGGGAGCATGCAATTGAGAGAAATTAGTTTTTGGCACTGCGGAGATTGACTGCAGAGTCTCTTCCAGTACTATAATTTTTGAGAATAGTAATATAGATCCTGGAGAATTTGCCTTTAATCTAACAGCAGCAGTCACTAAACTGGTAAACTCACTCATCTTCATTTCATCTTCACTGTCTGAGCAATAATCTGACAGAACAGATCAGCCATTTATTATTGAATCTGTCCAATTTTCATTCATTGATTACAGATGCCTGCTGTGGTGTGGCAAATGAAAACCTAACAGATCTGTGCAGCAAAGCCACTTTTTACAGGAACATCAAAACAGAAGCTGTACAACCTCGGAACCATCAACCTACCGCTCTAACCGGCTCATCCTCGCATCCACCCCCATAAAAGGAAATAGATAGATTCAAAGTCGTTTAATTTCACACTCTGCCTGGTTTACCTTCCATTGAAACGACCTATTACCAGCTTCGCAGTTTAGTTTACAATTCCCAAAGGGTTTACTTTTTCCTGCATGAATAACTTTCACCTTGATGGCTAAGCATTCCAAAAAGAAACTATCATAAGGCAAGATGTACTGAAGAATTCAAGAAGACGGATTCAAAGAAAAGATTTTCAAATAAGAGGAAGAACAAACCTTTGGATTATAATTTAATGTTAGGGCGTGGCTGTGTTCTGCAGCTGCGGCTCACCGGCAGTCTCTCTGTCTTTTTTTTTGTTTTTTGTCTGTCATCGTTTAATTGTACGTTTTGTTTTATTTTTAACTCTGTGTATGTGGGGGGGGTGGTGGGGGGGTTGGGGGAAACCTTTTTTCAAATCTCCTCCTCAACGGAGATGCGACCTTTACCGTGTCGTATCTCCTCGTTCGCGCTACGGCCTAACATCGTGGAGTCGGCGGCCTCCAGCTGGAATCGACCTTGAAAACTCCAGTCGCAGGGCCTGGACTTACCATCTCGGAGGCTTCGGCCGTGGGCCATGCAGACCGCAACATCTGGAGTTCGCAGGTCCCTGGCTGGCGACCGGCTTTCGGGAGCTCCAGCCGTAGCAGCTTCAACCGCCCCGAAGTGCGAGGTACGATCAACCCGCTCGCAGGCCCTTCATCGCCCTGCGTGGCTCGGCCGCAGCACTTTCCATCGCCCGGTGGGGGCTCAAGACTTTCATCGGCCTGCTTGGCTCGGCCCTGGGACTTTCCATCGCCCGGTGGGGGCTCAGGACCTTCATCGGCCTGCTTGGTTCGGCCCTAGGACTTTCCATCGCCCGGTGGGGGCTCAGGACCTTCATCGACCTGCTCGGCTCGGCCCTGGGACTTTCCATCGCCCAGTGGGGGCTTCAAAAAGTTGGGAGCCTCGATCACCTCGTGGCACCACGGGAGAAGAAATCAGGAGGAGATAAGACTTTGCCTTCCATCACAGTGAGGGTGTGCCTAGAGCAATCACTGTGATGGCTGTTTGTGTAAAAATTGTGTAAAAAATTGTATCTATGTGTCCTGTGCTTTTTGTTCTCTACTGCCGGACCCTGACGTGAGAGGACGCTGGCGTTGTTTATTCGCCGCTTCTCCGTTAGGATAGTTTGTCTGTTTGTTTTTATGTTTGATTGTTTATGTAAAGCGCTTTGAGCACCTGATAAGGCGCTATATAAAATAAATGCTTATTATTATATTATTATTATTATAATTATAAGTAAATGTTAATAAATCCATTACCCTGTAAACGGCAGACATCTTTACTCTGCAATTTAGGACAATGTGGGACTTGCTACCACCTGAAGCCCTTAATAATATCTGAGAGGAGGCTTGGTACCAAATGAAGGAGAAAGTAAAGGAATTGCTAGTCTGTGATGCAGAAAGGTGGATAGAGTTGTATGTGCTGCCTCTAAACTCCTCTGGTGGATTTTGCACGATCTCTTTATGATTCTGCGAGTTTTTTCTTGGTGTCTGGTTTCCTCCCACAATCAAAAGACATCAGTTTAGTTGGCTCCTGTAAAATATCCTTCATGTAGGTGGTTTGTGGGAGAATCAGGGGAATTAATTGGCATGTGAGAAAATAGGTTGCAGGGAGTGGGGGAATGTCCATATCAAGAGAAATCCATCAAGATGGATGAATTTGTTCAGCAGTCAAAGGGTAAGGGAATGGGAGTTATACGACTGTTCTGATGGGTTGAGCACCTTTTTCCAAGTCACGAAAGTAACAGGAGAAATATCCCCTTTTGCAAATAGAATTATTATTCTAACCAATAACCATGACCAAGTAATAGCTCAGCTTTAATCAGTACAGAAATTAAAAGCAATTCTTCTTCAATATTGAAAAAAATGTCAAGTATGAAAATAGGATGAGGAAAAAAACCACAAAGTGCTGGAGTAACTCAGTGGGTCAGACAGCATCTCGGACATGAATAAATGATGCTTCGGGTCAGGACCCTCCTTGTTAGTTGGTCTGGCATTCAACATGAATGCAGCTGACTTTAGCCCTGAATGCATTCACTCATAAGATCATAAGTGATAGGAGCAGAATTAGGCCATTCGGCCCCATCAAGTCCACTCTCTGCCATTCAATCATGGCTGATCTATCTCTCCCTCCTAACCCCATTCTCTTGCCACCCCATAACCTCTGACGCCTATACTATTCAAGAATCTATCCATCCCTGCCTTAAATATATCCACTGGCTTGGCCTCCACAACATTTTGTGGCAAGAAATTCTACAGATTCACCACTCTCTGACTAAAGAAATTCCTCCTCATCTTCCTAAAAGAATGTGCATTAATTCTGAGGCAATGGCCTCTAGTCCTAGACTCTCCAACTAGTGGAAACATCCTCTCCACATCCACTTTATCCAAGCCTTTCACTATTCTGTACGTCTCAATGAGGTGTCCCCCCCCCCCCCCCCCCCACTCATTTCTCTGAACTCCAGCGAGTACAGGCCCAGTGTTGTCAAACTCTCATCATATGTTTTGGCGGATATGAAATTCCAGTGGTTTAAGATTTAATAATAAAATCTATTGTCATTTGCGAGTGAGGGCATCATGTACTTTGTCTACAGACATTTTCTAATTTCTCTTTTTTTTTGTTTTTTGTACAAATAATTCCTGTGTATTCCTGTGACACCCCAACTTGTGGATAAACTATTGTCAATCTACTTTATTAATTTGCTTCAAATTCTTAAATGCTTCAGTCTAAGTACTTCATTTCTGACATTGAAGTTCAATGTGTTACGGTTTATACCCTATGACAATGCCCATGATTTTTGATTTAGAGATACAGCGCGGAAACAGGCCCTTCGGCCCACCGAGTCCGTGCCACCCAGCGATCCCCGCACATTAACACTATCCTACACCCACTAGGGACAATTTTTACATTTACCCAGTCAATTAACCTACAAACCTGTATGTCTTTGGAGTGTGGGAGGAAACCGAAGATCTCGGAGAAAACCCACGCTACAATAGAGACTCTGTACTTAGGCAGTACAGAGTCCCTTCTCTATTGTATCAGGGCTGGAAAAACTTGACGGATTAGACACCATCTGTGGAGGCCAAGGGATGGTCTACAAAGGCAAGGTGGGGAGGTCAGGAAAGTCTGAAATGTTATTCTGTCTTCTGCGTCATGAAAACCAAGCAAACTATAGCAAGCAAACAAGATGCAAAAAATAACAATATTTAACATGAGGAACCAATAATAAAGTACAAAATAAGTGAAACATCATCAAAATATTTCCGATCATTTATATGACTCTTTTGTATTTGATAACGGGTAAATATGAATATTTTAGTGTTGCTAGATATTTATTGCCCATATCCCGGATCATGTAGCAGAGTCATCCATTTTTAATTCAGATATTATCGCTATATTGACAGCTGAGGTTAAAATGTCTAAACCTCTGTAGATTTAAGTATTAGATTAAGTGCACACAATTTTAGTGCTTTGAAAAGATAATGCAAACACTGCAGAAAGCAATTGAACCCACCACAGGGCTTTTACAGTCTATCCTCGTATTGCGACTTTGTAAACTGAACAGATCACAGGACCACACAGTGTAATTGTATTTTAGCATTCATCCACATTTTCTGTGTAACCATTACTTATTTAGAACTTGCAGTACTGTTCTGAGTCCTGTAGTCATGACTCATCTCTCTTTTTGACATTAATGTTTTGAACATGTGGCATGAATTGAAAAATCTTCAATAAAACATCTCCTGAGCCAGAAAAATCAATTTTCATCCCAGAATTATCAGCATCCTAAGACTGCAAATTCCACAAGATTGTAGAGAGATTTAAAAGAGCCTTAACTTTTTCAAAAAATATATTTATCTAATTAAATTGTACCCATTCATCCTCTTGCCATCATTTAACTAGTTTGCCGCATAAGCTTTAAATGTTCATATTTCACATCGACTCCAGACTGAAATTCAAGGTCCAGTCATAATTAATGAGGGCTTCTTTCCACTGTATCAGTCAAGCATTTGATATATTTAAACTGAACTTTACAGAAATTAGCATCTTATTTGTGAAGTAAAACATGTCGGCAAGAGGTGACCTACTTGCGTCACCCTTCAGATGAGGCAAAAGCTAGCAGATTCCAGGAAGATTGACGACAATAAACTGAAAATATGTGCCTATGTTATTGCCATGCTATTCCATAGTTTTCTTTTCCAGTGGAGTTTAGTTTTCAATCAGAATAATGCCGGTGTATCTAGCTGATGAGATTATTATTACACCACACCCACACAAGATACCATGAAGACAAACTGATGAGTCAATTAATTTTGCCTGCCTTGCTTTATAATCTGAATTAATGAACAAGCTAAATGCCAAAATCCAAATCCATTTTTAATTATTTCATTAATCCATCACAAAAGGTTAAAGGTTAAAACAATGTGAAGTTAAAAACTAAAATGCTCCATGAAACAAAAACAAGATGTACTGACATAAAGATAACATGAATATTTTTTATTCATTAATTTTTTAAGGTTTTAAGTGTCAGTGGCAAGGCCAGCATTTATTTCCCATTCTTAAATGCCCCTTGAGAAGGTGATGGTAACAAAGTGGCATGTTAAACTATTTCAGATGGCATTTTAAGAGTCAATGACATGGGATGTTTTCGGAGACACATATAGACCCGAGCAAGTAAGATGGCAGATTTGGCCCGGTCAGGTAAGATGGCCAACCCCCCTTGATTATCAACAGCACAAACAACGAACAGTTTCTGTAGAGCAAGCATTTTAGAAGGATATTACCATCAGGGAATATAATCTACCAGACATTAACTTCTACAACCAGAAAGGGAGCTTTATTTTAACTTCACATATGTCAGAACTATAATGCAACACAAGTTTTCAAAGGAATAAAGGAAACAGATTGAAGCTTAGCACATGGATGCATGAATATTGTTCTAACCATAAATACGGAAGTTGGAACAGCACCTACAAGATTTTCATCATTGCACTTGTCTGAATGTAGAAAAAAATACTGTGTTCACCAGCTGCGATGCAAACTGTCATATTATGTGGTCCATTGTTGACTATAATCTGCTTTGAGAGATCCTGTGCTTTACATACTCCAGGCCCCGTGGAAGTTCGAATGCCATTGCAATGAATAGCTTCCATCAGTTGCAGCGCCTCACTTAGACAACAGGGTGAACCCAAATATCATGAGAAAGTGATCCCTTTCCTGTTTAAGATTTACATGCCTGTGATAGTGAAAGGCATATATCAGAAATGTGACCATCCCTTCTTCCCAGGCACTGCTGTAGGTATGGGGTGGTGAAATGCAGATTCAGCCATAATCACAGCACATTCACCCCTCATTACAGCCAGGTCAAATGAGCCATTGAATAAAGGAAAAATATGATACATACAATGCCTCATTTCCCTTGTTGGGCTTCTCCATTTAGTGGCCATCACCGTGACCACTGCAGTATAATTTATTAAAGCAAGTCGTTATAATTTCACAAATGTAGCAATTTTTAAAGTTTCTAAATCAGTTACACTTCACAGCAATGAAAACTTGCATAGATTACAATGATAACATTAAATTTCCCTGGGGTAATATATTTTCCCACTGTGGCTGCAACCATGCTGGTAGAAAGTAATGCCCTTTCCATGGTGGAGATTGTATCAGCAGTGGAAGATATCTGTGTTCATGTCTGCACCCAACTGGCCCTAACATCTTGTCATGAACGGGTTGCCTAACTGAGGTTTAATGAAGGGACCTCAACAGAGGTTTCAAGGAAGAGTTTAAAGGCACCTCGATGTTCACAGTCTGTACACAGCCTGCACCCCACTGGCCACAGCCTGCACTCCACTGGCCACAGCCTGCACCCCACTGGCCACAGCCTGCACCCCACTGGCCACAGCCTGCAGCCCACTGGCCACAGCCTGCACCCCACTGGCCACAGCCTGTACTCCACTGGCCACAGCCTGTACCCCACTGGCCACAGCATGCACTCCACTGGCCACAGCCTGCACCCCACTGGCCACAGCCTGTACTCCACTGGCCACAGCCTGTACTCCACTGGCCACAGCATGCACTCCACTGGCCACAGCCTGCACCCCACTGGCCACAGCCTGCACCCCACTGGCAGCTCTCGAGCCAGCAGCCAGCCATCGGAGGCCGATGGACAGCTACCTGTGCTAAAGTGGACTGGGCTGCCACTGAAGCCTGGAGACTGTGTGGGGCCTCTGTGTCACATTCACACCAGCAGAGCCCATTCCAGATATACCTGCACCTGATCATCCCACATCGTCAGCTACAAGAGCCCAGGTCCAAATTAGCTGAGAATGGTTAAATGGTGGTGGTTCCATTCAGAACCAGGCAGACCAGCCAGCAGGCTTTGGTCTTGAGTTCCCGCTCTCGTGGGATGTGCAGGCCACTTCTGGTGCTCCGGTTGATCACATCGCAGGAACTTTGTCTGTTTGCTGAAGGCTGTCAATTACCTGAATTACCCTTCACCGATGCAACCTGCAAATGCAACTGGGAATCCATCAAGCAGAATAGGAAAAGGGAGGCGGTGCCAAAATGATGCTGATTAATCAGAGTTTAGTCATTGTGGTGACAGCACTCCGGAGGAGTGAAATCGACAAAACAACAGCTCAGAGCAAAATGTGGAAGCTTGTGGTTATAGGAGATTCAATAATCAACAGGTAATCATTGACACTTGTACAGCATGGTGGTGCAGCAGTAGAGTTGCTGCCTTACAGCAGTGCAGACCCGGGTTCGATCCCGACTACGGATGCTGTCTGTATGGAGTTTGTTCCTTCTCCCTGTAACTGCGTGGGCTTTCTCTGAAATCTTTGGTTTTCTCCTACACTCAAAGACGTAGAGGTTTGTAGATGAATTGGCTTGGTATAAATGTAAATTGTCCCTCCCCTGTGTGTGGGATAGTGTTAATGTGTAGGGATCACTGGTTGGCTTGGTTGAGCTGAAGGACTTGTTTCCACGCTGTATCTCTAAACTAAACAAGACCAAACGTTGTACCTCTCAGATACCTGGACCAAGGATATCATTTGAGGTTTGGAAAGCCTCAGAAGTCATTTTCCGCTTGGGAATTTCTGAAGTTGAAGTCTAACAGTCAAAGCTGCAAGAGCTCAGAAGAAAATTTTTAAAAGCAGAATCTCAAGGACACAGCATAATTTCTGATCAGTCCCGGTGTCATAGGCTTGTGGGTACTTGCCCATTCGGAAAAGTAAAGGTAACAACAAACTAGTCCAGGAGGAAGCAATTAAGATTCTCGGGCACTGGGGAGAGCGAATGTCAAACTAAGGGTCATTGAAAGCAGCTTCAGACATGGAGCACAATTCACATAAGCAATGACATTGCACGTTTAGTGCATGCAACAAAGAACAAATTGCAACCCTATTATGTGAGGAAGTTATGCCAAATCATTAGTCCCAGTTAATGTGCCGGTCATGCAGGGAACATGTGCAACTGTTGACATTTCCACGCGAATGGGAAGATCTCCCTGAAGTCAGCAGTTCACTGCTGTTTTTCCGGTTTGCTCCACATACAGTTCAGCAAGAAACGTGGAGTGAGAGTAATTCCACATTATCCAGCCCTGTAGGGAACATCCTCCAATTTGTTGCAACTGCGTAGTAATTTTAATGAAGGGGGATGTCTGAATGGGACTAAGATACGCATTAGTTAACAGATCATTGAAATTATTTGTGCTTTATCTGTTTTAAGATTTTTTTTAACCTGTTATCGTTTTTAACAACAGGTTTTAAATAGTTTTAGAATGTTGCCAATTACTTGTGATTGACAGATATTCAGAAGATACAGAGGATTCTATGTGTAGGAAAGGACTGCAGATGCTGGTTTACACCGAAGATAGACACAAAATGCTGGAGTAACTCAGCGGGACAGGCAGTATCTCTGGAGAGAAGGAATGGGTGACGTTTCCATTCGAGACCCTTCTTCGGACTCTATGCATTTTATGTATTTGACAGTATTAAAAGTTCCATGTTGAGTGCATTATTGTTGTGGGCGAGGGGACTTCCTTGCCACCTACCCTTCCTTGCATGAAGGTATCTTGCTGCAGATGATTCTTTCATAGCAACAGAAAATAGATGCAGGAGTAGGCCATTCGGCCCTTCAAGCCAGCACCAGCATTCAATATGATCATGACTGATCATCCTAAACTACCCCGTTCCTGCTTTTTCCCTATATCCCTTGATTCTGTTAGCCCGAAGAGTTAAATCTAACTCTCTCTTGAAAACATTCATTTCAATTCATTCTGCCACACCACTGACAGACAGGCCAGATTCCACCTCTAATCATCAATGGGGAAATCGAGATGCTGAAGTGTAGTTCAGCAAACAACTGTCTATGCAAGATCATGGAAAAGATTCAGGAGAAAAATATGAAGTTAGGACTTGAACAAATCAGCAAGCCTGGGGAAATTAGTGTTCTGTTCCCAAGAGCATCACAGGTTGGGCTCAAGAGGGAGGATTAAATGTAAGCATTCAAAATCAAAATTGATTTTGTTAGCTTAAATGGACATAATGTTTCCAGTGCTAGAAGAGTTAAAAACAAATGGGCATTTAAAATCCTTTGCTGAGGGACTAGAGGCAATATGAAAAAAAGGATTTATTTGTGCAGTATGCTATTATGATCTGAACTCTGATTACCTAAAAGATGTTGGAGGCAAATTAAATGGTAATTTTCTAAATAAATTAGATAAGTATATTAAGGGATCAAAATTCCAGGATTGGTGATAGAGCAGAGGAGGGGTCTGAGTGCACACAATGAAACAAGCAGCCTGAAACATGGAACATGTTAAAGACTTCTGTTGTGCCTTGAAGACTCGCAAAGTTTCATACCAGCATAGAACAAGAACACAAAAAGTAGCATTTAACAGGCTTTAGATAGGCACGTGGAGATGCAGGGATATGGATCACTATGGGTACAGCACAGGAGCAGGCCCTTTGGCTCTCAACGTCCGTGCTGAACATGGTGCCAGGTTAAACTAATCTCCTCTGTTTGTACGTGATCTATACAACCTCCATTTCTTGCATATCCATGTCCCTATCCAAAAGCCTCTAAAATACCATATTTATATCTTCCTCCACCACCATCCCTGGCAGCACGTTCCAGGCACACATCACTCTCTGTGTAAAACTCTTCACTGCACATCTCCTTTAAATGTTGCCCCTTTCACCTTCAAGCTATGTTCTCTCATCTTTCACATTTACACCCTTAGAAAAAAGTTCTGACTGTCTACCCTACCTATGCCTCTCATAATTGTATGCACTAATAACAGTTCTCCTCTCAACTTGTGACACTTCAGAGAAAACAATCAACGTCTGTCCAACTTCAAGAGTTAAAATTGGCATGTCGCAAATGTAATGCTACGGTGGTTATGGGAGATTTCAATATGCAGGTAGACTGGGAAAATCAGGTTGGTACTGGACCCCAGGAAAGAGGGTTTGTGGAGTGTCTCCGAGATGGATTCTTAGAACAGCTTGTACTGGAGCCTTCCAGGGAAAAGGCAATTCTGGATTTAGTGTTGTGTAATGAACCTGATTTGATAGGGAACTCAAGGTAAAAGACCAGTTAGGAGGCAGTGATCATAATATGATAAGTTTTAATCTACAAATTGAAAGGGAGAAGGGAAAATCGGAAGTGTCAGTATTACAGTATAGCAAAGAGGATTATAGATGCATGAGGCAGGAGCTGGCCAGATTTGACTGGAAGGAGACCCTAGCAGGGAAGATGGTAGAACAGCAATGGCAGGTATTCCTGGGAATAATGCAGAGGTTGCAGGATCATTTCATCCCAAAGAGGAGGAAAGATTCTAAGGGGAGTAAGAGGCACCCGTGGCTGACAAGGGAAGTCAAGGAGAGCATAAAAATAAAAGAGCAGAAGTATAACATAGCAAAGAAGAGCGGGAAGCCAGAGGGTTGGGACACTTTTAAAGAGCAACAGAAGATAACTAAAAAGGCAATACAGGGAGAAAAGATGAGGTACGAAGGTAAGCTGGCCAATAATATAAAGGAGGATAGTAAAAGCTTCTTTAGGTATGTGAAGAGGAAAAAAATAGTTAAGGCAAATGTGGTCCCTTGAAGACAGAAGCAGGGGAATTTATTACGGGGAACAAGGAAATGGCAGACGAGTTGAACCGGTACTTTGGATCTGTCTTCACTATGGAAGATACAAACAATCCCCCAGATGTTCTAGTGGCCAGAGATCCTAGGGTGACGGAGGAACTGAAGGAAATTCACATTAGGCAGGAAATGGTGTTGGGTAGACTGATAGCACTAAAGGCTGATAAATCCCCAGGGTCTGATGGTCTGCATCCCAGGGTACTTAAGGAGGTGGCTCTAGAATTCATGGACGTTTTGGTGATTATTTTCCAATGTTCTATAGATTCAGGATCAGTTCCTGTGGATTGGAGGATAGCTAATGTTATCCCACTTTTTAAGAAAGGAAGGGAGAGAGAACACAGGAGACCAGTTAGTCTGACATCAGTCGTGGGGAAGATGCTGGAGTCAATTATAAAAGACGAAATTGCGAATCATTTGGATAGCAGTAACAGGATCATTCCGAGTCAGCATGGATTTACGAAGGGGAAATCATGCTTGACTAATCTTCTGGAATTTTTTGAGGATGTAACTAGGAAAATGGACGGGGGAGAGTCAGTGGATGTGGTGTACCTTGACCTTCAGAAAGCCTTCGACAAGGTCCCACATAGGAGATTAGTGGGCAAAATTAGAGCACATGGCATTGGGGGTAGGGTACTGACACGAGTTGAACCGGTACTTTGGATCTGTCTTCACTATGGAAGATACAAACAATCCCCCAGATGTTCTAGTGGCCAGAGATCCTAGGGTGACGGAGGAACTGAAGGAAATTCACATTAGGCAGGAAATGGTGTTGGGTAGACTGATAGCACTAAAGGCTGATAAATCCCCAGGGTCTGATGGTCTGCATCCCAGGGTACTTAAGGAGGTGGCTCTAGAATTCATGGACGTTTTGGTGATTATTTTCCAATGTTCTATAGATTCAGGATCAGTTCCTGTGGATTGGAGGATAGCTAATGTTATCCCACTTTTTAAGAAAGGAAGGGAGAGAGAACACAGGAGACCAGTTAGTCTGACATCAGCCGTGGGGAAGATGCTGGAGTCAATTATAAAAGACGAAATTGCGAATCATTTGGATAGCAGTAACAGGATCATTCCGAGTCAGCATGGATTTACGAAGGGGAAATCATGCTTGACTAATCTTCTGGAATTTTTTGAGGATGTAACTAGGAAAATGGATGGGGGAGAGTCAGTGGATGTGGTGTACCTTGACCTTCAGAAAGCCTTCGACAAGGTCCCACATAGGAGATTAGTGGGCAAAATTAGAGCACATGGCATTGGGGGTAGGGTACTGACATGGATAGAAAATTGGTTGACAGACAGAAAGCAAAGAGTGGGGATAAATGAGTCCATTTCAGAATGGCAGGCAGTGACTAGTGGGGCACCACAGGGCTCAGTGCTGGGACCGCAGCTATTTACAATATATATTAATGACTTGGATGAAGGGATTAAAAGTAACATTAGCAAATTTGCAGATGACACAAAGCTGGGTGGCAGTGTGAACTGTGAGGAAGATGCTATTAGGTTGCAGGGTGACTTGGACAGGTTGTGTGAGTGGGCAGATGCATGGCAGATGCCGTTTTATGTGGATAAATGTGAGGTTATCCACTTTGGTGGTAAGAGTAAGAAGGCAGATTATTATCTGAATGGTGTTAAGTTAGGAAAAGGGGACGTACAACGAGATCTGGGTGTCCTAGTGCATCAGTCACTGAAAGGAAGCATGCAGGTAGAGCAGGTAGTGAAGAAAGCCAATGGAATGTTGGCCTTCATAACAAGAGGAGTTGAGTATAGGAGCAAAGAGGTCCTTCTGCAGTTGTACAGGGCCCTAGTGAGACCGCACCTGGAGTACTGTGTGCAGTTTAGGTCTCCAAATTTGAGGAAGGATATTCTTGCTTTTGAAGGCGTGCAGCATAGGTTCACTAGCTTAATTCCTGGAATGGCGGGATTGTCGTGTGTTGAAAGACTGGAGCGACTAGGCTTGTATACACTGGAATTTAGAAGGATGAGAGGGGATCTTATTGAAACATATAAGATTATTAAGGGATTGGACATGTTAGAGGCAGGAAACTTGTTCCCAATGTTGGGGGAGTCCAGAACCAGGGGCCACATTTTAAGAATAAGGCGTAGGTCATTTAGAACGGAGATGAGGAAAAACTTTTTCAGTTAGAAAGTTGTAAATCTGTGGAATTCCCTGCCTCAGAAGGCAGTGGAGGCCAATTCTCTGGATGCTTTCAAGAGAGAGCTGGATAGAGCTCTTAAGGATAGCGGAGTCAGGGGGTATGGTGAGATGGCAGGAACGGGGTACTGATTGAGAATGATCAGCCATGATCGCATTGAATGGCGGTGCTGGCTCGAAGGGCCGAATGGCCTACTCCTGCACCTATTGTCTATTGTCTATTCTTAAAGCTGATACTCTCTAATCCAGCCTTGTTCTGTGCTCCACAATTCCAGAATGAATCACATTGCTTCCTTTATTTCAACGGTACACATTGAAGACTCAGTAAGATAAGATTAATACAATTGTTAATCCAAAACAATATGTTGAAACATTGCAAACCATTTGAAGAAGAGTCTCGGCCCAAAACGTCACCCATTCCTTCTCTCCAGAGATGCTGCCTGACCCGCTGAGTTACTCCAGCATTTTGTGTCTACCTTCTGAAGATAATGACAGTTTGGTGGTAACACTATTTTTATTCAGGTCAATTAAGATTTGCATTACCTGCAATTCATTACAGCTCAAATGTTCTTTGTTATGATCAGTACATTTTGATGGAAAGGGAGATTTATTTTGTGGGAATTATATAACAATACAATCATCTTACATAAAACTGAAGGTTTTCCATCTAATAATGTTGCAAAATCTATCAAATGGATGCTGGACATTTTTTCTTATTCAATCACATCCAAGAGGTGATCAGGGGAAGCCAAGCTCCTTAAAAGTGAGGAATACCCACGTAACTTTCAGGAGAAGAAGCAACATGCATGTTTTTTTTCAACCAGCCAACTACCATGTTAGCAAAAGAAACAAGGCACATAATCAGCAGAATGGCATGAGAAACACAAGAGATTGCACCTATCTTCAGACCAGTCTGTTTCCCATATACCAACCTGTCGGCCCCATCACCCCCACCCATAACCCAGAACCACTGCCCCCCTTCCCAGAAGGGTTATCCTCACGGTGAGGATTTGATGACAAGCAAAGGATCCATCCCCAGTTACAAATATCCAGGCACTACAAACTTTCAATTGAAGGAAGTAAACGCAATTGTAACACCTCCAGGAGCACCACTTTTTAAAAAAAGAATTAATATTGTTTTTAACATCAGTAATCAAATACCGAAGTAATTTCCTGAATAACATCAAAAAAAGATCAGTGCAGTCACCAGGGTTCTGATAGGAACTTAAATCTATTTCTCGTTTCCTGAAAGTTTCAAATTACAGAGAACCACCAGCAGATATCCAAGACAGCATTAACTTCTCAAGTTTCCCCCACCGAGGATACCGAAAGCATACCTCTTTATTATTTATAAATTTTGCTCCATTTGTCAGAGTAGTGTTTTGTCACTTGGTTTGATGTATGTCCCTTTCCTCTGAGTAACACAGCTCAATCTGACCAAAAATCTATATGAACACTGCAACCATTGGGGAAATGTGTACTGCTTCCTATTAAGTGATAGTTGTTTCCTTGCATGTTGCCAAATTGTTGCTCCCCCTAACCCCCCCCCCCCCTCCCCACCCCACCCACACCCTAGCCCCCTTTCAAAAGTAGAAACAAAGTAAACCCTCTTTCACTTTTAAATGTAAAATGGAATAAAAACAGGACTTCCCATTGTTTGGTTTAAAGTACAAAAATGTATCCATTTTACATATCAGGTATAAAATTCATATAATATAAGAAAATAACTGCAGATGCTGGTACAAATCGATTTATTCACAAAATGCTGGAGTAACTCAGCAGGTCAGGCAGCATCTCGGGAGAGAAGGAATGGGTGACGTTTCGGGTCGAGACCCTTCTTCAGACTGATGTCAGGGGGGCGGGACAAAGGAAGGATATAGGTGGAGACAGGAAGATAGAGGGAGATCTGGGAAGGGGGAGGGGAAGGGAGGGACAGAGGGACTATCTAAAGGTATAAAATGCAGTTGTTTGAAAGGACAAATTATGAACCTAAAATCACCAAAAGGCTTGGGAAATTGTATTTGGTTCATATAGGAAGGTCAGGGATTTTTGCTCTGGCTACTATACACAGAAACTGCACGTTTCAAGGATAATGCCGAAGTATCGATGTGAACCACAAAGCTAGGTGACAGACAACTATTTGTTATTTAGATAGGAACATATTTCTGAATCTTGTATTTTTTAATCTTCTGTTCGAGTTGCTTTTACAGGGATTACAATGAGCTGTAATCAGAATAGGGTGCATACCAAACTGAAATTATTATTTTGTTTTATGTTCTATTCATGTGCTTACTAACCCTTTGGGCTTGGTTATCCTGGTTATCCTGGTTATCCTGGTTATCCTGGTTGCCACAGCATTGGAAGGGTGTAATTGTGCTTGGAGTGGGCATGGAGGAGATTCATCAGGATGTTGCCTGGATTGGGGTATTTCAGTCACAAGAAGAGATTGGAGCTGGGTTTGTTTTGCCTGGAGTGGAGGAGGCTGAAGGGTGACTTGATAGAAATTATGAGGAGAATAAATAAAGTAGTTAGTAAGAATCTTTTACCCATGGTGCAGGTGTCTAAGACAAGAGGCTATATAAAGTATATAATAAAGTTCCTTTATTGTCATCCAAAAACATGTTTTTGGACGAAATTACATTACCCACAGTCAACAATGAGAGGCAATAAAAAAGAAAGCAATAAAACACACAATCACAAAAACCAACATAAAACAAAAAAACATCCATCACAGTGAGTCTCCTCCAGTCACCTCCTCACTGTGATGGAAGCCCAGAATGTCTTCTCTGTTCTCTTCTCCCACGATCAGGCAGTCGAAATTGCCACGTCGGTGCAGTCGGGGCTCCCGACATTGAAGCCCCCGCCGGGCGGTGAAAAATCCCACGGCCTATTTAAGATGAAAGGTAGGATATTTAAGCGGGATGGTTAGAATCTGAACCACGTTGTCCAAGCAAATGTTGGAAGCAAACACCCTTAGAAAACATAGGAAGTATCCAAAACCAAAACATAGAAGGCCATGAAGCTAATGCAGGTAAATGGGAATGAGTAGATGGCTGCAATAGTTGGCACACATTTACTGGCTGAAAAATTTGAGAATGGCATTAGGCCCTTCAGCTTCTGAGTGTTAAAACTGACCATGTAGGAAAACAAGTAACAAGTAGGAAAACAAGGCCTGCTGAATGGAACAGCTGCATTTACAGACAGTACATGGGTTGGCCAAGTGCAGAAGTAATCCTTCCATCTAACCACTATTGACTACTCCAGCAACTGGACCACCAACTCTCCCTCATTTCCACCATAATTACTCATTTCCTTCCATTCTACAATCTCCTTTCCAGTACCCCATCTCCTAATCTTCCAATCCTCAAAATTACCCAATCACATGAGCCACAGTGTATTCACTCCACAATATTCACTCCACCCTACTTCTTTAACCTGAGCAGATGGATGCTGACCTACGTTATGTCCGCGGTCCCTTAAGCAGCACAAGAGGAAGTCAAGGCCATCAGCAGGGATTGATTAAAATACACCGATAAGTCTTGTTTTCTTAAAGGGAGCTCATTCAACCCCAGCAGAAAACCCCACCCCAGTGAATATTGCAAGCATTTCAAAGATATTACCTTTGTCAATTTGGACCTATACTATTTCATGAAGTTCGAGTCTCCTGTAATGTGCATTTCTGCTGTAACCTGCTGCTGTGTTAAGTTTTTAAAAAACTGAGGACTTTTTACAGAATAGAGGTATTTAATTCCATTTAAAGAAATTATGTTTCAGCATATCAAATAGAATTATTATTATTAGTTTATTTAATGCGAAATTGTCCCTTATATCTTTCTATGAAAAGCTTTCTATAAATGGCCACCCCCAGGTAGACTGCTGCTTCAAAGGATTCTCAAAACCTACTGAGAGTTAAAATTTTAAGGAGATAATCAATCAGAGTCGGTGATTAGTTTTTGCTTCATATCTGCTTTAAAGTTTAATTGGGTATGGAGTGAAAATGAGTCACAGATAAAAAAAGTAAACTAACAGTGAAAATCAGAAAGTTGTTACTGTTTTAAAGATTCTTCATTAGACAAACCTAATTTATCAAGACATTATAGAGATAACTGTGTGGTATTAATGTAATGAAACTAACAAGTGATACACAACAATCGGGTTTCATTTTTTTAAATGGAGCTGGGGATATCAGGAACAATTTCAAAAGATGATGAAAGGTTTAAATATAATTTCTCTAATATAATTGTACGGATCTCAGGAATGAATAGGGACCCGGATTCGATCCTGAACATGGGTGCTGTCTGTACAGAGTTTGTACGTTCTTCCTGTGACCTGCGTGGGCTATCCCCGGGAGCTCCGGTTACCTCCTACACTCCAAAGATGTACAGGTTTGTAGATTTATTGGCTTCGGTAAAAAATGGTAAATTGTCCCTAGTGTACAGGAAGGACAGTGTTAGTGTGCAGGGATCGCTGGTCGGCGCGGACTCGGTGGGTCGAAGGGCCTGTTTCCACCCTGTATCTCTAAACTACACTAAACCTGCCTCACTACTTCACATCCTTTGTTTTTACCCATGTAATTCGTGCCAGTGTGTATAATGACCTGCCTGTTTACCCTGCTTCTTGAGAATGTTCTGCAGATGCTTCGAGGCATCCTGGAGTCTCGTTTGCCATCCGCGGTTGCTATGGGAAGAAACGGATGAGATTACTGGGGCACTGACAGATATATTTGTATCTTTGCTGTCCACTGGTGAGGTACCAGAAGACTGAAGGGTAGCTCATTTACTTCAGAAGGGCAGCATGAACAAGCCAGGAACAGTAGGCTGGTGAGCCTATGGTATGGAAATTATTAGAAGAAATCATAAGGAGGCACAGCAGTGCTGCTGGTAAAGCTGATGCTTCACAGTGCCATGGACCTGGGTTCAATCCTGACCTTGTGTCTGTGTAGAGTCTGCATGTTCCTCCCTGTGTCTGCTTGGGTGCCCTTTGGGTACTCTAGCTCTAGCTTCCTCCCACATTACAAAGACGTGCAAGTTTGCAGGTTACTTGGCCTCTGTAAAAAAACATTTTTTTTCGTCATTGTTTCAAGGGAACCTAACCTGACCAACTGCACCTAAGATCACCCATTACACATGTAGTTAGAAAAGCCTCTCAGCAAACAAGCAGCATTGGTACATTGCAATCATAAGACTGCATCAAAACTTGTTTATGATTTCAATCAAATGCATTAATTAACAAGCCTTAGAGACACCTGCAATGATAAATGTGTCAGCACTTGCAATTTCCATGGCAATATAATTGTCAAAAAGATAGATTATTAGAACTCTTGTTGGTTGGTGTTTGAATTGCAGCTGGATCTTACTTTCACGGTCACCTGCTTAGTCAATTAATTGGACAGTATCTGCAGTGCCTACAGATAATACAGTCATCTGGTGAATGCTGAGCTGATTAACTTAATGAGCAAAACATTTTGCATTTCCAAAATGGGATGCTCATTAATCATACCACTCATGAGCCTGCCACAGAGCCACCTTCATCAACATTAGTCAAAGAAACCGCAAACAAATCGGATTTGTGGTCATCCCGATTATTTGAAGTTCTTAACATTTCTGGAGGTGAACTCACTAATACTAATCAAACACTGACTTTAGGATTTCTCATAAGGAAGAGGGAACATTGGAAGGAAAGCCAATCCCTTTTACTTCGAACTTGAAATTACATTAATTTCACTATGTTGTAACAGGAAGAGGATACACACATGGTCAGAGGATAACTGAGCAAGGTAGGTCCACTCAAGTAAAAAGAAGAGAATATATCGACCTCCAGTCCGAATAACACCCTTCCACCACTATCCTCTCTCTTAGAATCATAGAGTCATAGATTGACAATGTGGAAACAGGCCCTTAGGCCCAAATCACCCACACTGGCCAACAATGTTCCAGCTACCCTAGTCCCACATGCCTGCGCTGGTCCATAACCCTCCAAACCTGTCCTATCCATGTACCTGTCCAACTGTTTCTTCATGGGTAAGCAAGTTCTGAATTGAAATTATCTTAATCAACATGGATTGCATACTGCTTAATCTTCTGGATCAGCCTTCCATGACGGACTTTATAAAATGCCTGCCTAAAATCCATGTCCACACAATCCACTGCCCTACCTTCATTAATTATGTTCGTCAACTTTAAAAAAACTCGGTTTATCACTGTTCCTTCATCCTCCCAGTCTTAACTCCTGGAACTCTCATCTTTACAGTATCGTGGGAGTGAGTATCTTCACCAGAAGGACTGTAGCAGTTTAGGAAAGTAAATTCATGCTGTCTTACCAAAGGCAATCAGGGAAGGAAAATAAATCCTGGCCTTGTGAGCGACAATGATATCTTGAAAAGTGTATAAAAATGAAACAGTATTTAAGTGGCTGTTGCGGGTGTATGGAGGTGGCTGGTATGTGCCTGTGAAGGTGTGTTAATTGCCCTTAGATGAGGTGTTCTCTGGCCACCCATCATCTTCTAAAACCTGGTCAATTAACTGTGCTTGCCTCTGTAAACTAAATCTCTTACCTGTATTTTATCCAGTTGACAGCATTTGCTCCCAGTGCTAATTCTACTGTTTAAGTGACTTCTAATTGCATTTCAAACTCGCTAGTCAAGAATATTGATTAAATCACTTCTCACCTTCGTTAATGTGCATAGTTTATTGTAACACCAAAAAATTATAATATTGTGTGTGTGCGTGTGTTCGGAGTCTGAAGAAGGGTCCTGGCCTGAAACATTGCCTATCCATATTCTCCAGAAATGCTGCTTGATCTGCTGAGCCATTGCAGCATTTTGTGCTTTTTTATAAACCAGCATTTGCAGGTTCTCATGTTAACAATTTTATTAATAGTTCTATAATATGTGACATTTGTATTTTAGTACAATTCCGAATCAGCTAACCAAGTCTTGCACGCTTGATGGCATTTGAAATAATCATCCCTTTGCACAAAACCTGTGGTATATTGGGCAACAGTGACCTCTGCTCACCTACAGGCTTCTGTCCTCAAATACATGAAGCATACATTCCAAGCACTGGGAAATTACTACCAAAGATATCTGTGCAAAATCCTCCAAATGCACTAGAAGGAAACTAAGATCAGCATCCTCTCCCCAACCACTAACTCTAGCACAGAAGGCAAGTTGCACTAAAAAAAAAGGGCACAAAGTGCTGGAGTAACTCTTTGGGTCAGGCAGCATCTCTGAAGAACATGGATAGGTCACATTTTGGGACCGGGCTTTCTTTAGACTGATCCTTCAGATTGAGTCTGAAGAAGGGTCCCGAGTCAAAACGTCACCTATCCATGTTCTCCAGGGATGCTGCCTGACCTATTGAATTACTCCAGCACTTTGTGCCTTTTTTGTAAACCAGTATCTGCAGTTCCTTGTTTCTGCAAGTTACACTTAGTCAGCTAGGTTGGGAAGACCATGTCCATCGCATGGGTCATACTTGACTCCAGATACACACACTCTACTCTGAGTTTTATCATGGGAAAATATTACCAAGTGTATAAAGGAAATGGTACAAGCAGATGCTCAAAGCCTCCTTGATGAAATGAAACATTCCCACCGACTCTTGGTAATCTCTCGCAGCTCAAAGTGGAGAACGAGCATTCAGGGTGATGATTGAGAACATTTGACTCCATGCACTGGGCACAGAGAGGCCACATTTAAGCAGTGGAAGGCGTGCACCACCTCACACAGTTATCAGATATCCAGAGGAAGCGCAAACTGCTAGAGGAACTCAACGGGTCGGGTAGCATCTGTGGAGGGAATGGTCAGCCAATGTTTTGGACAGACAACATTGATATTGCTTCATTACAAAATTTCCTCAAGGTATGCTCACTTTGAAGAAGCTCTGCTCCTCTCTGTAGTGGGAGTTCTGTGAGATCCTCTCTCACTGCTCCCCCTCTGTGATTCCTATGGTTCTCCTGATCTTCGACCATATTCTGTCCATTTTCCTCAAAAGATGCTGCCTGACCCATTGAGTTCCTCCAGCAGTTTGTTTTTTTAATTCAAGATTCCAGCACCTGCAGTCTCTTGTGTTCCCACCTGCCCTGTTGACCACTAGCCTCATCTGTGGAAGAGTCTGTGCTTCCCACTTTAGCCCCCTTACAACTTACAATGGCCAGACTGGAACAAAAAAATAAACTGCTGGAAGAGCTCAGCAGGTCAGGCAGCATCTCAGAACATTTCAGCTTGGAACCCTTCCCCTGAACTGAAAGAATGGAGAGGAGACAACAGTTTAAAGAGCTGAGGAGGTTGGGGCAAGAGCTGGCACAAAATCGGTGGATACAGGTGAGGAGGGGTGGATGGCGTTACGTGAGGAGGGAACAGTGAAAAATACAACACTGGTTGATACATGATAATTGGTGGATCCAGGTGAGGAGGGGTGGATGGCCTAACATGAGGAGGGAACGGGTGAAGAATACAACACTGGTTGATACATGATAATTGGAGGTAGCCGGGGGCTGCAGGTGATGGAATCTGATTGGAAGTAAAGAGCATGTGATGAAATGAGGGAGGTGTGGTGGGCAGAGGGCAGGGTGTGGTGGGCAGAGGGCAGGGTGTGGTGGGCAGAGGGCAGGGTGTGGTGGGCAGAGGGCAGGGAGTGGTGGGCAGAGGGCAGGGTGTGGTGGGCAGAGGGCAGGGTGTGGTGGGCAGAGGGCAGGGTGTGGTGGGAAAGAAGGGTATGTGTCGAAGGATCTGGGTAGATAGAGGAACCAAAAGGGAGTAGGTTATCTAAAATTAGAAATTTCTTACAAGAGATGGGATGGGAGGGTATACAGTCTATACAGCTGTCGGAGTCAGTTTTGCAGTAAATGCCAGTGGATAATTTGTCTCGAGATAGTGATAGGGATGAAGAAACAGGAGTGATGAGTCTGGAATGGCCTCCAGACTTTGTCACTCCACCATCTACCAATCCACCCCCCCCCCCCCACCCCCATCTTCTCAGCCCATCTGTGTCCACTATCACTTGCATTACTTTGCCCCACCTGCACCTCTCTTTTCCAGCTTTCTCCCCCCCCCCCCCCTACTCATTCTGATGAAGGGTCCCAACCTGAAACGTTGTCCCACGAAATGTCCAGTCTGAATCATTGTACCTCCTGCTTAGCTTTAAGGTTAACTCCAGTTTTATTATGTAAATGATTAACTCTTTACAAAGTAAAAGTGAAAAGGAATTTAGAATTGTTTCCAGGGACAGTACATTTGAGCTCCCTGCTGTTCATTTTCAGATTGCTTTATATTTTAATTAAACTGAGAGGACAGGTTTCCAAGGAGTGAGTGATGCCTAATCTGTGTGAATCATTTTCAATTCACTCTGGAACAGACCTTGCCGGGGAGATAAAGCAGAAAATAAGACATCATAAGAAAGATTCTTATAGTTATATTAAATTCAGTGTGATTGGCATATAATATGAAGAGAAATAGAATATTTAAACTGTGAACTTGGAAGGCTGCTAAAGAGGGCAAGAAAACAAAGGAAGCGGGACGTAACAGGGGACATTTCTCTGAAACTTTAGTGAAGTGAACGCTGGAACGAGACAGGCTTTGGCTCCGGAAGTCTGTGGCATTAGAAAAAGAAACACAAGATATAGGTATTAACGCTGAAATTCAGTCCTCCAGCGTTGACCTCACTGATATTTGCAGTCGACGGGATGGTTTGCAACTTGTATGGCGAGGACTCACCAAATGGCAGCAAGGACTGACTTCCCCGTAGCTCTGCCATTCCTGGGACTGACTGCAATCATCTGGTGTACTTTTTAAAGTCCTCACCTTCTGTTTGCCCCCAACAAACAATATTGCATCAGAGGGTGAAGCCAGCTGCTGAGATTTACCATGAAATGTAAACACGACAGCAGGCTTATCAGTGGTGATCACCTTTCCATCTGTGAAACTCTGAGCTGTGACAAAACAGAACAAGGAGCATAGAAAACTATAGCACAGGAGCAGGCCCTTCAGCCCACAAAGTCTGTGCCAAACATGATGCCAAGTTAAATTAATCTCATCTGTCTGCACACGATCCACATCCCTCTATTCCCTGCATATGCTTCTCAAAAAGCTTCTCAAACGCCACTATCGTATCTGCCTCCACCACCACTGGCAGTGTGTTTCAGGCACCCAACACCCTCTGTGTAAAAAAATATGCTCCACACATCTCCTTTAAACTTTTCCTGTTCACTGTAAAGCTGTGCTCTCTAGTCTTTGACATTTCAATAGACAATAGACAATAGACAATTGGTGCAGGAGGAGGCCATTCATAACAAGAGGAGTTGAGTATAGGAGCAAAGAGGTCCTTCTGCAGTTGTACAGGGCCCTAGTGAGACCGCACCTGGAGTACTGTGTACAGTTTTGGTCTCCAAATTTGAGGAAGGATATTCTTCCTATTGAGGGCATGCAGCGTAGGTTTACTAGGTTAATTCCCGGAATGGCGGGACTATCATATGTTGAAAGACTGGAACGACTAGGCTTGTATACACTGGAATTTAGAAGGATGAGAGGAGATCTTATCGAAACGTATATGATTATTAAGGGGTTGGACATGTTAGAGGCAGGAAACATGTTCCCAATGTTGGGGGAGCCCAGAACAAGGGGCCACAGTTTAAGAATAAGGGGTAGGCCATTTAGAACTGAGATGAGGAAAAACTTTTTCAGTCAGAGAGTTGTGAATCTGTGGAATTCTCTGCCTCAGAAGGCAGTGGAGGACAATTCTCTGAATGCATTCAAGAGAGAGTTGGATAGAGTTCTTAAGGATAGCGAATGTCCCTGCGAATGTTCTGACTGTCTACTCCATCTACGTCTCACAATGTTCTACACTTCCACCAGGTCTCATAAAAGCCTCAAATAAAATAAAATAGGAAAGAATGGTTATACACATGAATTAGTATCGAGGGAGGGAGAAAATGTTTGCATCTCAGGAGTTTGACTGGAAATGGAAATGGAAATGGATTCGGATGTGCGTTTTTTTTCAGTGAAATGTCGTGGTGGGACGGGGTGGGAAATTATGAAATCATCCTCGTTGTTGGAAGAGTCCATACTTTTGAAATTAGGATTGTAACTTGTTCGAAACGGGCTGGAAATGCGAACCAAATTCATTGCCATGGAGGAATATGAACAATATTTTAACCCATGGGTGATGGTTGTGTAGACTGTGGGGTGACTCGTGGATAATCTGTCTGCTCAACTGGAGATGAGCACGTGAAGGTGGGTGTAACAGTATTATTAACAATTACTCACATGATTTACTGTGGAAACTACAGAAATCATTGGAAACTTGTAGCCGCTCATAGCAACTAAAGGTAATAGAGTTATACTGTGTATTCGCCACTTAAAAGTCCTCATTTAAAACTCCCAGTCCCTTTAATTGACCAACACACGATAAACGTTAGCAATTTTCATTAACATCAATTTCAAAGTTGCTGGTAATAGTGCCTGAAGAAATCCAATTATTTCAGGCAGTAACAGTTCTGCTTACACATGCAAAGATAATGTAATTTTAATAATATATTTATATTTCACAAAAATATGACCACGCACAATAATCACAGCAGCTGAAATTTAATACTTAAGTTAGTTATTTAAATAATTGCCTCATGCCCCTCTATTTCCTGACATAATAATTTCCTGACATCTGCAGCCAGGATAAGAGTTGTTGGTGCATATCATGAAGTCAATGGTTAGGTATAGCTTCTGCCTTAAGGACCCTCATTCAGGTAACTGTTGAAAGAGCTACATATGGTGTTCAATTACCAAGACCAATATTATGCAAACTTCTGGATTATTATTTGTGAATCTAAAACACCACTGCAAACAGATTTGCTCAGAAATCCCTTGTGACTGTGGCTGCCAATTAGAAACATAGAAACATAGAAAATAGGTGCAGGAGTAGGCCATTCGGCCCTTTGAGCCTGCACCGCCATTCAATATGATCATGGCTGATCATCCTGCTCAGTAACCTGTACCTGCCTTCTCTCCATACCCCCTGATCCCTTTAGCCACAAGGGCTACATCTAACTCCCTCTTAAATATAGCCAATGAACTGGCCTCAACTACCTTCTGTGGCAGAGAATTCCACAGACTCACCACTCTCTGTGTGAAGAAATGTTTTCTCATCTCGGTCCTAAAAGACTTCCCCCTTATCCTTAAGCTGTGACCCCTGGTTCTGGACTTCCCCAACATCGGGAACAATCTTCCCGCATCTAGCCTCTCCAACCCCTTAAGAATTTTATATGTTTCTATAAGATCCCCCCTCAATCTTCTAAATTCCAGCGAGTACAAACCGAGTCTATCCAGTCTTTCTTCATATGAAAGTCCTGCCATCCCAGGAATCAATCTGGTGAACCTTTTCTGTAGTCCCACTATGGCAAGAATGTCTTTCCTCAGATTAGGAGACCAAAACTGTACGCAATACTCCAGGTGTGGTCTCACCAATGCCCTGTACAACTGCAGCAGAACCTCCCTGCTCCTATACTCAAATCCCCTCTCTATGAATGCCAACATACCATTCGCTTTCTTCACTGCCTGCTGCACCTGCATGCCTACTTTCAATGACTGGTGCACCACGACACCCAGGTCTCGTTGCATCTGCACCACGAAACCCAGGTCTCGTTGCATTCAAAATAATTTTAAGATTAACAAATGCAATATTTGATCAAAGTTTTATCTGCTGATCTGCATTTGCCTGAGTATCTGGAAAGAGCTTTGTTTTAAAATGATTTGACAGTCGAATGAAGCAGAAGAAAATATCACCACATATCCACAACAATCTCCCCCAAAACTCATGGTAAAATCCCCTTAAATGTGGGAATAATCCTGTTTCCCAGTGGAAATGCAGATAAAGAGTACGAACCCTTCAAACACAGCTTTTGTCAGCTTTTGTCGCCACCTGCTGACAGCTCTTGGGATATGTTGATGTTAACCAGAGACCCCCAACCTGTCCAGCCAGATTCAATGGGGTGACACTAAGCAAACATGAAATAATGGAATAATCACATTTCCTGCAACACTCCATAATGAATTTGACCTCCTAATGTAATACATTAAACATTATATATCTTAATTATTGGGTAGACACAACAAGCTGGAGTAACTCAGCAGGACAGGCAGCATCTCTGGAGAGAAGGAATGGGTGACGTTTCGGGTCGAGACCCTTCTTCAGGCATATTGGGTATGTTGATTCAAACACCTAATCTCATACATTCTTTCTTTTGCAGCACTTATTGTTCGCTGTTTACAATACAATTCTTGAGAGAAGAGGATCGGCTGATAGCTCTGTAATTACATTGCTCAGCATAGCACATGGCCACATAAATCCAGAGAGATTCTCATTCAGTTCTTGTCTGCTTTGAGTTAACTGATTTAAAAATAGGCCAGTAGTTTGTATGTGACAGTTTCTACGTTGCTTTCGCAGGGGAGAAAGACAACAAAATCAGCCTGAACTTGATCTTTATTAAGTGACTATTAAGTCAGTGAATGTTGAGGAAGATCTTCTTCCTGATTAAATGTCTACACTGTCACAGAGCTCAGTGGTGACCTCCCTCTTGGCTGAGAATAAGATTGGATTGCCTGATTGATCCACACATGAATAAAAGCCAATTTTCACAATGCAAGGTAGCTTTCCCCACAGAGTCCAATTGCTAACAGTAGAGGATCTTTGACTGGACTATTGTGCCTCATGGCCAAATCAATGTCTATTTTTGAACTTGACAACTGGAAACCACTGTAAACTATATCCTTTACCTTCTCATTTGTATAACCTGGTGCCCATATGAAAATCCAAAGTACAGATTAGATTTACGACATAAGGTGCAGAGATATAGCACTGCCACTATAACTACAGCTGGGTCAGAGAGAATTGTTCCCTCTACCATCTGTAAGCCCCTTGGATCCAATCATTATATTTTTTCAAGGTGGCAATCGCATTGCAGGCTGGTGCAGTTTCTAGTATTGGGAACATAGAACAGTTAAGCACAAAAACAGGCCCTTCGCCAGCGGTAGCGCAGCGGTAGAGTTGCTGCTTTACAGCGAATGCAGCGCCGGAGACTCAGGTTCGATCCTGACTACGGGTGCTGCACTGTAAGGAGTTTGTACGTTCTCCCCGTGACCTGCGTGGGTTTTCTCCGAGATCTTCGGTTTCATCCCACACTCCAAAGACATACAGGTATGTAGGTTAATTGGCTGGGTAAATGTAAAAATTGTCCCTAGTGGGTGTAGGATAGTGTTAATGTGCGGGGATCGCTGGGCGGCACGGACTTGGAGGGCCGAAAAGGCCTGTTTCCGGCTGTATATATATGATATGATATGATATGATAAAATGTTTGTGCCATATACAATGCCAAGACCATCACTTATCTACCTGCACACAGCCCATATCCCTCCATTCTCTGGATATTCATATATCTATCCACATCTTTTAGTGTAAATGCCACTAATGTATCTCCTTCAACCAACAACCTTGGCAGCGTGTTCTTCTGTGTAAAAAAATTCCTTTAAACTTTGTCCCACTCACGTTAAAGCTATGTCCTCTAGTGTATGATTTTTCCATCTTGGTCTTTTAGGTGATATAACTGTATCCACATTTGAGTCAAGCAGCTCATTCCATATATACACAACCCACTATGTGAAAAAGATGTTCCTCAAGTCCCTTTTAAATCTTTCCCGATCCACCTTAAATATATGTCCTCCAATTTTAGACTCTCCTACCTTGGGATAAAGGCTGTGCCTATTCACCTTATCTATGCCTCATATGATTTTATAAACCTCTAAAGGGTCATCCCTCAGTGCCTATGTTCCAGGGAAACAGTCTCTGCCTATCCAGCCTCTCCTTACAACTTAAGTCCACCAGACCCAGTAAACATCCTCATAAACCATGTTTCCCCCTTTCCACTTTAATGACATCCTTATCGATTGTGACAAAACTTGCATGTTATAGCGGGCTACTAAGTGAAGTCAAGCAGAACCGCTGGCAACAACTGGCCCCTTCCTGCCATGCTCGCAATGGACAGGTCAGTGGATTGATGCCACCTACCCCAACAGCCATGCACCAGGGTCACTGTTGCAGGTGCCAGATCGGTCTTCCTGAGAGTCAATCCGCAGAAAGCAACTGGCCCTGACTGAAGTGTATAAGATCATGACAGGCATCAGAATAGTGTGATTCGGTGTTATCTCTGGCACAGGCAGAGCATCCAAGATTATTGAAACAGCTATAAGGAGAGGCAGTCCAAACTTAAATAGTTCTTTCTGGAACTCCAGATGCACAGGGGCATACCGATGGAAGTACATAAATTATAAGAGGGGTGGATAGGTTGGAGAGTCAGAGTCTTTTTCCCAGTGAAGAAATCTCAATACTACCGGGCATACGTTCAAGGTAAGAGTGTAAACGTTTAAAGGAGATTTGCAAGGCAAGTTTATTTTTTTACAAGGGAACGGTTGGTCCCTGGAACTTGCTGCCCTTGGAGGTGGTCGATGCAAATACGATGGCAATGATTAAGAGGCATTTTGACAGGCATATAAACAGGAAGAGAACAGGTGGATACAGACAATGTGCAGACAAATGAGATAAGATTAAATTGTCATCATGACTGGCGCATACATGATGGGATGAAGGATCTGTTCCTGTGCTGTACTGTTCTATATTTCTGTGCAATCTGTAATATTTTTTTTCTTAAGTCAATAAAATGTTTGCACTGCAATCTGATCACCTTTTTTCAAACAAGCAAATACCTCGGCTACCAAATCAAAATGCTGCTTGTGTGAAATGAGAGACATTTAGGATAGAATCTTGTGTTGCAAGTTATATTATTAGCACAAAAGAAGCTGTCAAAAACTTAATTTGAACAACTCTAACATTTTCTTTGGACGAGATTGGGCACATCTAAATATCTAAAGATACATCAAATATAATCAAACACAGACACATTGATATGGCATTTCTATATTAATGCTATCTAGCTTTCCGAGCAATGCCTGAAGAAACAGTATTTATTTATGCACTATTCCATTCCAGCTAAAAATAGAAGTAATGAATCAGCATGGAAGTGAAAAAATGATTCCTTTAAACCCATGATTTTATTAACTTTTTGGACAATAATCCATAGCTGGACATTATTTATTTGCACAAGAGCAGATGAAACTTTTTGCTGAATTCTGTATAAATATAGTCAGCTGAAGTAATTGTCTGTGAAAACAGCTGAAAGTTGGTAGTCTGTCAGCATGAAGGAGCGGAATTAAAATCAGTGGAGATGCAGTAATTAACCTCATGGAGTCATTTTGAACTGTATATATTAATTCAGCTCCCTTAAACTGTCAGGCTCAGTAACTCCTTCAAGGCATGTTATCCACCTACTCCGACCAGGCAAAATAAAATCTTCAAAACCTCAGAATTAAAGGTGAAGTATACTCAGAATTATTTTAAGCAAATGGAATTTTAGGAAAGGAATAATTGACCAGAATCAATCTCAAGCAGAAATTTTGTTAGCAAACAAAAATATGCAATTAAGTGGCAGAATGGCAAAATAGATGAAATGGTGGCTATTCAGGAATGTCTCTGGGTGTAGGTATGGGAGTTAACATAACTAAAAGTAAGGATTTCTATTCTGTCAGATCTTTGCTGGCTGATAAAGGATAACCAGTGCTTACCATGAATTCAGGAGTAGGAGTTAATTGCCTAGGAATAGTTTTAAATACTTGTTGTAAATGCTTTATTGCTGTTGTGCATGTCTTTGGTTGAAAAAAATATGATTGCCTCATATAACTGACAATTCATTTTTGGTGATCTAGTATAACTGATAAAACATTGCGTTATCGTTTATTGTATATTTATCTGCATTGTTGCATCAATGTGCACGTAAAACTGCAGCAAGTAAGCATTTCATTGTTCCATTCCCAGCGCATGTGCCAATTAAACACGACTCCTGACTCTTGATGTCCCACTCATTGGAGAATTGGACTGGGCACTCTGGTCATAAAAATAACCTACGATGTCTATCCATTCTCCAGTTCCCATTCAAGCATGTAATGGCACCATCAGGGTGCTCATTGGTCATTTATTCTGCCGCAGCAGGTTGGATTTGAAAGGCATGAACTTAAAGCGCCCATGTGGGGCTGGCAATATTTGGCTTCATTATGGCTCTGTGCTGCCGTCTTTTCCACAGGCATCTATATACTAAAACTCTTGCTTGTTCACTTGTTCCTCAACTACAGCCAAACGTTACGCGATAGCGTGACACTTTTAGGCCCACCTTACTCAACTTCATCCCATGGTCCTATGGAAGAAGTTTCATTGAAATCGGTGTTATATTTTTTGTTATTCACATTTTAAAGTTTTAAAAAGCGCGAATGCGCAGTTGGGGGGAGGGAGTGGGGCGGAGGGGGTGGCAGGAGGGGAGGGGAGGAGGAGGGGGGAGGAGGGGAAGGAGGGGCGAGGAGGGGAGGGAGGGGGTGGGGAGTGAGGGGAGGGGCAAGGAGGGGAGGGAGGGGAGGGAGGGGAGCGGGAGTGGGAAGGAGGGGACGGAGGGAAGGGGGAGAGGGGGAGGGTGAGGAGGGGAGGGAGGGGGAGGATGGGAGGGAGGGGGGAGGGGGAGGGAGGGGGTGGAGGGAGGAGAGTGTGCTGCACCAATGCAGGAGAGACAACCCTAGGGGAGAGGGGGAGGGGGGAAGAGGGGAGAGGGGAGGGGGAGAGGGGAGAGGGGAGGGGGAGGGGGAGAGGGAGGAGGAGGGGAGGAGGGAGAGAGGGGAATGGGGAGGGGGAGGGGGAGAGGGGAGGGGGAGGGGGAGGGGGAGGGGGAGAGGGAGAGGGGAGGGGATGGGGAGAGGGAGGGGGGAGGAGGGAGGGGGAGAGGGAGAGGGGGAGGGGAGGGGGGAGAGGGAGGGGGAGAGGGAGAGGGGGAAGGGGAGGGAGGAGAAGGGGGGGACAAGGGGGACAAGGGGGGGAGAGAGGGGAGGGAGGGGAGGGGGAGTGGGGGATAGAGGGGAGGGAGGAGTGGGGGAGGAGAGGGTGCTGCACCAATGCAGGAGTGGTTTGGGCCCAACGGATCCACTTGGTCTAGTCATTGATAAAATTCACTATATCTCCATAATGATGGGCAAGGAAGCCATCAAGTTAAGTCACTGTATGGATATTCTCTAGTTCCATTGTCCAGATACCTCCTCCATTTTACCTGACTTTCATGATAACAATGGTCAAATATAAGCAAGATTACCACCTATCATCTTCCCTCAGCAGGTGAATGCTTTTTTTGACCTTCCATTGATTTCAGGTGAACTATTGGCTCCATTGGAAGGACGGACAAAGTGGATGCGAGGCACATGAAGCATTTATTTATAACATCGCTCATTTACTTTGCTTGTATAATCAACAGAACTCTAGTAATTGGTCATGGCCAACTCATGGATACAAGCAGCAAGTGCCACAGCTGGGAAGTATGTTTTCTAAACCGAAGAATTGATTGGATTATCTATTTAATCCATCCACGTTTGAAATCAAAGATAGACACGAAATGCTGGAGTAACTCAACAGGACAGGAGAGAACATTCTGGAAAGAAGAAATGGGTTTCGGGTCGAGACCCTTCTTCAGACTGAATTTAGTTTGAAATCAGAACCCTCCCTTTATGAACCACAGAAGGAAAGTACCATTGTGCCCGTGCCAACCTTTTAATAACCATCTATAATAATCTAATTTACCAGCACTTGGTTAGTAGCTGATCAGACCAAAGTGAAATCATGTGACTTTACTATGCGACTTTTACTATGTGAGGTTAACAAAATGACTAGATATTTTTGAAATATTATTTTCATTTTTCATTGCAGGTTCTCAGCCATTGCAACATTATACATCTTAATAAAGCATGATAGGCATGTGGGCACTGTTCTAAGAATTTATAGTGCATTTGGAAACTCAATTATGGTCCTTGGTCTCATGTTATAAAAAGCATGAAACTCTACTTCAAATGTGCCTTAAAAGGAACCCAGCTTTTTAAAGTTCAAAATATTTATCCTGAGAGTATCATGATTGATGAAACAAAGGTCACCCAGTGTTCACACAAATATACTGGGAAATAGCAAGATAATTTATATGCACTTTGGAGGAGGGTGGCTTGTTGCAGACAATATAGGCAACAGATTGAATATCTCACAGCAACAGGAATGAAATTGGATTTTGGCAAGTGATTGCAGGTCACGGAGAAGGAAATTACTAGGAAACATTGAGGCATTCATGTTTTCTGTGCTCAGAGTATATAGGGATAGATTGCAATAACTTGCAGCGCATGGGAGAGCAAAGGAGATTATTCATAAAGCAAGTACATAAAGCAAGTTCCAATGTGGAGGCAGGATGTTTGGTCATACATGTCTACGTTGATTTTTATCTTTTAGTCGTTGCAACCTTAATTTCATGTGTCTGCCTTGTTCCTCATTTCACCCACTAGTTTCCTCCAGCCATTTGGAAATTTTTGCAGAAAAAAACCCAACTTGTTTTTTCACAACTTTATTGCTCAACTTTGACAGAGGTTATACCTGTGTAACGTATTGAAGTTGCTTGAACAGACTTTCTCCGTATGTTCTGATCATCTTCCCCAGTCACAGTTGGAGACCTGAGATGCAGAGCCATTCATGTTTGCAAAATACTGCTACTCCTCTCTCATTTCTCTCTTTTCTAAAGCACATACAATCCTTCAGGTGCCAACCTCTTTCTTCTTCAGTTGATGATGTCAATTTGCTTCATATTAGATTTTGGACTAATTGGATGTCGTCTACATACACTCTGCCTCCACCATTTAGCCCCTGAATCCTGTTACATCATGCATTGAGGTAATGGCTGATCTTTGACCCAACACCATTGGTTTGCTTTTCCCTCATCACCCTTAATTTCATTGATTAACAGAAATCTATTAACAGCAGATAATAAAAAATAATATAGCATCAATTGACACAGAAAGAAAGGTCTTAAATTTACTACCCTTTGTGTATAAATATTTTTTAACTTCACTATTGAAAGACTTTATATTAATTTTAAGGTTATCCCGACTACCCTAACTGTTCCCATGAAACCATGAAATCTGACTAAATTACTTACTAAATGTTGACAATCCAGGGAATAATCCTGGATTTTGCAATCATCCTGTAAACATAGAAACATAGAAAATAGATGCAGGGGTAGGCCATTTTGTGCTTCGAGCCAGCACCGCCATTCAATATGATCATGGCTGATCATCCATAATCAGTACCCCATTCCTGCTTTTTCCCCATATCCCTTGATTCCTTTAGCCCTAAGAGCTAAATCAAACTCTCTCTTGAAAACATCCAGTGAATCGGCCTCCACTGCCTTCTGTGACAGTGAATTCCACAGATTCGCAACTCTGTGGTTGAAAAAGTTTTTCCTCATCTCAGTCGTAAATGGCCTAAATCCTGTAAAGCCATGTATCCCTCTGGTAAATCGATGCTGCCCTCTCCCCAAGGCCAAGATTCCAGCACAGCTCAAGGTCTTTTTCCTTCAGACTCTAGCCTTCAAAAAGGAAAGGTCAACATTCACACAAAGGGTGGTGGGTGTATGCGACAAGCTGTCAGAGGAGGCCATTGAGGCAGGAACTATTGCAACGTTTAAGAAACATTTAGACAGGTACATGGACAGGACAGGTTTGGAGGGATATGGGCCAAACGCAGGCAGGTGGGACTAGTGTAGATGGAACATATTGGTTGGTGTGTGCAAGTTGGGCCGAAGGGCCTGTTTCCATGCTGTATCATTCTACGACTCTCTGTGACTCTATTAGAGAGAATATAGAACAGTACAGGTTCAGGATTGAAACTAATTACTTACTTTGAAAGTCATTTGCTCAGGTTTTGCCCATTTGCCCAGTCTATTTTTTATTTCTTTGTAATTTACTGCTTCCAACTTTGCTGCTCCATTGTCACCAGTCTTCATGTAATTCACATGAATTATTTGAAATCATTGCTCAGGATGTCAGGAATAATTGCAGCCACAACACAGATTCCCACAGGACATCACTAATCACATCCTGGCCAATATCCCAACTCTTTGTCTCCTGGCTTCGCTTTACTAATTAGATCAATACCCTGATTTAATTCAATAAGCTTCAATGTTAGTTAACAATGTCATACAATAATCTATTTCTTAGCATCCATGATGTATTCCCAGGGATTGGAATATCGTGGAATTATTGCTACAGTGGGTCTTTGTAGCTTTGTATATGAAGAGATATCTGATTGACAGAGGGACGATGCCAGGAACCTGGAGCCGGCCCTGGCTCTCCCTGCTGCTGTGCAGCAATCTGGTTGTGCGCTCACCCTTCTCCTGGTTTTCCTACGGTAATGAAATGGTTAAGATAGTCCCAAAGGTTCAATGGTTCTTTATTGTCATGTATGCACGGCACAAATTCTTTTACACAACCCACAAATACACAGTCCAAAGTCCAGTCCACATACGAGAGGTATTGGAGCGCCTTTGATCCGGGTAAGCCCAGGCTGCTACAGGGCCACAACCTGGTGTCCTTCTCCTCGCCCGACCGCCTCTGTGTCCCATGGAGCACCTCCTGCAGTCAACCGTGAAGGTGCTGGAGGCAGTACCCCAGTACCTCACGTCCGTCGTCACCAGCGGCTCTCTCCTTGATTCTCTTGTCTTCAGGGCTTTCGAGTATCCCCCTGTAAGCAGCAGCAAACCAGGCCTGCTGCCGCACGTAGCCCTGGGCAGCCCGTCGTTTCTCAGTGGTCGCCGGGTCTTTGATCTCGGCGGCCGCCAGGTCTGTCCTTGTGCAGCTCCTCGATGCCTCATGGGAGCTTCCCTTCTGCACCACCATGGTCAATGTAGTGGAAGCCATTGTGCAAAGGTGTTCGAGCTGTTTCTTGGTAGAACACAGATTCAACCATCCCCCTCCACTAATGCCCTCATCTGCATGTGGACGTTGTTTTTACCCTGAGCAACTTCTCCACTGATTCCTCCCACTTTCTACAAATCAAAGTTGATTTGCAGAAAGTTGATGTGTAGCTCACATAGGCTCTAGCCTTTTTGTTGGCTACATGGAGCAGTCATTCTTCCAAACCTACTCCAGCACCACTCCCCAATTTCTTTTTCTGCAACATCAATGACTGCTTTGGGCCTACCTACTGTATTTGTGCACAAAACATCAATTTCATCAACTTTATCACAAATAACTTTCATCAACTTTGTCACTAACATCCAATTACTGGGTACAATATGATCCCATCACCCTAAATAACCTCTGTGTACAAAAACTTGCCCCACGCATCTCCATTAAACGTTCCCCCATTTAGTACCTCACCTAAATTCTCCGACTCCAAGCATAGATTCCCTCCTTTATCCTTGAACTCTTGTTTTTAATGTACGTGTAAGAAGTCTTGGGAATTTCCTTAATCTGACTTGCCAATGTTATTTCATAGCCCCTGTTGGCCCTTCCAATTTCCCGCTTCAGTTCTTTCCACTCCTTTCTATATTCCACAGGGACTCATTTCCCGATGACCACAGGGTTGTTGGAAGGGGTGCCTTTAACTTCCACAAAATTGACTGGTACTTACTTAGGGCAAGAGGAGTAGATGGGGCAGAATGCATTCAAGAAGGCTTCCTTAAACAGCATGTGGATAGTCTGACTCAAGGAGGGACCACACTGGACCTGAAATTGGAAATCAAGCCTGGGCAAGTCACTGGGGTTGCAGTGAAAGAGCATTTGGGGACAATGAGCACAACTTAAGTTTTAAGATTGTTTCGAATAGGAGATGGTCTAGATTTTGTGGGAAGATATCTACTGTAATTAGAGCAAAGTAGTTTACAATGTCATAACGCAGAAGCTAAGGAGGGTAGATCGGAGCAGTTGTTATTGGGTCAGTCCACAGATGAAATGTGGAAGTCATTTAAAGGCCAGCTGATCAAAGTGTTGGGTCAACATGTTCCAGTAAGGAGGAGGGATAAAAATGACAAGGGAAGGGAACAGTGAATGACGAAGGAGGCTGCAAACTTGGTCAGGAAGAAAAAGGTGTATGGCCGATTTAAGAAGGTAGCATCAGACAGGGCTTATGTGGCTCATAACGTGAGTAGGAAAGAACTGAAGTGGGCAATTGGAAGGACCAAAAGGGGCTATGAAATAACATTGGCGAGTCGGATTCCGGAAAATCCCAAGACCAAATAACACTTCAACTTCTCTTCTATCTGTTTGCCCAATCTCAGCTTTATTTGATAATCATCATATACAAACCTTTATATCCGTAACCCACTCCAAATTTAATATTTAATACCCATGCCTTTCATGGCAAAGTCCTTTCCTTTTTATGTAATCCCCCCCAGCCATTCAGTCCCTCCCAGGGACCTGCATTAATTATAGATTGTGCTTCCCAGCAAAGATATTGGGAAAAGTCACCTCCCTTCATTGCTGCCATGTTTAATGGCTGTTTTCTGCAACTGCTCGCCTTTACTTTTACGTTTCAAAATCAACACGGAGCCAAATTCAGGTATTTACATTTGAGCCAATATTCATCTAATTTGGATATTTTGATTTGCAATTTCCATTGGTCATTAATTGCTGAGAAATGTGTGAATTTTCTGAATGCAATAGATATTAAATTAAAATATTCTCATAAATGCAAACATCAGTCTGACTAACCTAGATTATTGTTTCATAATGTCAATGACCTAGGAGACATTAGAGACATCAATGCTCTCAAGCAGAATGCTTGTCATTCCCATGACAACTCCCAAACATTCAGCAATTTTTCTGTAAGTTAATAAAGGGATCTTTTTTCCAATGTGACACAATGAAATTAACTCTACCAGCACGAGAAAGGGATAGATATTAGGCCTGGCCTACATCAAGTAACACTGTTACTTTGCTTGTTTAAACAAAATTGGTTGAGCAGCCAGCCTTACCCACGGAACTGACCATGCCCCTGGAATGAATTAATCACCATGGAGAATTTGGACTGATTGTGCTCATTTGAAATCCTCCAAGGGACTTCTTCAAATCAGGACGTGGGAGAGAGTTGAAGGAGACCAACAGACACCCACTATGAAAATTAACAGTGTTCAACACTTATATTTTCTTATGTTAATGGAACTATGCACAGGGCCACTTACTTCCATCAAAGGAGAACTGGTGAAGATATTGACAGGCTGAACTAACTCCAAATGAGGACCACTTAAATAGATCTATTGGCCACACATGTTTGTTACTAAGTCCCAACCCCTGAGGGTGCTCACAGGGTGGAAGCTGCTTTATGTCCTCGTCGTCCACCCTGGGTAGTTCTACAGAACTGGCAAAACTTGCAGCAAAGCGTCAACTACGGTACTCTGAAGCACCAATTGCCACTTTTGACTGTTGTAGTTGACATACGAAAGAAGAAGAAGAAGGGTGCTCACAAACTACAGAAAGTAGCAATCCCAGATCAGATTAGGGTGGCACGGCGGCACAGAGGTAGTGTTGCTGTCTTACAGCGGTAGAGACCTGGGTTCAATCCTGACTGTGGGTGCTGTCTGTACATAGTTTATACGTTCTCCTCGTGACTGCATGGGTTTTCTCCGGGTGCTTCGATTTCCTCCCACTCTCCAAAGACAGACAGTCTTGCAGTTTAATTGGCTTTGGTAAATTGTCCATAGTGTGTGGGATAGTGCTACTGTGTGGGGATCGCTGGTCGGCGCGGACTCGGTGGGCTGCAGAGCCTGGTTCAGTGCTGCATCTCCAAACTAATCGAGACTAAAAACGAAACTAAAAATCAGATGGAATGCTACTCAACATAATCAAGTAATTCCGGGATTGGGAACAGGATGCATTTGGGAGGGACATTCCCAGAGTAGCAATGTCCCCATCTCCCCATTTGAACAGCCAAAAAGCTCCATTGTGCTTATAAATAAAACTTGAAGGCAGGTTGTGCAGAGAAACAATGTCAGTCTTGGGTGCAGGAGAGGGAATTGACCAAAGAAAGACAAGGAGGGGGTGGGAGAAGATGGACTTTGATGGTATGAGCAGGGGAAGATGAATGATGACAGGAATCCGCTCCGGATTCATTAATGTGGCTGTATTGTGGATTAAGCGTCAGTGTGTTCAACTGCAGAGGTGATCCCTGGAGATGTCTTTGCCAGTGTGGATGATTGTCAAGGCCATGGGTGAGATGGTTGTTCTACTGTGATCATTGGGAAGGATTGCCAGGGAGTTGGTTGTAGAAAGCCTGGGGACGTGCATCACAAGTGGATGTGGGAGTGATAGGTGATCATGAAAACGTAAAGAAAGCACCCGCCAGGAAGAAGAGGGAAACTAAAAGCACATAAAGAGCCAAGCCAATCTTGGGTATGGGATGGGGGGATGATTAGAGGAAAAGTGGATGGGATCGTGGGATTGAAGAGGTACCCCAGCCAGATGAGTGGAAAGACAAATGAGGAAATTCTTCCGTGGAGTGCCTGTCACCATTGGGGTCAGATCCCTTAAATAATGCTGAAGCAGGCCTCAGGAATCCAATTGGGACCTAATACTAATAAGAGTAATAATAAGAATACTGTTTAATGCCTGGGCATCAAAATGTGCATTACTTCCCATACGGACATCACTCCAGATGCCAGCCAGTAAAACATAATTGCATATGTCATGCTCATCTCAAGAACGTTAACCTAGCTGGTAGAACTCTAGTCCAACTTATTTGGTTTGGTTTGGTTTGGTTTATTATTATCATGTGTACTAGGATACAGTGAAATGCAATACAATACAATACAATACAATGCAATATATCTATATTGTCATTGTACAGGGGTACAACGAGATTGGGAATGCGCCTCCCATACGATGCAATAAATTAATTAGCTAGTCCGTATTAATTTAAACAACCCAATGAAACAAATTAGAACAGTTTTAAAACAGAATAAAGTGCAAGTAGATCTGTGCCGGTTCACTGTGCGATGTGACCATCCGGCTCAGCAGGACCAGTTCATAGCAGCTATGGCCCTGGGGATGAAGCAGTTCCTGAGTCTGGAGGTGCATTTTATCCAGTCAAATCAAATTATAGCACGAGTACAATAAATGTCCTTCTGAAACAGCCCATGCAGAGAGTCGCACGTCCTAACACCAATTTGCAACTTCCAAGTCTCTGAAAAGTCCAATATTGGCGTGAGGAGAAAGGTAATTTATGATTTTCTCACTTTAAGGCAGTGGATCAATGATGCAGAGGACGGGCTGACCCAGCACAATGTTAGTAGCTCCTTCCACTGCTGCTCCGTGCGGCTGTCACGGTTGCGCTTGATCCACTTGCCCACCCGTCTGCTGTAGGGCCTCCTGCGGCATCCTCCACCAACACCACAGCCCACAACACTGCAAATGTGCTGCCCATCGCTCCAGCTGTTTGACCTTTCTGAAGGCAGTCTCTGGCAATCTCCTTCACGTAACTGTGCTGCACACACACTTTAATATGGGCAGACCAGAAAATAAGCTTGAAACCCTTACTAAATCTGCTACAGCTGGCATCTTGGATTACCAAAGGACACCCTAAACTAGATAATGTTACTGTACAATCCCACAACACTGTGCAAACAAATATCATACTGAAGCCTCCCGCAGCCATTGCTTGTTCAGACAACATGCATGCCCGGAAACCAGAATTGTCTTGTGCAACATCTTTCTGCATGACATGATCGAGCTTCACTGGAAATTCAGGAACTTCCACAAGGATCACACTCTGCCATTTTTCTTTTTGTCATACAGAGGAATCCCGTGTGCTGCATTGTGTTGTTAGATGCCTTGTGGAAATTTCATCCATGTTCGAACATCCCACAATGTCCACAAACCATTCAAGGGGCAGAAGGCCTTATTGCTGCATCAGTGTTACTTAAAGGAGATTGATTCAGGCAAGCACGCACGCAGCCATGGAATCTGCAGAGTTCAGTCGTTCAGTCCCTGCATAATACCCAGGGACAGCCAAGATCATTCTGTGCTAGTATATGTTCTGGCCTCAAATTGCAGCAATATTCTCACTGTTAACAACCTTTTTAGAGTTGATTTTCAGAAGTAGTCTTGCTTTAAAAAAAGAGTAATGCTTTGTGACTTTACTTTCACCTCCAGTACCTGGATCTGTAACCCAGAGAGTGGTGGACGATCATCTCTCTCTCTCATTGATGCCACTTTAATAGTACAAAATTGAATGAATTTTAACTCGACCCCTAAAAAGTATGGGCCCACAGGGGTATCCCGTTTTAACATTTAATACTCCAAATATTGCTTCGCACTGCACTCTTATGGTGGGGTGTGATCATAAGATCATAAGTGATAGGAGTAGAATTATTCGGCCCATCAAGTCTACTCCATCATCCAATCATGGCTGACTATCTCTCCCTCCTAACCCCATTCTCCTGCCTTCTTCCCATAACCTCTGACACTCGTACTGATCAAAAATCTATCTATCTCTGCCTTAAAAATATCCACTGACTTTGCCTCCACAGCTTTCTGTGGCAAAGAATTCCACAGATTCATCACCCTCTGACTAAAAAAAAATCCTCCTCATCTCCTTCCTAAAGGTACATCCTTTAATTCTGAGGCTATGACCTCTAGTCCTAGACTATCCCACTAGTGGAAACATTCTCTCCACATCCATTCTCTCCAAGCCGTTCACTGTTCTGTACGTTTCAATGTGATCCCCCCTCATTCTTCTAAATTCCAGCGAGCAGATGCCCAGTGCCGTCAAACAGTCATCATATGTTAACCCACTAATTCCTGGGATCATTCTTGCAAACCTCCTCTGGACCCTCTCCAGAGCCAGCACACCCTTCAATGATTCAATAAGGTCCCCCCTCATTCTTCTAAACTCCAGTGAATATAGGCTGAGTGCCTATACAGGCATTGTAGACTGCTATCTTTGTCTTCACTGTCAGCTTTGGATTGGTCTATACTCGAGTTGTGAGGCGAGCGAGAGTTGTAGCTGCCTTCCCGATCCTCTTGTCAATCTCTGTGTCCAAGGAGAGGTTGTCAGTGATGGTGGAGCCGAGGTACATGAACTGATGGACGGCATCACGTTCGTAGTCATCGATGGTGATGACAGGCGGTGCCTCGATATCCTGCCCCAAGACGTCCGTCTTCTTCTAGAGGATGGTAAATACATAGAGGGTAGAACAGTACAACAGAGGAATAGGCACTACTGCCCACAATATCTGCGCCGAACTTGATGCCAATTTAAACTAATCTCCTATGCCTGCACATGATCCATGTCCATCTATTGTCGTCTTTGGAATTCTCCACCACAGATTTTTGCCAAGGCCAGATCATTGATCAGAATCCAAAATTTGAGGAAGCAGCTAATTTTTGAAAGAGCAGGGAATTGAGGACTACAAGGAACTGGCACAAGGGACACACTGATTCCTGGGACAAATCAGCTACGATCACATTGGATGGCAGGCCAGACTTGAGGGGCCGAGTGGCGTATTCCTTCTCCTAATTTTTTCTGATCTCATGTCGTTACTGAAGTTGCAACAGCTGAAGGTCAGTGTTGAATCCAGGACAATGTGACATTTAGCTACCTCGTGTTATATTTTCAGTGAGCTGATCTTTTTTAGCAGTTTGAATCATTTCAAACTAGAGGTAGCAAGGCATATTGCAAAAACATTTCTATCAAGCTTATCTTCTGTGACAAGAACAAATAGGAACCAGCTCAAAGCATGTCACAGGTTGCTAAGATAAAATAAATGCTCTCAGAGTGATAAACACATTGAGAAAAGGAACGCCTCTGGGTAGTCCTTTGAAAATTTTGACTGCAAGTTCTTTCTATCTTTCTTCTCAGTGTCACAGGAGTCATACAGATTGTTGTGGTTCAAAAAAGATCAAAGCATTTTTTAAATGTTTTCAGAACGGAATGAGACGAACTCTTTTTTACTTACTATGTTACAACATTAACAACAAGGTTTTTGAAAGACCACAGAATATAAAAATACGAGGCATGTAACTAACGAACATCATGTGCTTTCTTCAGGCACTAACTTCACAGTTCCTACATATGACCTTGCAAACCACCTCCTCGTCAGAGAAATGGAGAATCATATAGCACAGAAACATTCTCTTCGGCCTATTGTGCCAATGCTGGCCAACATGTGCCTATCTACACTCTTCCCATTTCCTGACTTGGCCATAGCCTTCTATTCCATGGCATTTTAAACACCTGGTGAATGTTGTGGGAGCGTCTATATCCAACACAACCTCAGGCAGTGAGTATTAGAGTCCACAAACCCTTTGGTTAAAAAACAATCCTCAAGTCCCCTCTAAATCTTAAACCCATTACCTTAAACCCATGCTCTCCGGTTATAGATGCCTTTTCTAAGGGGGAAAAGGTTTCTCACAGTCTATCCTGTTTATTGTCCTTGTGATCTTCAAGTTACTCCTCAGGCTCCTCCAGTCCAAGGATAACAAACACAGCCATTCCTCATCGCTAAAACACACCATCCTAGGCCATCCCAGTAAATCTCTTCTGCGGCTACTCCAATCAATATCATCCTTCCCATAGTATTGGGACCAATCTACACAGAGTATTCAATCTTTCACTGCATATGACCAACCCTTATTAGTTCCTCCCAAATGTGTCACCTCGGTTTCTTTAAGATTAAATTCCACCTGCCATTTCTCTGCACATCTTACCTAAATTGTTCCATCGACAAGGGCTCTCTCCTCACTGTCAATGATACCACCAATCTCAGTGTCAGCAACAAACTTACTAATCATACCTCCTACATTTACTTCAAATTGTTAACAGAACAGAAAGGTTCTCAGTACTGATCACCATAGTACACCACTCGTCACAGGCTCCCAAAAGTTGAAAACAATGCTCAAGTATCAGCCTCTGCCTCCCATAACCAAATATACTGATGCCATGGTCCTTACCTGTTGGATTAATATTCGAAATGGGACCTTGTCAAAGGCCCATTGCCGTCGGTAAAGACTGAATCTACCTCATCGACAGCTAATCCACATGTACCTAGAATGTTATAATGAAATTGTTGGAATAATTTAAAGATGTTGATTATAATTCACTCTTGAGCCCTCAAAAGATATTAGTGATCTGCTCCCCCCTCCCAACCACCGCCTCCCTCCCAGAGTACCAATCGTGTGGGAGAGAAAACTGAAGGATGAACTCCAAGAGATGGAGCAGAAACAGCAGCTGTCCTTGTCAACTGCATGAACTCAAACGGTGAGGAGGAAGTGCAAATGGTGGGTATGGATACACTTGAACCAGGCAATTAATTGTTTAGTTTAGTTTGGAAATACAGCATGGAAACTGGGTGACCATTGATCGCTCATTCACACTAGTTCTATCTTTTCCCACATTTTCATCCACTCCCTACACAATTGGCGGCATTTTCCAGAGGCCAAATAACCTACAAACACACGTCATTAGGGTCTGGGAGGAAACCAGAACACCCAGAGGAAACACAAGAGGTCACGGGAAACGCGCAAACTCCACACAGACAGCACCTGTGATCAGGATTGAACCTGGGTCACTGGTGCTATGAGGCAGCAGCTCTACCAGCTGTGCCACTGAGCACCCCTAACTACAAGGAACCCAGTTCAGCTCTGGAAGAAATCCTTTTAATATTGTAGGAGAACAAATTTTTCTGCAAATCGGATGCCAGAAAAGGGTACAAAAATGCAAAGCTTTATATTTACTGTTTAGTGCATTTAATACACCGTTTAGCTATATGAGTTATAATATTTACCTTTCAACCTTAGGAGTAAGCTAAAATGCATTTCAGCAGAAAACTGATTAGACCTGTAGAGTCAGCAACAGGATACATGACAGATGTCATCCTGATCTATAAAATGGATATCAGGAGCCTGAGCCATCATCTTCACTGGAAAATGGAAAGAATCTCGTCTCAAACTGAGCTCAAGTTGAATGCTGCCAAAGACATCATAAAGGAATAAATAGCCATCTTTTTGCAATGGCAAACACACAAGGTGAAGTTAAGCTAAGTTGAGATGAAAATACATGGATGAAATGATAAGATTTCTAGGGCCAATCTAATACACAAAGCCACAAGGAACTGCAGATGCTGGAATCTTGATCAAACATATGGTGCTGGAGTAACTCAGTGGGTCAGGCAGCATCTATGGAGAGAATAGAAAAGCAATTTATCGGATCAGTACCCTTCTTCAGACTGATTGTAGTAGGGGGAGAATGCTGGGAAAGAGGTGAGGATGGGAAAAATACATGAATTATTTTATTTCTCAATGTCAGAGCATAAGTTAGACCTGGGAGAACTAATAAAAGAAAATGCTGAATACCTGTGGTCACATTTGCATGAAACAAGTTTTAAAACTTTAGGAAGTTCTCTGTACCAAAATGAGCGCTGTCTATCTGCAACTGAAATATATATTTGTTTTTAATAGTAGATCCCTCTCGTAAAGGCCAGGGAGCAAACCTAACCAACAGCATTTGCATGTCATGCACTCAAGTTGGCAGAAATAAGATAGTCCAATGTGGAGAGAGAACTGTGAGTGGTCAAAGTTTCCAATTTGGCAATTATGGAAATTTGTAGTAAAAAGTGATCAATAACTCCTGAGCAAATTTGAAAGAAAAGCGTACATTAATGTTAGTATTTGTTTATTATTGTCACTCGTACTGAAATACTGTGAATAATTTTGTGTGTACTCTATCCAGTCAATTCATGCTCTTCCTGAATATATTCAAGCCAAACACACCAGCAAATAGTGCAAAGAGAAAAATAACAGTGTGCAGAATATAGTATGGCAGCTTTATAGCAAAATAGTTACACAGAAATTGTAGATGGAAAAAAGTGTAAGGTTCACAATGATGTAGCTGGAAGTGTGGGACTGGAGCTGAGTTTATGGGAGGACCATTCAGTAATCTGATAACAGCAGGAAAGAGGCTGTTCCTGAATTTGATAGTAGTGGTTTTAGGGCTGATAGGTTCACTCATGAGTCCTCAGAGTACTGACTTCATTCTGAAGTTCAAGCCAGGAAAAGAAATGGAAGAACAGATGCACTCTCTCATCTGTCATCATAGAAAAAGCCTGAGCAAGAGACCTAGATGTGAAGATGCATGATTTGGTAAATGTGACACAACAAATTGCTGAGTAAAGTTAGATGGGAGAGTGATAAAGAAGACGAAAAAAATAACTCAGTGGGTCAGGCAGCAACTCTGGGGAACATTTCAGGTTGAATAGGTTGGGTCTTTATTCTTTGGAGCGTAGAAGGTTGAGGGAGGACTTGATAGAGGTTTTTAAAATTTTAAGAGGGACGGACAGAGTTGACGTGGGTAGGCTTTTCCCTTTGAGAGTGGGGAAGATTCCAACAAGGGGACATAGCTTCAGAGTTGAGGGACAAAAGTTTAGGGGTAACATGAGGGGTAACTTCTTTACTCAGAGGGTGGTGGCTGTATGGAATGGGCTTCCGGTGGAAGTGGTGGAGGCAGGCTCGATTTAATTATTTAAGAGTAAATTGGATAGGTATATGGATAAGAGGGGATTAGAGGGTTATGGTCTGAGAGCAGGTAGATGAGACTAGGTCAGAGAGAGTGGTCGGCGTGGACTGGTAAGGCCGAACGGGCCTGTTTCCGTGCTGTAGTTGTTATATGGTTATATGGTTATATGGTTGGGACCCTTCTTCAGACTGATTGTGGGGGGTAGGATGGAAAAGGGGAGGGGTGGTACAAAGCACTTCTCTGTGGATTGTCACCTTGCCGTGGTGGAGAAGCTTATGTGGTCCTGAGATCCTGGGAGCGATGCCGTCTGGAGCTACGCTCCTGGTATGGTCACCCATGGCGGTAAGGACGAGGGGGAGGTCCATGACAAAGAGCAATCCAACGAAGACTTCAACGGTGGAACAGGCAGAGGATGATGGCTGATTTTAGTGGAGCGTCACAACGGCTGGGAAGGCGGATGAAGGCTGCAGTGGGCAGGTTCTATAGACGGGAAGGTAGACAGTCCCGCCCCCATGAGTCTCGGGCAGATGAGGCTCGTCAGCCTGGGAAGGCAGTCCATCTAGGAGAGGGAAAACTCTGATCTAAAACCTCCACTGCCTTGTGGCCATATCCAGTCATGGAAAAGGCTCCAGGAGTAAACCTCAAGAAAAATCCGGAGTCGGAGTCCCTAAGGCAGTTCGTTGTTGTCTACAACCTTGTTCTGGCAGCTCCTGCGATGGCGCTGGTGCCAAACTGTAACGGCTCTGCTGTTCCTTTGAATTGATCAGCGACGTGGAGAGGGGGACGTGCTGCATGGGCAACAGCCTGTCCTTCATATGACATCGCCCAGGCTTGCATCCGACCACACATTGACACTGCTCTAGCCGAGGTTTGGAGCAAGCAGCCAACAACCAGGATGCTTCACCCATGGTCAGCCTGAGTGGTTGATTATGTTGGCTGTTACCCATTAGCTTAGGTACAAATCATGATGTAATAGGTGGATACAGGTGAGGAGGGATTTGAAAAGCAGATGGTTGGACAAAGGCCAGGGATGAAAAGACAGAAGACGTGAGATAAATGTATTGAAAAGTTGTGAATTGAAAAGTCAAAGAATGTAATCTTGGTGGAGGGGGAGGGGTGAAATTGGTGCAAGTCTTGGTTGGGGAGAGGGGTGAAATGGGTGTGTGGGGGAGAAAGGGGAATGGAGGTTTTTAGTGGTTAGTTAAATTAGAGAATTCAATGCTCATACCATTGGGTTGGAAGCTACTCAAGCGGAATACGAGGTGCTATTACTCCAGTTTGCATGTGGCCTCACTCTGGCAAAAAAGGGGACAGTCCATGTGAATTTGAGGGCAGTGTGGAAGTTACATAGTAGCAAAGTTAATAAAATGAACAAGTTCTGCATGGTGCAGGAGGCAGCCCCGATGCAGTTGTCGATGTAGTGGAGAAAGATTTGGTGGATGGTGCCAGTGTATGTTGTATGTTTGGAACAAAGACTGTTTGTCATAACTGACAAAAAGGCAGGCATTGCTGGGGCCCATGTGAATGTCCATGACTATACTTTTAACTTGAGTGAAGAAAAGTTGTTTTCACAACATATGATTCAGGGTGACCAAAAGGAAGGCGCAAAGCAGTGAGTAATAAGCTATGATTGGACAATCTGCAATGATAGCTCAGTGAAGGATTGAATTCTACTGGTAGGTGCATGAAGAATTGCTTTTGAAGATAAATGAAGCCTACATGAGCTTCAAGTCATGCTGTATTCTGATTGACTGATATTTAAAGGCATAAGAGAATGTGGTGCATGAGTTCTGGCAGCGAGTTCTGAAGCTACTCAAGCAGATCTCCAAATGGCAATAGTGTTCCTTGAAATACCAGTAAATGAAACAATACTGCACAATAGACTCCTAGTTACACGGTGAGTGTGTGCAGAACTACACTATCCAATTTGTCATTCAGTGCAATCTCACTAGATGTGATCACCAGCACAATTGACTAAAGTAAACTTTTTATGGTCCAATGTGTCTATTCAAAAATGTGTTCATTGATCTCGCATCCAGAGTGTATTGTATCCCTCAACAGCACAGAGTCTGATAAATGAATGAATGAATGAATGAATGAATGAATGAATGAATGAATAAGTTTAAGTTTATTGGCCAAGTATGTACACATACAAGGAATGTGCCTTGGTGCTCTGCTCGCAAGTAACAACATAAACAATTAAGAATAAGCATAAAACATTAAAACATTAAGAATACATCATTACAGTTTAAACATGTGAGTGAAATAAACCAGAGCAAAAAGAGACCACAGAGTTTTGGTTATTGAGTGGAGCTACTACTCACGGAAAAAAAAAATGTTTTTATGTCTGGCTGTGGCTGCTTTGACAGTCCAGAGTCGCCTGGGGTAGGGTACTGACATGGATAGAAAATTGATTGGCAGACAGAAAGCAAAGAGTGGGGATAAATGGGTCCATTTCAGAATGGCAGGCAGTGACTAGTGGGGTACCACAAGGCTCAGTGCTGGGACCGCAGCTATTTACAATATACATTAATGACTTGGATGAAGGGATTAAAAGTAACATTAGCAAATTTGCAGATGACACAAAGCTGGGTGGCAGTGTGACCTGTGACGAAGATGCTATGAGGTTGCAGGGTGACTTGGACAGGTTGTGTGAGTGGGCGGATGTGGATGTGGATAAGTGTGAGGTTATCCACTTTGGTGGTAAGAATAAGAAGGCAGAATATTCATAACAAGAGGAGTTGAGTATAGGAGCAAAGAGGTCCTTCTGCAGTTGTACAGGGCCCTAGTGAGACTGCACCTGGAGTACTGTGTGCAGTTTTGGTCTCCAAATTTGAGGAAGGATATTCTTGCTATTGAGGGAGTGCAGCGTAGGTTTATTAGGTTAATTCCCAGAATGGCGGGACTGTCGTATGTTGAAAGACTGGAGCGACTAGGCTTGTATACACTGGAATTTAGAAGGACGAAAGGGGATCTTATTGAAACATATAAGATTATTAAGGGTTAGGACACGTTAGAGGCAGGAAACATGTTCCCAATGTTGGGGCAGTCCAAAACCAGGGGTCACAGTTTAAAAATAAGAGGTAAGCCATTTAGAACGGAGATGAGGAAAAACTTTTTCAGTCAGAGAGTTGTGAATCTGTGGAATTCTCTGCCTCAGAAGGCAGTAGAGGCCAATTCTCTGAATGCTTTCAAGAGAGAGCTAGATAGAGCTCTTAAGGATAACGGATTCAGGAGGTATGGGGAGAAGGCAGAAATAGGGTACTGATTGAGAATGATCAGCCATGATCACATTGGATGGTGGTGCTGGGTCGAAAGGCCGAATGGCCTACTCCTGCACCTATTGTCTATTGTCTATTGTCTATTCCAGAGGGAAGTGCTTCAAAGAGTTTGTGGCTAGGGTGAGACGGGTCAGAGATGATCTTGCCCGCTCGCTTCCTGGCCCTTGCAGTGTACAGTTCGTCAATGGGGGGAAGGTTGGAGCCAACAACCTTCTCAGCTGATCGAATGATTCGTTGCTGCCTCCGGATGTCGTGCTTGGTGGCTGAGCCAAACTAGACCATGATGGAGAAGGTGAGGACAGACTCAACGATGGCAGTATAGAATTGGATCATCATTGCCTGTGGCGCAGGAAGTACATCCTCTGTTGTGCCTTTTTGACTGTGGAGTCGATGGTGGCCCCCCATTTAAGATCCTTGGAGATGCTGATTCCAAGGAACTCAAATAACTCCACAGATGTGACTGTGGTGCTGTTGATGGTGAGTGGGGGGAGGGGAGGGGGAGCTCTCCTAAAGTCTATAATTAGTTCCACGGTCTTAAGAGCATTGAGCTCCAGGTCTTTGTGATGGCATCTGGACGCCAGCTGTGTCACTTCCTGCCAGTAGGCAGATTCGTCTCCATCCTAGATCAGTCCAATCAGCAGCAAACTTGAAAAGCTTGACAGAGGAGTCTGTGGAGGTGCAGTCGTTGCTGTAGAGAGAGTAAAGGAGAGGGGAGAATAGGCAGTGTAAAGGAGTGTTCTCTGACACACTGTAACCTTTACTGGTAGTTTATTATAGCACATGGCACACACGTCCCAGCACTGACTGCATCCAGCCTTCAGACGTACCGGGACCTAAAAGGGTGGAACAAAGGGAGGAGACTACAGTTGTACTAATAGGATGGGGCGTGGTTAGTGGTGATAAGGTAGCTACAGTATAGGTTGCATGCATAACCATCTACATCCTTCCCCTTACAATTCAAACAAGTTACTACAGTAGCAGGATTATTATACAGTACCTGCAAAGCTAGACATATTCTCCGTAGCGAGCCGGAGGTTTTACAATCCGACCCGAGCGAGTGCGCACAGCACCTTCACCCTCCCCGCCCGAAAGAGTAGGAGGGGGGACAAGAACAGAAACAGGAGGAGAGAAGCTGGGTGGAGAACCCAGCTTGCAGGGGGAACGGAGAGACACAGGAGAGCCAGGCGAAAATGAAGGGGTAGAACGAGTTGAAGTTGGAGAGAGAGAAGATTTTGCAGGGGACAACAGAGCCTGGGGAGCAAGCCCGGGAGGAGCAGGGGGGGCTACCCGAGGCAAAAGGACCGACCGTGGCATGCAGGGAGCAGAGGGTACGTTAGTGGAGGAAGGCTCGACACGCGATGGAGGGGTATACGGAACCGCAGGAGGTGGTTTGGGCTCGTTAACCGCCAACAGGTGCTGGCGGCTGCGTCTGTAGACAGTCCCTTCGAAATCCACGAGGTAGGAACGTGGCGCGGTGTCAAACCCGACGACGGTGGCAAGTCGGGAATAGCCGGTGGACGTCTGCAAACGGACGACCTGTCCCGGCATCAGTGGAGAAAGAGGGCGGCAGGATTTATCATGCGACCGTCGCTGGATCTCGTGTTTTTGGGCAATACGTTTCTGGACATCAGCAGGCTGCAGGACTTTAGGCATCAGGGACTGCTGGGCAATAGGCATCGGAGGGCGGACAACTCGGGACATGAGTCGCTGGGCAGGGGATCCCATGGAAATGTCTCGAGAAATGTTGCGAAGGTTCAGGAGACACTGATAGAAATCCCCGTTCGAGAGGCGGGTTTGTTCAAGCAGGTGCTTAGCGCTCCGGACCGCCCGTTCCGCTAGACCATTGCTTTGAGGGTACTCCGGGCTGCTAGTGAAATGATTAAAGTTCCACTTTGTGGCAAACGCTCGAAACTCAGCGCTGGTGAACTGGCGACCGTTGTCTGTCTGCAGCCGGACAGGGGAACCAAACGTGGCAAAGTGGCGGCGAAGCTTGCTGATCACCATCTCGGAGGTGATGGCAGGGAGGAAGTCCACCTCGAACCAATTCGAGTAAGAGTCTACTAGCACAAGGTATTGCTTACCACGCCAGTCGAAAATGTCGGCAGCCAGAGAAGTCCCGAACCGCTGATTGCCGACCGCTCTGTTTTGCGTGCCTATGGGGGAGAGGAACTAACACCTGTGGGAAGGTCGCCCTCCCCACAGGTGTTAGTTCCTCTCCCCCATAGGCACGCAAAACAGAGCGGTCGGCAATCAGCAGCTCATTATTCCTTATCCGGTGGAACAGCTTTGTTGACATTACGTTCACCTTCGCCCCCGTGTCGAGTTTAGCAGAGAAACACTTATTGTTGACAGTTATGTTCACAGAAGGATCGGGGAGGCGAGATCGGCTGTGGAGGAGAGTGTAAATACTTACATCTCCCGTGGAAAAGCTGGGCTCAGAGTCCATCTCGCTATCAACCTGCAAAAGATTGTCTAGGAGTTGTCTGGGAGCTGAGGGAACTTTCCCACGGGATCGGCAGGCAGCTGCAAAATGGTTTCTTCTCCCGCAGAAATTGCATGTCTTCCCAAGGGCTGGGCACTGTGATTCTGAGGAGTGTACGTAGCTGCAGTTAGGACACTTGTTAGATCTTGGGTCCCGGGGTGTGCGAACGGGCCGCTGTGGAGGGCGAAAGTTCTCCCTCATCCGTCGTTGTCCAGCAACTCCAGTTAAATTTACGGCTCGGTTGTCAGACCCCCTCTGTCCGTGAGGATGGTGGACCACTTCGGCAATGCGGCACGCATGCATTGCTTGAGTCAGGGTTAGGTCAGGCCGTTGCAGCAGGTCGGCACGCAGCTTCTGATCGACCATACCGGTAACGAGAATGTCTCTGACGAGCTGGTCGCGCATGGTTTCGAATCGGCACCGCTGGGCAAGGTGTCGCAGGTCGGCAATGAAGCATTCAACAGGTTCATCCGGCTGTTGCTTGCGTGAGAAGAACCTGGCCCGCTCCAGTATACGGTTGGAGGGCAGGTCGCATAGCTCCGCGAATTTGCGCAAAAGACATACCGGGTCGTCGGCCGATTCAGCTGGCTCGACCGGCTGGTCGTTGTCATCCAGGACCGCTGGTGCATAGACAAAGGCTTGAGCTCTCTTCATTGCGTCGGGACCGGCCAGGTTGAGCAAAAGTGATGCTTTGACCGCGGCTGGGTCGTTCCGGTTCGCAATATTGACGTAGTGAGTGTAGTCCATCACAAAAGTCGACCATCGTTCCGCAATGTCGGCATCGAAGACAAGGGGAGATGGCTTTCGGCATGAGGACGCCATATCGAGGGAAACCCGAAACTGGGCACTAACGGGAACAAAATAAATGAAAACCGGTAAACGGGAAACGCTCGCATCCCACTTCTGACACCATGTAAAGGAGTGTTCTCTGACACACTGTAACCTTTACTGGTAGTTTATTATAGCACATGGCACACACGTCCCAGCACTGACTGCATCCAGCCTTCAGACGTACCGGGACCTAAAAGGGTGGAACAAAGGGAGGAGACTACAGTTGTACTAATAGGATGGGGCGTGGTTAGTGGTGATAAGGTAGCTACAGTATAGGTTGCATGCATAACCATCTACAGGCAGCCTTGTGGTGCTCCTATGCTGAGGGTCTGCGGGTCCAAGATGTGCTTTCCCAGCCTCACATGCTGCTTCCTGTCTATCAGGAAGTTGGTGATCCACTAACAGAGGGGTTCAGGCACAGTCAACTGGGAGAGTTTGGAGTGTAGTAGCTCTGGCACAATGGTGTTAAATGCAGAGCTAGACAGTGGAAGCTGCAAATCTGAGACCTAAAGTGTAATAAAGAAATACTTGGAACCAACCCAAAAGATCATTTGTCTATTCCCTCGGCAGATGTTATCTGACCTGTTGAGTTTTTCCAACACCTTGTGTTTTGCTCAGGATCCCCTTATTTGCAGTTTCTTGTGTCCCCATAAATCCACCAGCTGGCCTTGGCAGTGACAATCAGACTGTATGGCAAATCAAATTATTTGCATGTTTTTACATACTTGGCTAATAAATTAATTACAATTACAATTACAATTACACATGAAAGGACATGGTCATATTACAGTAAGAAAGAAAAATGGGAATTAATTCTTGATAATTAAAGTAGATCTTATTTTGCACATTCCAGAAGTGAATCTCTAGCCATGAGTTATTAAAATATATTGAGCCCAACGTTTGCAGGGCTATATCCCTGAGCATTTTTTGGCAGCAGACTCAAAGGCCTGTTAATCAGCATCTGAGGAATATGTGAAACATCGAGTCAAACTAAACTTCATGCAAAGATTATTTAACCCCCCTGGGAAATTAACATTTAAATACACCAACCTCAATGCATTTACCCTTCCTTTTTTCTTATTTAGTTGAAATTGAGATTCATCATAGTCTTAAATATTCTTTTTGCCAGGAACACAAACTAGATTCAGAAATCGGTAGACTCAATGGGCTGAATGGCCTAATTCTGCTCCGATGACCTATGAACTTAAGAAGATTCCCTGGTTCTGGAAATCATAAAGGGAAAGATTAAAGGCACAAAATTGCTTACTTTTCACCATGTTCCCTGTTTCTCTTGAATGACATTGAATAGAAAGATTGCAGCCCTTTCCAATTTAACACTATAACTAATTATTGTACACATTTTGAAAGTTTTGCTAATGGCCCAAGCTGTTCTGCTTCAGGAAACATATCTGCTATGACAAATGAAGGCCCTCAAGTATTGATAATCAGAATTTTCCCTTGTGACCTTTAGCAGCTTTTACTGAGGTGTGAGCTACATCATTTCTCTCTTGAACAGATTACGATCTTAGATATAAAATGGATTTTTGCAGATTATGATGTTTTATGGGCCTAGAAATTCCTGGAAGTGGACTCTTTCACGACCAGCACGTCTTCATGGATGCAGCGGAGGTCTTACTGGCATGCAAAAATAAAATGTTTGTCTCACTTGCCCCATAGAACAGCTGCAAAAGAACAAACCCATCTTCCCCTAAAAGTTAATATTAGCATATCCGCAGATATATTTCAATATATTAGCTATGCTTGCATGATTTCAATTGTGGCTTAAGACTTTGCAAGGTGCCTTTGTCCTCAACTGCTATAAATAACTACCAAACTATATGCAGAAGTACCTGCATGCCAATCGCTTTAAACAACTATTAATGAAATATGCACAAACACGAACAAGCTTTTCTAAGAAGAAACAACTCTATCAGAAAGGCTAGGCATATTACTGCATCTAAGATGTTATTGCACTTTTCAAGTAAACTGAAAGGATAATGGGAAGCTAACAGTCTGGATATAAACGCTAAGTTGGTGAAAACATTCAGAGTTCAGAAAATTAAACCTACAATGTGGCAACTGATTTCAAAATGATGCTTCATTCGGAGCGGTACATTTCAGAGTAAAAATTCAATGATGTACTCATTGACCCATTGTCTGCATTTGTGAGTGACACTGATTGCCAAATTCCACTTCTTCCTTCACGCTGCTGCCTTGGGAGATGGAATATTGCTGAAACTCAGCGTTCCTTCAAATACAACATCGGGAATTTTCCTATAGCCCAACAGAATGACGAATAGGTGTTGGAAATGCAAAACCTAGCTTATTTACTAGTCTTACCCTGGAGCTAACTGAGAAAACCAAACAAACATCAAACAGATTTATGATTCAGCAACTTTATTAGTTAGTTGGGTTAGCTGAAACTGCTTTATATATGCCGGGCCATGAATAGGTTTGCATTCAATACAGGTTTGTAGCTATGCTACTAATTCCAGTTTATTTGTAACTCACATTTAGCCACATATAGTATATGTGTAGATTTTTGCTTTTTGATTTGTAGGTTCAGCTTAATGCACATGTAATCAATTTTAAATCACTTGCTGGGGATGATAGTATATGTCATATACTATCATCCCCAGCATGATTTAAAATTGATTACATGTGCATTAAGCTGAACCTACAAATCAAAAAGCAAAAATCTACAATTGCAGGAAATCTGGAAAGTTTTGCCTCCGTCTTGGGTAACTATCTGGGAGCTGAGGTTCCATCAATCCCCAGTCTGGCAAAGGGTGAGTTTTGCCAAGCTGCATGGAAAAGGAGATAAAGTGCTGGAGTAACTCAGCGGGTCAATCTGCATCTCTGGAGAATATGAATAGGTGATCTTTCGGGTTGGAACCCTTTTTAAGACTGAAGAAGGGTCCTAACATGAAACGTCATTATTTTATGTTCTCCAGAGATGCTGCCTGACCCATTGAGTTTCTACAGCACTTTATGTCCTTTTGTGGAAATCAGCATCTGCGGTTCCTTGTTTCTGCAGCTGTGTAAAATGGTCCACTCAGTTGGATCCTGTCATAACATTTATCTCTTGCAGAAAACATTGATTTATGCTTATAGACATTCCTCAACACAATCTCCAGTAGTCGGAACAGAATGATTTGGCTGAGCAGAATTATTTTTTTCCAAATTTGCAAATAATACTGAGCTCTGTGAGATAAGTGAGTATAAAGAGGATGAAAAAAGAGGCTTCTTGCATGGGAAAGAACATGGCAAATGGAATATAATGTTGAGAAATAAGTGGTCATCCATGTATGTGTACTCGATAGAAAAGCAGATTATTTGTTAAAGCGTAGGAGATTGGTTAACGTTCAAAGAACCTACAGTAAGTACCTGAATATCAGCCTGAAGAAGGATCCCGACCCGAAACGTCACCTATCCATGTTCTCCAGACCCACTGCCTGACCCACTGAGTTACTCCAGCACTTTGTGTCTTTTTTTGTAAACCAGCATCTGCAGTTCCTTGCGTCTCCACCTGGAATATTATATACAAATTAATCTCCTTACCCAAAGCGGGAATTGACTTGCCTTATTGACCACCAGGGAACACCACACGATGGCTGCTTCGCCAACAGTATGTCTTCGGCTTTTTCATTCTTGGTGTTTTTAATTTGTTGTAAAATATATGTCGTAGTTTATCTGTAGTTTTTGTATTTGTGGGGGGTGGTGGGGGGGGGGGAGGAAGCTTTTTTTAATCTCTTTCCTCAACGGAGATGCAACTTTGTCTGTGTCGTATCTCCGTCCACACTGCGGCCTAACATTGTGGAGTTGGCGGCCTCTTGTTTGGGACTTCTAGAACTCCAAAACTGCGGAGCCTGCTGACTTTAACAGCTTGGAGCAGGCGATCCCTTTGCCAGGGGTCAGCCTTCGGTGCTCCAACCTGCGAGAGCTGTGGACCTTAACATCGTGAAGCTCACGGTCACTGGTAAGGGACCGATTTCGGGAACTCCAAGCCGCATGAGTTTCAACCGTCCCGACGTGGGAGCTCGATTGTCTGCCGCGGATGGTTTGACTCCCCCGACTGCGGGAGGAAAGGAGGAATGAAGATAAGACTTTATTGACTTCATTCACAGTGGGGAATGTGGAGGAGCCGTTGTGGTGGATGTTTATGTCAGATTTTTATGTAGTTGTGTGTCTTGTTGCTTTTTTTGGTATGACTGTATGGCAAACCAAATTCCTCGTATGTTGCAAAACATACTTGGCTAATAAATTACGATTATGATTATGATGATTATGATTATAGTGAGCGCAGGGAAGGTTCACTTGATTGGTTTCAGGGAGGCCAGATTTGCTATTTGGGGGATAGATGGAGTAGACTAGGGCTGCAGACTCTAGAATGAGGAAAATTGAGAGGGGATCATCAAAACACACAGATTTTTTTTAAGAGGGCTTGACAGACTGGATACAGAGAAGATATTCTCTAATCCAGCAGTCCTAGTTGTTGTGTTCATTCACATACAAATCATTTTGGATCAAGAAATATGGGGTTTGTGCTGAAAAATGGTGTTGAGGAAGAACATCCACTATGATCATAATGATTGGCATTGCAGTTCAAAGAGTTAGGTAGCCTACTCCTGCTCCTACGTTTTATCTTCTCATCTACTTAGTCCAATGTCAAACCACGTGAGAATATTGTATTTTGGCACAAACAATGGGGATAGATCTCATGGCCAAGTATCCAAGAAGTCACCTGATCCTCCCCAACAGGTTAGTTCCAAGCCTGGAGAGTTAGATAGAGGAATCTCTGTTCATTACATATTTCTGAGCATCATGTGACATGACGACAGTCGGACAGAAGGATATGAACATTAGTGGGAGGGTAATGTATGGTTTCTTTAAAACAGTCAGAGTCTTTGGAAAAGAGTTAATGAATTACTCAAAAGAAAAAACACATTCTAAAAACACACTTGATCACTTTGGGCTTGAAAGAAGTGATGTTGCATGTTTATTATATTAAGATAATATTTACTGTATTTTTGATGTTGGGTAGTCACTTAAGCTTGAACTGGAATCAGTTAATTAAGTTTAAAGAAACATTTCTTGGAACTGTCATGACCTTGGGTTTCTGGTTTCCACAGGGAACTTGTTTCCCAATATTCCTGACCCTCTGCAGGGAAATCTGAACAAACCCTGCCACAAATTTTCATTAGAAAATCGAGGAGCCTGCAATTCCTCTTCTGCTTTGTGCCATTGAAGAATGGCCTTCCAGGTCAGAGTGAGTCTGGAATGGCTGCCAGCTCCTGATATAGCCATTTTAAGAAGTGCAAGCTCAGCTTTCAGTATTGGTTCTCTGCAGTGGCAGGCAGTCACTTAATAAGTTCTGACAGGCAGCAGTCGTCTGTTTTGCTTGTAGATAAGATTCTGCCTGCAACACATCACATTTTCTGCACCTGCTTCAAGGACTGTCTGGTGCTGCCATAAGCATAATGATATACAGCACAAGAAACAAGCCCTTCAGTCCAATTCATCCATGCTGGTAGAATGCCAGTCTGACCTAGTCCTATTTGCCCACGTTTGGCCCATCACCATCATCTGTGTGAAAAAACTTGTCCATCAGTTCCCTTTTAAATCTCCCCTCTCACTTACACCAATGCCCTCTAGTTTTGGATTCCCCTACACCAGGACAAAGACTAAGACCATTCATCTTTCATCTATGGCCCTCATGATTTTATGATAAGTTCATATGCCATCCCCTAGCCTTCTTCATTCCAGGATAAACAGTCCCAGCCTACCAGTCTCTCCTTGTAACATAAACCCTCCAGTCCGAGGAACGTCCTTGAAAATAATTTCTGCACCCTCTCTAGCTTAATCACATCCTTTTTATAGTACGGTAACTGGAACTGCACACCATGGAAGCAATCTTGCCAATATTTTGTAGTGCTGTAACACAGGTATGTAGGTTAATTGGCTGGGTAAATGTAAAAATTGTCCCTAGTGGGTGTAGGATAGTGTTAATGTACGGGGATCACTGGGCGGCACGGACTTGGAGGGCCGAAAAGGCCTGTTTCCGGCTGTAGATATATGATATGATAACTCTTGTACACAATGCCCCGCTGACAAAGACAAGCATGTAATAAGTCTTTGCCAGCACCTTGACCACCTGCATCACCACTCTCAGGGCAAGTCGCCACCCTCCTCCTTGCTCCATGATATCATCTTTCCTTTCAAGGACAATCATAAAACAGAAATATTCCCAGTCCTTCACTGCTCCTTGTGAACGAGGAACCAATGAGAAAGAGGAGGAGGTTCCTTTTCATATTCCTGTGGTAGGTCCTTGTGCTGGTCTGGGAGAAGGACTGGATGCAGGGCATGGAAGTCACAGAGTCAGTGGACAAGAGTGCCAATTATGATGGGAGATGCACTGAATCATAAAGGCTTTGTTTTACTTTCAAAGCAATAGACAATAGACAATAGACAATAGACAATAGACAATAGACAATAGACAATAGACAATAGACAATAGGTGCAGGAGTAGGCCATTCGGCCCTTCGAGCCAGCACCGCCATCCAATGTGATCATGGCTGATCATTCTCAATCAGTACCCCGTTCCTGCCTTCTCCCAATACCCCCTTCTGAATTCCATTCAACAATTATTCCTGTAGAAGACCTTCTGTAATGCTTTCTGGACATATTCATTCACAATGTTCTAATAAGCCTTAGTATAGCTCGTATAATATTTTCTGCTCTTTAACTCTTGTTACTATTTCTTCAGTTCGTTGCAGTGGACTAAATATCTCAATTCTCTGTGCTTTTCAGCATGAGGAGATAATGCATACTGAGATCATCACTCCCAAAATCTTCTCTAGCAATTTCCTTCATTAAATCAGAAAGGTGAACCAGATAATTGCGCCCCTCACCTTCATTCTTTTAACATTTCATGCCTTGGGAACATAATTCAGCAACTTTACACTGATCACAATCACCTTTCCCACCGCCATAATATCCAAGCTCCTGTATTTTTCCCTCATTGCCTCTCCAACATTACGTCTGGGGATCATAATGTTGGAGACCGGGAATCCAACAATTTGCTCCAGTTAACTGGTAAAATTGTATCCTTCCTCATTAGCTCCCACAGATCTCCTCACTTCACCTTAATGACATCCCCGATTGCTCATTGATTTTATGACGCCTGCCTTCAGTAATAAACCTCTCTATCACCTTTTCTGTCTCTGGATTTTCTTTTAGCCATGAGTTCTCAAACAGACTTCTCAGTCCATGTTTCCACCCTTTCTTTGCAAGGGCTGTTCCTTCAGCCGCTAGGTCTACAACCTCCAAATGCATACTTACGCCATGTAGATCTTGTCAGAGGCTTCACCACAAGCCAAGTAAATCACATCCATTGCCTTGACCTATTTGATACATTTTGTTACTTCTTCAAAGAATTCAATCAAATCAAATTGACAAACCCATGTTTGCTGCCTCTGATTAGTCCCTGTCTTTCCAAATGATTCTTAATCTTCACCTCAGAATAGTTTCTATTATTTTCTGTATATGGTATGCTTGCCTTCATTGGTTGGGGCATTGAATATACTGTAAGATTCAGGAAGGCACGTTGCAGCTTAATAGGTCTTTGGTTAGGTGGCATTTGGATTATTGAGTGGAGTTCTGGTCCCCCTTTGAAGAAAGGATGTGGAGGCTTTGGAGAGGGTACTGGAATGCTGCCCAGTTTAGAATGCATTAACTATAAGAAGATGTTGGACAAATTTGGATTGTTTGCTGTGATCTGGCAGAGGCTGACAGGAGACCTAAAAGAAGTTCATGAATTTATAAGAGGCATAGATCAGGTACACAGCCAGAACCTTTTTTCTCGGATGGAAATGTCAGAGACTGGAGGGCATATTTCTAAGGTGAGAGGGGCAGACTAAAGGAGATATGCAGGAACAGAGAGTGATGGTGCCTGAAATGCACTGCCAGGGGTGGTGGTGGAGGAGGAGGAGGCAGATACCATAGTGGCATTTAAGAGGTTTTTGGACCGGTACATGGATATGCTGGGAATGGAAGGATATGGATCATGTGCAGGCAAAGGAGATTATGTTACTTGGCCTCATGTTTGACACGGACATTGTGGGCTGAAGGGTCTGTTCTGCTCTCTACCATTGATGCTAGGCTCATGGGGCTAAATTACCCATGCTTGTCCTTAATTTAACTCTGTGCATATCAATATTTACCCTTAATACTCTACCTAGAAATAACAATCCAGATGTATTACCTGCTGGAAAATTATTTACTTTTAGCCAGAACCTATGCAGAATTAGACTGTAATTTAGCATCATAAATAAATCACCACAAGCTGGAAATTACTCCTGGAAATATGAGCTGATGAACACTTGACATTTGCCAGCTTGTTAGAAGATCTGTTATTTGAACTAAGGCACTAATCCATTCATTTTCAATGATCGAGGAAGGTGTTCATTGAAAAATTAGGATGTTACATAATCATCCTTCTGTTAACATCATCAATATTTAAAGTTTCAGAAAACTTTACACATGCTTTTCTAACACATCTCTAATATTGCCATGAAATAATAATCAAAGATCTGCAGATACTGGAATTCTGAAAATAAAACGTCACAGTGATGCAGCTGGCAGAGTTGCTGTCTTACAACACCAGAGACCTGGTTCGATCCTGAACACGGGTGCTTTCTGTACAGAGTTTGTATGTTCTCCCCGTGACCTGCATGGGTTTTCTCCAGGTGCTCCAGTTTCCTCCAACACTCCAAAGACCTACAGGTCTGCTTGTTCATTTCCTTCAGTAAAAAAAAAAGTACATTTTACCTAGTGTATGTTGATAGTGTTAGAGTGCGGGAATCACCTGTCGGCATGGCTCGGTGGGCCAAAGGGCCTGTTTCTGCACTGTATCTCTAAAATAAATAAAACACAAAATGCTGGAAATATTCAGCAAGGCACCCAGCATCTGTAGAGAGAGAAACCAAATTAAACTTTCAAGTCGGTCCCTTCGTTAGAACTAGCAAAATGAGATAAAAAGTTAATTTCATGTTGTTCAGAGGATACAAAGGGAAGGATAGCGAAAATTTGTGAGATGGCATGAGCAGGGTTGCCAAGGTTTACAGAGCTGTCTGGTTAATAGCGTAGTGAGGGAACTTAGTGAGGTGAACAAAAAACAAAAGAGACACGTTAAAACTATTAATTGCTCTTCAGAATCAGAAACCAAAGCAGAATGCTGGAAATGACCAGCAAATCAGATAATGGCTGTTGAGACCGAATATTAGCGGACTTAATATTACCGATGGATTACCATATAACCATATAACCATATAACAACTACAGCACGGAAACAGGCCCGTTCGGCCCTATCAGTCCACGCCGACCACTCTCCCTGACCTAGTCTCATCTACCTGCACTCAGACCATAACCCTCCAATCCCCTCTTATCCATATACCTATCCAATTTACTCTTAAATAATAAAATCGAGCCTGCCTCCACCACTTCCACTGGAAGCCCATTCCATACAGCTACCACCCTCTGAGTAAAGAAGTTACCCCTCATGTTAACCCTAAACTTTTGTCCCTTAATTCTGAAGCTATGTCCCCTTGTTGGAATCTTCCCCACTCTCAAAGGGAAAAGCCTACCCACGTCAACTCTGTCCGTCCCTCTCAAAATTTTAAAAACCTCTATCGTCCCCCCTCAACCTTCTACGCTCCAAAGAATAAAGACCCAACCTGCTCAACCTCTCTCTGTAACTTAAGTGCTGAAACCCAGGCAACATTCTAGTAAATCTCCTCTGTACCCTCTCCATTTTGTGGACATCCTTCCTATAATTTGGCGACCAGAACTGCACACCATACTCCAGATTTGGCCTCACCAATGCCCTGTACAATTTTAACATTACATCCCAACTTCTATACTTGATGCTCTGATTTATAAAGGCAAGCATACCAAACGCCTTCTTCACCACCCTATCCACATGAGATTCCACCTTCAGGGAACAATGCACAGTTATTCCCAGATCCCTCTGTTCCACTGCATTCCTCAATTCCCTACCATTTACCCTGTACGTCCTATTTTGATTTGTCCTACCAAAATGCAGCACCTCACACTTATCAGCATTAAACTCCATCTGCCATCTTTCAGCCCACCCTTCCAAAAGGCCCAAGTCTCTCTGTAGACTTTGAAACTCTACTTCATTATTAACTACACCACCTATCTTAGTATCATCTGCATATTTACTAATCCAATTTGCCACACCATCATCCAGATCATTAATGTAAATGACAAACAACAGTGGACCCAACACAGATCCTTGGGGTACTCCACTAGACACTGGCCTCCAACCTGACATACAATTGTCAACCATTACCCTCTGGTATCTCCCATTCAGCCATTGTTGAATCCATCTTGCAACCTCACTATTAATACCCAACGATTTAACCTTCTTAATCAACCTTCCATGTGGAACCTTGTCAAATGCCTTACTGAAGTCCATATAGACAACATCCACAGCCTTGCCCTTATCAATTTCCCTGGTAACCTCTTCAAAAAATTCAAGAAGATTAGTCAAACATGACCTTCCAGGCACAAATCCATGTTGACTGTTTCTAATCAGGCCTTGTTTATCCAAATAATTATATATATTGTCCCTGTATCTTTTCCATTAATTTTCCCACCACAGACGTCAAACTAACAGGTCTATAATTGCTAGGTTTACTTTTAGAACCTTTTTTAAACAAAGGCACAACATGCGCAATGCGCCAATCTTCCGGCACCATCCCCGTTTCTAATGACGTTTGAAATATTTCCGTCATAGCCCCTGCTATTTCTGCACTAACTTCCCTCAATGTCCTAGGGAATATCCTATCAGGACCTGGAGACTTATCCACTTTTATATTTTTCAAAAGTGTCCGTACCTCCTCTTCTTTAATCCTCATAATTTCCATCACTACTCTACTTGTTTCGCTTACCTCACATAATTCAATATCCTTCTCCTCGGTGAATACCGAAGAAAAGAAATTGTTTAATATCTCCCCCATTTCTTCCGGCTCAGCACATAGCTGTCCACTCTGACTCTCTAATGGACCAATTTTATCCCTCGCTATCCTTTTGCTATTGACATATCTGTAGAACCCCTTGGGGTTTACTTTTACATTACTTGCCAAAGCAGCCTCATATCTTTTTTTCGCTTTTCTAATTTCCTTCTTAAGATTCCTTTTACATTCTTTATATTCCTCAAGAACCTCATTTACTCCCTGCCGCTTATATTTATTGTATATCTCCCTCTTTTTCCGAACCAAGTGTCCAATTTCCCTAGAAAACCACGGCTCTTTCAAATTATTATTCTTTCCTTTCCACCGAACAGGGACATAAAGACTGTACTCTCAAAATTTCACCTTTAAATATCCTCCATTTCTCTATTATATCCTTTTCATAAAACAAAAAGTTCAATTTCACTCCTTTTAAATCCTTTCTCATCTCCTCAAAATTAGCCTTTCTCCAATCCAAAATCTCAACCCTTGGTCCAGATTTGACCTTCTCCATAATTATATTGAAACTAATGGCATTGTGATCACTAGACCCAAAGTGCTCCTCAACACATACCTCCGTCACCTGACCTGTCTCATTTCCTAACAGGAGGTCCAACACTGCCACTTCTCTGGTAGGTACCTCTACGTATTGCTGCAAAAAACTATCCTGCACACATTTTACAAACTCCAAACCATCCAGCCCTTTAACAGAATGTGATTCCCAGTCTATATACGGAAAATTGAAATCACCCACAATCACTACTCTGTGCTTACTACTAATATCTGCTATCTCCTTACATATTTGCTCTTCCAATTCTCGTTCCCTATTTGGCGGTCTATAATACACCCCTATAAGTGTTGCTAAACCTTTCTCATTTCTGAGTTCCACCCAAACAGCCTCCCTAATCGAGCCTTCTAGTCTGTCCTGCCAAAGCACTGCTGTGATATCCTCCCTGACAAGCAATGCAACACCCCCACCTCTTGCCCCTCCGATTCTATCACATCTGAAACAATGAAATCCTGGAATATTTAATTGCCAATCGCAACCCTCCTGCAACCATGTTTCACTGATCGCCACAACATCATACTTCCAGATGTCAATCCAGGCTCTAAGCTCATCCACCTTTCTTACAATGCTCCTAGCATTAAAATATACACATTTAAGGGACCCATCATTTCTTATTCTCAGTTTATTTCTTTTCACTTCTTTCTCTCCTACATATTGGGTCTGAGTGTTTCCCTTTTCTGCCTCCTGCCTCACACACTGCCTATTAGCTATCTGTGTTTGAGTCCCTCCCCCCAACCGTACTAGTTTAAAGTCTCCACAATTACCTTAGCAAATCTCCCCGCCAGGATATTGGTTCCTCTCAGGTTCAGATGCAACCCGTCCTTTTTGTACAGGTCATACTTCCCCCAGAAGAGGTCCCAATGATCCAGAAACTTGAATCCCTGCTCCCTGCAACAGTTCCTCAGCCACGTATTTATCCTCCACCTCACTCCATTCCTATTCTCACTATCGCGTGGCACAGGCAGTAAGCCTGAGATTATTGCTTTGGAAGTCCTTTTTTTTAACTCTCTTCCTAGCCCCCTAAATTCTCCTTTCAGGACCTCTTCCCTTATCCTACCTATATTGTTGGTACCTATATGTACCACGACCTCTGGCTCCTCTCCCTCCCCTTTCAGGATATCCTGGACACGCTCAGACACATCCCGGATCGATCTGGCTGCCTTTGATACAAACAAGAAAAGTGAGTGATCTGAAATAGCTGCGTCTAATATTAAGTCTCAAAAGTTGTGACCTACATTTCATAACTTTACTTATCCAACTTCCCTCACTAATCAATTAACTCGTTGGCTCAGAAAACATTGGGATCAACAAAAAATATATTTTTTACATGGCACGGTGGCACGGTGGTAGAGTTGCTGCCTTACAATGCCAGAGACCTGGGTTCGATCCTGACTATGGGTGTTGTCTGTACGGAGTTTATACATTCTTCCTGTGACCATGTGGGCTTTCCCCGTGTGCTCTGGTTTCCTCCCACATTCCAATGACGTACAGGTTTGTTGGTTAATTGGGTTTGGTAAAGATTGTGAATTGTTCCTAGTGTGTAGGATTGTGCTAGTGTACGGGGTTCACTGGTTGGCGCAGACACAGTGGGCCGAAGGGCTTGCTCCTGCACTGTGTCTCAAAACTAAACTAAACCGTGCAGCTCTGGTCTCACCCTGACGGAGATATTCATCTTCTCCTATTCATTCCCGCTTCCATCTCTGCAACTTAAAAAGTACTTGTTTTCTCACGTACCCAATTCTTCCGAAGGGTTTTAGATCTGACATTTTAACGCTGTTTCTCTTTCCATCGACACAGGCTGACCTGTTGACAGCATTTTCTGTTTTTATTTCTAACAGCAGATGAACAAGTTGGCAGCTGGAGAATTGGGATAGATGGCAATAATATTACTTGTGGGTTATAGACAGTTGCATAAATTTGAGTGTCTAAATAATCACAATCACTCATGAAAGTAAACCAAGTTTTCTACTATTAGCTGATGTGCTTATGGCCACGGTAGTAATAAAGTGCTAAAGAAAGTGTTCAACCCTGCTTGCCTTCTTTGGTCTGGACATTGAGTATAAGAATCAAGAAGTCATCATGCAGCTCTAGAAGACTTTGGTTGGGATGCATTTGGAGTATTGCTTTGCAGTTCTGGTTGCTCCATAACAGGAAGAATGTGGAAGCTTTAGAGAGAGCGCCAAAGAGATTTACCAGAATGCTGCCTGGTTGAGGGGACATTAGCTACAAGGAGAGGTTGGACAAACTTAGATTGTTTCCACTGGAACATTGGAGGTTGAGAGGAGATCTGATCGAAGTGCATCAAATTATGAGGGGCATAATCATTATGAAATGTGCAATTACTAAAGAGTACAGCTTTAAGGTGAGAGAGACTAAGTTCAAAGGAGGTGTGTGGGGACAGAGAGGTGCCTGGAATGCACTACCGATGATGGTACTGATAATGGCATTTAAATTACTTTTAGATAGGCACACGGATACGCAGGGAATGGAGGAATATAGATCATGTGAAGACAGATGAGATTAGTTTATCTTGACATCACGTTCAGCACAGACATAGTGAGTGGAAATGCCTGTTCCTGTGTTGTGCTATGTTTTATGTTCAATGCTTAGTTTAGAGATACAGTGCGGAAACAGGCCCTTCGGCCCACCGAGTCCGCGCCGACCAGTGATCCCCATATACTAGCACTGTCCTACATACACTAGAGACAATTTCCAATTTTACTGAAGCCAATTAACCTACAAACCTGTACATCTTTGAAGTGTGGGAGAAACTGGAACACCCAGAGAAAACTCGTGCAGGTCACGGGAAGAACGTACAAACTCTGTATGGGCACCACCCGTAGTCAGGATCAAACCTGGGTACCTGGCGCTGTAAGGCAGCAACTCTATGCCCTGCGCCACCGTGCCACCTAGAGTGCTTTAACATTGCATTAATGTGGTGATGTGCTAGATAGCACTGCAAGAAGAGCAGTCGCTTCACAGCTCCAATGATTTGTCTTCAATCCTGATTTCCAACGTGGTCTGTGTGGAGTTTGTTTGTTCTCATTGTGACAACATGGTTTTCCTCCAAATGCTCCACTTTCCATATCCCAAAATGTGTGGATTGGTATTTTACAGCCTCAGTACTAGCCACACTATCTCCAGTGCAGGAGGGTGGTGAATCTAGGGAGAGTTTGTGGGAATGTGGTGAGAATAGGTTACAGGGGAAAAAAACAATGGGGTATGGGATTCTCTGTGGCTTTGACTCAATGGACTGAAATGGCCCCTTTTGTCGTGTGCAATGTTAATAGGTCCTGATATGATGATGCCCCCTGCCAGAGAGTTTTGAACAGCTCCTTCTATTCCATGACACTAGATGAAAATACACACAGTTAATAGGAATCCACATTGTAACAGGTGGAATGATATGTTATTCATTATTTTAAGTTGTAATGGCAGAATGTAGTTTAAATGCAAATGAGTAACTTAAGGAATATGACTTTTATATTCAAGCTAAATTTATTTGAGAATTACATCTGATTTTCATTCATAGGAAAGCTGTCCAACAGTCTTAATTCCTGCAAAAACCTCATTCATAACACTTCTGTCTATTGCAACCTACCCTGCCTATTCTGAATGTGACCAGAGTACAATTTGAATAATTTGATTTGACTTGCCACCATGTTGGAACTGCTACTATTTTCACAGAATTCATTACGCAGCTGAGATCTGTGAATGTCTCATAAATGTTTGCAAATCAGGGTCATTAGGATTGGGTGCAACTTTAACTCGTGTGACTCAGGAGTAAAGCTGCCCATTTGCTTTCAGGCACGGTTTGTCAATGTTGAATGATCTCAGCTGATGTTAATGGAATGGGCCAGCCTCAAAATGAGATTAGCGCCTGGCCTGGCTTGGCCGCATTGCAATCTCCCTGGCCTGCAAGGATGAGTACAGAGAACACATCTGTTTCCAGCCCTTCGTAATATGGACACATCACTCCGATGGGGCGAGTACTGCCATTTTGATCATCAGCCATCAGGCCCTGTGAGGGGGATGAGATGCTGACAGACGCCCTGCTCATTCTCTTGGCCAGGACCAGGAACGCTGTTGCTGCCATACGCAGCCTCCTGCTACAGGAACTGCTGCCTGCTGGCTCATCCTTTCCCAGTGGCTGTTAAAAGTTGCCAGCATCGTTATAACCTCCACCTCGAGCTTCAGTGTGGAGATGCAGCATGGAAGCAGACCCTCCAGCCCACCGAGTCCGCACCAACCAGCTATCCCCACACACTGACACTATTCTACACACACCAGGGACAATTTACATTTATACCAAGCCAATTAACCTATAAACCTGTATGTCTTTGGAGTGTGGGAGGAAACCGGAGGAAACCTATGCAGGTCACGGGGGGGGTGAACATACAAACTCCGTTCAGACAAGCATAGTCAGGATCAAACCTGGGTCTCTGGTGCTGTAAGTGGCTCTACCGGCTACGCTCTACAGTGGCTCTACCGGCTACGCTCTACAGTGGCTCTACCGCTACGCTCTACAGTGGCTCTACCGGCTACACTCTACAGTGGCTCTACCGGCTACGCTCTACAGTGGCTCTACCGGCTACGCTCTACAGTGGCTCTACCGCTACGCTCTACAGTGGCTCTACCGCTACGCTCTACAGTGGCTCTACCGCTACGCTCTACAGTGGCTCTACCGCTACGCTCTACAGTGGCTCTACCGGCTACGCTCTACAGTGGCTCTACAGTGGCTCTACCGGCCACGCTCTACAGTAGCTCTACCGCTACGCTCTACAGTGGCTCTACCGCTACGCTCTACCGCTACTCTCTACCGCTACGCTACTGTGCCGAGCTGTTCCTGGTTGTTGCAGGGAACACCAGCCTCCACTCGTAGTCTGTATCAAAGGACACTGTGATTTCTGAAAAAGCGTCTTGACCCAAAACATCACCTATTCCATTTCTCCAGAAACGGCCTGCTGTCTGACCTGCTGAGTTACTCCAGCTTTATGTGTTTATCTTTGGTATAAAACCAGCATCTGCATTTCCTTCCTGTATATCCTAGCCATTTTAAATAACTCTAGAAGGAACTAAATACTTATCCAATTGCATCCACAGCCAGAAGAAATCAATCAGCAAATTACCCAAATGTAGCTAATGAGCTTTATATAATGTTAATCACCCTTCCAGCTGCTGAACGTATGCTCAGCTTTGTGAGGTCGAGATCTGGAGCTTTGTACATTGAAATGCTCGTGCTGACGTCAAATACTGATTGATGTCACGATCTGCCCACTCTGTGTACATCTGACAAGCATCAGCTGCATTTGTGCTAACATCTCAGTAGGACAGCATCCAGCGTAAGTCATGCCATAAGTGTATGTGTCAGATTTCATTTTGGAAACAATTCAGTAGCTGTAGCACCCAATAAACAAGATCTATACCGCAGCATTTTGCAGCCAAGTGCCCAGAAATTCCCTTGCACAACTCCAAAAAACAAGGAGCTATGGAATTGAAAAGCAATAATTGGCCCAATTGCATGTGTTTAATCACTCTTTGAGAAATTTGATTTCGGAGTTTTCAGTGGGATTCTTGTTTGTTGTGGTAGCTTTCTTTCAGCTTTGGACTTCACTAAGTCACATAATTGGAGTGCAACATATAAAATTTGTCTCCAGCATGATTTCCAGGAACAAAAGACAATATTTTATATTTACTCACAGAACAACCTGGATTCCTTAAACCCTTATCCCTTAACACTGTTCTGTTTTAAATGCTAGCAATAAAACCACATTCTTCAATATTATAGACAATAGACAATAGGTGCAGGAGTCGGCCATTCGGCCCTTCGAGCCAGCACCACCATTCAATGTGATCATGGCTGATCATTCTCAATCAGTACCCCGTTCCTGCCTTCTCCCCATACCCCCTGACTCCGCTATCCTTAAGAGCTCTATCTAGCTCTCTCTTGAATGCATTCAGAGAATTGGCCTCCACTGCCTTCTGAGGCAGTGAATTCCACAGATTTACCCCTTATTTTTAAACTGTGGCCCCTGGTTCTGGACTCCCCCAATATTGGGAACATGTTTCCTGCCTCTAACGTGTCCAACCCCTTAATAATCTTATATGTTTCGATAAGATCTTGATTATTGAGATCTGTAACCTGACTGACAGCCTCAGACAATTGCCAGGGCTGCTTTGCCAGCCATACTAACTCTCAGCCTTACTGGCTTCAGGGTCATCCTGGGCTTCTGTTGCTGACATCGCCATTGCCTTTGCTGCTCACTGCTGCATTAGAAAGTCCCTACTACAGGAACAATAATGCGCCAAATTTGTACCAGGCTTGACCGAATTGTTGCTTCAACCCCTGATTGGTGCCTGTAGCTCAATACTATAACCCTTGACTATAGGCACCAACCAGGGGGTTGAAGCAACAACCCGGGAAACGGATCTCAAAAAAGGGATCTATTCCAGACTGAGATCAATTTAAATTTATTTCACCCATCTTTGGAACTCTAAGCCTATGATGATTGTGGAGGCTGAGTCACTGAATATATTTTTTTAGAGTCACAAGGAACGGCAGATGCTGATTTTTAAAAAAACACAAAGTGCTGGAGAACATGGATGGGTGGGGATTCGGGTCAGAATCCTTTTTCAGAGAATCAATAACTAGAAGGCATAGGTTTCAGTTAAGAAGGGAAAGATTTAATAGGATTTTGTTATTAACAAAACATTTTGGGTTTGAGGAATTGTCCCAACCCAAAATATTGCTTATCCATGTTCTCCAGATTTGCTGCCTGACCCGCTGAGTGAATCCAACATTTTGTGTCTGTACTTTTTTTAGATATTATAGGAATCAAAGGACATGGAGTTGGCACAGGAAAATGATGCTGAGGCAAAAGAATCTTCTGTGATCTAATTAAATTATGGTGCAATTACGAGAGCCCAAATAACCTGCTGTTTTTCCTATTTCGTATCTACTATTCTTTCAACCCACAGGAATAGGTTGAGCAGACATGAACTTTCTCCTGCATTAGAGGACTTTTGAAAGCACCATCTCTCATGCAGTGTCACTACTGATAAAGACCTCACATGTAGCATCCTGTTACAATCTCCTGGCAATAGCCTTGGATGATCATCCTGGCCCCTTGTACAGAGAATGTGGCAGGTATTGGCACTGCTTGATGCCAATGTGTTCACTTCCCTTTGACCATCTGGAAGCACCACCACCAGCATTGCCTCCTATCATTGCAGCACCCATTGAAGAGTCATGAGTCAAAAGTCAAGAATATTTTATTGTTATATGTCCCGAAGAGAAACAATGGCATTCTTACTTGCAGCTGCGCAAGGGATAGTAAATATAGTACTCTGTAAACACCATAATCAATATTAGTAGCAACATATATCTTCTATCTTCTCTATTATCTTCTATATTAGGAAAGATTTAATAGGAACCTGAGGGACAATGTTTTCACACAGAAGATGGTGGGTATATGGAACGTGCTTCCAGAAGAAGTAGTTGACTCACGTTAATAACAAATTTAAAAGACAGTTGAATGGTACATGGATAGGAAAGGTTTAAGGGATATGGGCTAAACGCTGGCTGGTGGGGCTAGCATTGATGGGCCATCTTGGTCGAAGGGTCTATTTCTGTGTTGTATGACTCTATGACTCTACACCTCTAACCAACCCATCTGCTGCACATGATCACAATGGCTACATTAGGAAGTTCAGCCAAACTCTACATACCTGTCTTACCTGTCTTATTCTACTTTCCCTATGGAGCAAGCAGAGCCTGCACATAATTTGCCTGCATAGCAGGCTTCCCCAAGATGTATGTATTCAAAGATTGTTCATGTCCTTACAAGGACCTCTCAGGCAAATTCCTTCCTGGCTATTGGCCTGATGGATCTCCATGGTCCCCATGTACAGCCTTCAAAATACTATATTTGGAATCAAGGATATGAGGAAAAAGCAGAAACGGGGTACTGATTTTGGATGATCAGCTATGATCATATTGAATGACGGTACTGGCTCGAAGGGCTGAATGGCCTACTCCTGTATCTGAACTTTCAAAAACCCTTTGACAAGGTTCCACACAAGAGATTAGTGTGCAAAGTTAGAGCACATGTTAGTGGGGCAGGGTATTGACATGGATAGAGAACTGGTTGGCAGAGAGGAAGCAAAGAGTAGGAATTAACGGGACCTTTTCAGAATAGCAGGCAGTGATTAGTGGGGTGCCGCAAGGCTCGGTGCAGGGACCCCAGTTATTTACAATGTATATTATCGATTTTGACGAGGAATTAAATATGATATCTCAAAGTTTGCGGATGACACAATACTGGGTAGCAGTGTAGGCTGCGATAAGGATGCTATAAGACTGCAGAGTGACTTGGATAGGTTGGGTGAGTGGGCAGATGCATGGCAGATGCAAGAGAAAGTGGATAAATGTGAGGTTATCCACTTTGGTGGCAAGAACAGGAAGGCAGATTATTATCTGAATGATGTCAGATTAGGAAAAGAGGAGGTGCAACAAGATCTGGGTGTGCTTGTACATCAGTCACTGGAAGTAATCATGTAAGTAATCAGGCAGTGAAGAAAGCTAATGGCATGTTGACCTTCATTGCGAGAGGATTTGAGTTTAGAAGCAAGGAGGTATTGTATGCAATTTTGGTCTCCTAATTTGAGGAAGGACATTATTGCTATTGAGGGAGTACAGCGTAGGTTCACCAGGTTAATTCCCGGGTTGGCGGGACTGACAAATGAAGCAAGAATGAGTCGAATGGGCTTGGATGACTAAGGAAGACATAAACCGTCTGCCGGAAATTCAGAGTCCAGCAGAGGAGGACAAAGGGCTTAATTAGGAAAGGAAAAATCTATTATGAGGGAAAACTGGCAAGGAACATAAAAACTGACTGCAAAAGCTTTTATAGATATGTCAAGAGAAAAAGATTAGTTAAGGCAAATGTAGGTCCCTTGCAGTCGGAAACAGGTGAATTGATCATAGGGAACAAGGAGATGGCAGACCAATTGAACAAATACTTTGGTTCTGTCTTCACTAAGGAAGACATAAACCGTCTGCCGGAAATAGCGGGACACCGGGGGTCTAATGAGATGGAGGAACTGAGGGAAATCCAGGTTAGTCGGGAAGTGGTGTTAGGTAAATTAAATGGATTAAAGGCAGATAAATCCCCAGGGCCAGATTGGCTGCATCCCAGAGTGCTTAAGGAAGTAGCCTCAGAAATAGTGGATGCATTAGTGATAATTTTTCAAAACTCTTTAGATTCTGGAGTAGTTCCTGAGGACTGGAGGGTAGCTAATGTAACCCCACTTTTTAAAAAGGGAGGGAGAGAGAAAACGGGGAATTATAGACCAGTTAGCCTAACATCGGTAGTGGGGAAAATGCTAGAGTCAGTTATTAAAGATGTGATAGCATCACATTTGGAAAGTGGTGAAATCATCGGACAAAGTCAGCATGGATTTAACAAAGGCAAATCATGTCTGACGAATCTTATAGAATTTTTCGAGGATGTAACTAGTAGAGTGGATAAGGGAGAACCAGTCGATGTGTTATATCTGGACTTTCAGAAGGCCTTCGACAAGGTCCCACATAGGAGATTGGTGTACAAACTTAAAGCACACGGTATTGAGGGTTCAGTTTTGAGGTGGATAGAAAATTGGTTGGCGGACAGGAAGCAAAGAGTAGGAATAAACGGGTCCTTTTCGGAATGGCAGGCAGTGACTATTGGGGTACCGCAAGGCTCAGTGCTGGGACCCCAGTTATTTACAGTGTATATTAATGATTTGGACGAGGGAATTGAATGCAACATCTCTAAGTTTGCGGATGACACGAAGCTGGGTGGCAGTGTTAGCTGCGAGGAGGATGCTAGGAGGCTGCAGAGTGACTTGGATAGATTAGGCGAGTGGGCAAATGCATGGCAGATGCAATATAATGTGGATAAATGTGAGGTTATCCACTTTGGCGGCAAGAACAGGAAAGCAGAGTATTACCTGAATGATGACCGATTGGGAGAAGGGGAGATGCAACGTGACCTGGGTGTCATGGTGCACCAGTCATTGAAAGCAAGCATGCAGGTGCAGCAGGCAGTGAAGAAAGCGAATGGTATGTTGGCATTCATAGCAAGAGGATTTGAGTTTAGGAGCAGGGAGGTTCTGCTGCAGTTGTACAGGGCCTTGGTGAGACCGCACCTGGAGTATTGTGTGCAGTTTTGGTCTCCTAACCTGAGGAAAGACGTTCTTGCCTTAGAGGGAGTACAGAGAAGGTTCACCAGATTGATCCCTGGGATGGCGGGACTTACATATGAGGAAAGACTGGATAGACTGGGCTTGTACTCGCTAGAATTTAGAAGACTGAGGGGGGATCTTATAGAAACATATAAAATTCTTAAGGGGTTGGAGAGGCTAGATGCGGGAAGATTGTTCCCGATGTTGGGGGAGTCCAGAACCAGGGGTCACAGCTTAAGGATAAGGGGGAAGTCTTTTAGGACCGAGATGAGAAAACATTTCTTCACACAGAGAGTGGTGAGTCTGTGGAATTCTCTGCCACAGAAGGTAGTTGAGGCCAGTTCATTGGCTATATTTAAGAGGGAGTTAGATGTGGCCCTTTTTGCTAAAGGGATCAGGGGATATGGAGAGAAGGCAGGTACAGGCTACTGAGCTGGATGATCAGCCATGATCATATTGAATGGCGGTGCAGGCTCGAAGGGCCGAATGGCCTATTCCTGCACCTATTTTCTATGTTTCTACGTTTCTATGTATTCACTGGAATTTAGAAGGATGAGTGGGGATCTTATAGAAACATATAAAATTCTTAAGGGATTGGACAGGCTTGATGCAGGAAAAATGTTCCCGATGTTCGGGGAGTCCAGAACCAGGGGTCACAGTTTAAGAATATGCTGTAGGCCATTTAGGACTGAGATGGGGGAAATAATTTTCACCCAGAGAGTTGTGAATCTGTGAAATTCTCTACCACAGAAGGCAATGGAGGCCAATTCACTGGATGTTTTCAAGAGGGAGTTAGATTTAGCTCTTAGTGCTAAAGTAATCAAGGAATATGGGGAAAAAGCAGGAACGGGGTATTGATTCTAGGTGATCAACCATGATCATATTGAATGGCAGTGCTGGCTCGAAGGGCCGAATGGCCTACTCCTGCACCTATTTTCTATGTTTCTCTGTATATAATTCAGCAGCCCATCTAAGCTCCTGGGTGCCTCCTTCCACCCACTCCAGCATCATCAACCCTCCCACCTCCACCCCATTCCCACCTACTCTCATTGAGATGTGCATTCATTCAGCAGCAACACGCACCTGTATCTGGAAGTGTTGCTGGTAGAGTGTTGACACCCTTGGTTTGACCCTTTCATGGCTGGCTATAATGGTCATTCTGGCAAGATCACTTTACGACATGTGCACTTGCAGCACATTAACAAGGAAATGCCATAATATGGTAAATTTCAGCATGGTTTTACACAGGGAATCCGTGACACTGTTCTGTTGAAGTTCTCTCATTTCATGGGAGTTTCAGAAGCAGCGTGAAGGTGACCCACAGTGCTGCTTTAATGTAAAAAAAATCACAGATCAAGTTTTAAGCACTGAGGTAATCTGCCTGATTTGTCCATTAGTACTGCCCTTCACACTCAATTGCTACAAATTTTAACATTCAGTCTTATTCTTATCCAACCAAGTGAGTTTGTGTTAGAGTTTAATCTATTGTCACATGTATCGCGGTACGGTGAAATGCTTTTGTTGCGTGCTAGCCAGTCAGCGGAAAGATAATACATGATTACAATCAAACCTTTCACAGTGCACAGATACATGATAAAGGGAATGATGTGAATAAAGTGCAAGATAAAGCCAGTAAAGTCCGATCAAAGATAGTCCGAGGGACTCGGAGGCCCAGGAGCGGTTGGAGGCGGTTGGAGCAGTGTCCGGGCGGTAGGTTTAAAAACCCAGCGCGGGGCTTGTTCACACAGAGGCCCAGGAGCGGTTGGAGGCGGTTGGAGCAGCGTCCGGGCGGTAGGTTTAAAAACCCAGCGCGGGGCTTGTTCACACAGAGGCCCAGGAGTGGTTGGAGGCGGTTGGAGCAGCGTAAAAACGTTCCCACACACTTTAAAAGAAGTGGTCTGGAGGAAGCTGCTGATTGGTGGAAGCGGACTAGAGGAAGCAGCTGATTGTGCGTAACCCCGGGGTTGTATTTCTGCTTTTTGTTCGTACTTTTAGTTAAGGGTTCAGTGAGTTAAGGGTTCAGTGAGTTAAGGGTTCAGTGAGTTAAGGGTTCAGTGAGTTAAGGGTTCAGTGCTTTTTAGTAAAGGTACAGTTTAAAGGATTAGGAGGGATTTGATTTAATTTGGGGGTAAGACATGTCAGGTGAGATCGGCCCCGTGGAATGCTCATCCTGCAACATGTGGGAGATCAGGGATATTGTTGGTGTCCCTGATGACTACGTGTGCAGGAAGTATGTCCAGCTGCAGCTCCTGGCAAACCGCATTGAACAGTTGGAGCTGCGGTTGGACTCATTCTGGAGCATCCACGATGCTGAGATGGTCGTGGATAGCACGTATAGTGAGTTGGCCACACCACAAGTAAAAGATAAGCGGACAGAAAGGAAACGGGTGGCCACTAGCCAGCGTAGCAGTAGGCAGGTAATGCAGGAGTCCCCTGCGGTCATCTCCCTCCTAAACAGATATGCCATTTTGGATACTGTTGGGGGAGATGGCTCATCAGGGGAAGGCAGCAGCAGCCAAGTTCATGGCACCGTGGGTGGCTCTGCGGCAAAAGAGGGGAGGAAAAAGAGTGGAAGGGCTATAGTGATAGGGGATTCAATTGTAAGGGGAATAGATAAGCGTTTCTGCGGCCGCAAACGAGACTCCAGGATGGTATGTTGCCTCCCTGGTGCAAGGGTCAGGGATATCTCTGAGCGGCTGCAGGACATTCTAAAGGGGGAGGGTGAGCAGCCAGTTGTCGTGGTGCACGTTGGCACCAACGATTTAGGTAAAAAACGGGATGAGGTCCTACAAGGTGAATTTCGAGAGCTAGGAGATAAACTAAAAAGTAGGACCTCAAAGGTAATAATCTCTGGATTACTACCAGTGCCACGTGCTAGTCAGAGTAGGAATAGGAGGATATTTCAGATGAATACGTGGCTTGAAAAATGGTGCAAGGGGGAGGGATTCAAATTTTTAGGACATTGGAACCAGTTCTGGGAGAGGTGGGACCAGTACGAACAGGACGGTCTGCACCTGAGCTGGAATGGAACCAATGTCCTAGGGGGAGTGTTTGCTAGTGCTGTCGGGGAGGATTTAAACTAATGTGGCAGGGGGATGGGAGCAGGAGCAGAGAGACAGAGGGGTGTAAAATGAGGGTAGAAGCAACAGGTAGCAAGGTGAAAAGTAAAAGTGGTAGGCAGACAAATCCAGGGCAAAAATCAAAAAGGGTCACTTTTCAACATAATTGTATAAGGGGTAAGAGAGTTGTAAAAACAAGCCTGAAGGCTTTGTGTCTCAATGCAAGGAGTATACGTAATAAGGTGGATGAATTAAATGTGGAGATAGTTATTAATGATTATGATATAGTTGGGATTACGGAGACATGGCTCCAGGCTGACCAAGGCTGGGAGCTCAACATCCAGGGATATTCTATATTCAGGCGGGATAGACAGAAAGGAAAAGGAGGTGGGGTAGCGTTACTGGTTAGAGAGGAGATTAAAGCAGTGGAAAGGAAGGACATTAGCTTGGAGGAAGTGGAATCGATAGTTGTAGTTCATCCATGCGACCTTTAAATGCCTTCCATTGCATGTCCACCGTCAACCCTTTCAGCATCAATCGCCAGTCTATCTTGGACAATTCACGCCTCATACCCTCAAAGTTACCAGATTGATCCCTGGGATGGCGGGACTTTCATATGAGGAAAGACTGGATAGACTGGGCTTGTACTCGCTGGAATTTAGAAGACTGAGGGGGGATCTTATAGAAACATATAAAATTCTTAAGGGGTTGGAGAGGCTAGATGCGGGAAGATTGTTCCTGATGTTGGGGGAGTCCAGAACCAGGGGTCACAGCTTAAGGATAAGGGGGAAGTCTTTTAGGACCGAGATGAGAAAACATTTCTTCACACAGAGAGTGGTGAGTCTGTGTAATTCTCTGCCACAGAAGGTAGTTGAGGCCAGTTCATTGGCTATATTTAAGAGGGAGTTAGATGTGGCCCTTTTTGCTAAAGGGATCAGGGGATATGGAGAGAAGGCAGGTACAGGCTACTGAGCTAGATGATCAGCCATGATCATATTGAATGGCAGTGCAGGCTCAAAGGGCCGAATGGCCTACTCCTGCACCTATTTTCTATGTTTCTATGTTTCTATGTTTCTATGGACTCCAATGAGGTTGATAGTAGTTACCGACTGCTCGGGATCCGGATAACTTGGAATGGCAACTTGGCTGAAAATGAGGCTGCTTTGATTAGAAAATGCAACAATGCAGATTCCAACAAGATATCATCCAGAAATCAATGACCCATGTTATGTTTCAGGAAGTGACCAAATACAGACAGGCAAAAATAAGCAAGATATCGGGATGAATCTGGAGGTAAGTGTTAGGGTAGATAAGTGTCTAGCCCTGACAGATATTTATCGAAGTAAAGGTGATGTTGTCAGGGGTTGGTGCAAGGATAGGTATTCTGCGTCCATGACAACAACTTTAAAAGCTGGCCTGAAAATGTGTAAAAACCTATTAGCCACAGCGGACTGTCATTGTATATTCCAACCATGACAGGCGCTTGCATCCTTTCTAATGCATTTTATTGGATCAAATTCTCTAATTGAGACGTAAAAAATAAAACTTCCTCAGCCAGGCATATTTGGAGGCAGCTTGGTGGGTGTGATCAGACCACACTGGCAGATAATGAATATGGCATGTATTTATTTTTATGCAGCGCTACACAAACTTTGACATATTGTCATTGTACACATCCAAATAAATACCCAATCAAATGTTCACAACTTGAAGAAGTGTCAACTATCCCAGCTTTTATTGTGAGGACAGGTTTTCACCTGCATCAACTGTCTGCTAAAATATACAGTATTATTTCAGTTCCTTTCTATTCTAGTGGTGCATGGATACTGGTGGGTGGACATTGACTATTAATCATTTCACTTTAGACTTTAGAGATACAGCGTGGACTGTCTCTCTAAAGATAGACTTTAGAGATATAGGCTCTTCAGCCCACATCTCCAAAGATAGACTTTAGAGATATAGGCTCTTCAGCCCACATCTCCAAAGATAGACTTTAGAGATATAGGCTCCTCAGCCCACATTTCCAAAGATAGACTTTAGAGATATAGGCTCCTCAGCCCACTGAGCCTGCAGTGATCAGCAATCATCCAGTACACAAGCACTATTCTACACACAAGGGACAATTTAAAATTTACTGAAGCCAATTAACCTACAATCCTGTACATCTTTGGCGAGTGGGAGGAAACCGGAGAAAACCCATGCAGTCACGGGAAGAATGTACAAACTCTGTATAGATAGTACCCATTGGTAGGATCAAACCTGTGTCTCTGGCGCTGTAAGGCAGCTACTCTACTTCTGCGCTACTGTGCCACCTTTCATCAGTTAATTCCTTTGTTTAAAATATGTCTAGGTGTGATTATGACCACTAGATCCAATTTGATTTTAACAAATTATATTGCTTCAGGTAGTGTTGGGTACATATGCATTTTCAAAACAATGGATGAGAAATGTAAAACATCCTTTGCTTCTGATTTCTGGCACGATCTAGACTGGTTAAAAATCTATAACCTGCTTACTTGTCTGACTATTCCTGAGTAATGGCCACATAATTTTTAATTGACATGTAATGTCTAAATAATGTCAATTTCAACAAGGTTAATTTCAGTCATTTCTACATCATTTCTATTTGACTTTAAAATATTTTAGTTGTGAAAGCATACCAGTCCAATGTAAGAAACAAATTAATCCTTGGATACTGTTGTTGTTTGTTAAGTTCATTGTTGGGACTGTTGAAGAGGACGAAGATATTGCTGATGTAATAGAAGACCACCAAAGAAACATGACCAGCACAATGAATTTCAGAGCTATTGATTAAGAAATTCAAAGGATTGGCCTTGCTGCAAATATTTGAAAGTAATAGACAAGTGCTTAATCATCGCTCTAAAAATCCAGCAAAGGAAATATGGAATGTATCTTCTGAAAGTGGAAGCAGAGAGGTTGCAAAATTTTGGATGTGTATCTGGATTAAATCTCCTTTATGGATAAAAATAAATAGTTAGTTTAAAAACAATCGTTGCAAATACTGAGCAGGTCATATAGGATCAATAGAAAGATAAAAACAGTTAACTTTCCAAGTAGTAACATTTCATCACATCTACCAGGAAAGTAAATTATTGCCGCAGTATTCTTTCATCCTTTTGAGCCAAACCTTCAACATAAATAATCAGGGCCAGGCCAAAGAGCTAAAGGAATGTATCATGGAGATATAACAAAGTAATACAATGCCTTATACAAGCAATGCAGACATTGTACTGTTGAAATGCCTTCAATATCAAAAGCAACTGCTAAGATCCAGCAAACAGAAATTGCTATGATCAACAAATAAATATGATCTTGTTGAGTTGGCCTGTGATAAATTTGCAATCACAACATAGTATACACACTGTTCTTCCATGTTTGACATGAGTGCTTAGAGTACCTGCGTTATGGTGGGAATGGGATGGATGAGGATAAATGTTGAAATTATCCAAAATTCCTGCCATTTGTTTAATAAAAATCTTGAAAAAGGAGAGGTACTATAGTTTATGAAATTTCTTCAGATTTTTTTTTTGCTGAAGTTATGGTTGATTATCAGGGAACATCCATGCAATTTCTACCAGAACAGTTCTAGTAACCTAAATGGGCAGGAATGGACTCAAAAATAATATGTCATCAAAAAGTAACAATAGAGCAGGATTTTAAAGACACTTCAAGAATATCACATACTGTAATATAATTTGATCTTCTATTTTCTCTGATTTTATATTCATGTACAATATGCTTGATTGCTTTTTATCTATTATAGTTTGGTAATGATGACTCCTTTGGAACTAAAATGTCAATGTACATTGGTTGGAGAGGAAACAGCATAGTTTGACATAGCAAATCACAGGGGAACTCATTGAATATGAAGTGAGTTCTTATTTAAAAACAGAGCAAGTATGCTTCCCTTAATGACATAGCTGTGAAAATGAAAACCTGTTTCCATCTGGTGCCTACTGAGCTTGGAGATATTTATTTAATACATTTGTACAAATACTGTATTTATATATTTAAAAATGTAACCCAGGTGAAATTGAGTTCTCAATTTCAAATATTATAATATATTCAAAAATGATTCCTGTGTTCAGGGTTACAAAGTAAAAATCTTAGCATTCCTCACAAATAACCTCTTTAAATTGTTTTTTTCATCTTACTTCTCTTTCATTTAAAGGCCTGTCCCACTTAGGCGATTTTAAGGCGACTGCCGGCGACTAGGCTGTCGCCGACAGTTCGCCGGGTGTCGTGGGCATGATCGTGAGGAGTCTTCCAAAAACTGTAGTGGATCTCGGCGCGTAGCTGAGAAATCATCCGGTTTGAAATTTCTCGGCAACAGCTGGCTTGTCGGCAGTATTGTTGCTTATTGCGGGCGCTGTAGCCTGCTGTCCCCAGGTTTGATAGGTTCTCTTAGATGCATTTAGAAGCACATAATATTAAAATAAGTAAAGTCATTTCAAAATACCATAAAATGCTTGTGTTTAACCAATTTATTTACCGTCAGGACATTTGACAGGTAGATTGGAGGAGCCAGTTTGACGGTCAGGTAAGCGTGGGAATTTTTGCAATGTTTTTGGCCTCAGCCATTACATTTAAAGTGGGCTCCAAACCAAGATATGCAACCCAGAAACAAGATATGTATCTCCCTTACATTTTCAAAGAATGCCCACACACTTTTCACAAAAATCCACTGAACCACTTTAAAAAAAAAAAAATTTAATACAGCTATTAGTAAACTGGAAGTAAATCCAGTTTATGCCTTGTTACAGTGAAGCTTGGTTTTCAAGTAACCCGGGCAAGATGTTTTATTTCAAAACGCTCAAATGCTTACCAACTTGTCAGTGATTTCAGCGAAAATTAGGACGCCGGAGAAGCATCGACAGCGTGGGAATTTTCGCAATGTTTATGGCCATCAGCCATTACATTTAAAGTGGGCTCCAAACCCAGATATGCAACCCAGAAACCAGATATGCATCTCCCTGACATTTTCAAAAATGCCCACACACCTTTCACAAAAATCCACTTAACCACTTTTAAAATTTTTTTTTTTAATACGGCTATTAGTAAACTGGAAGTAAATCCAGTTTATTCCTTGTTACAGTGAAGCTTGTTTTTCAAGTAACCCATACAAGGTGTTATAGTTCAAAACTCTCAAGTACTTACCGACTTGTCAGTGATTTCAGCGAAATTCAGGGCGCCGGAGAAGCATTGACGGCGTGGGAATTTTTGCGATGTTTCAGAAGACGCTGTAATCTCGAACTGACTCGGCATTGTCGTGGTCATTGTCATCGGGTAAAAAAAAATGTTGTCGATCTGCTATGACTTTGACAGTCGCCAGCAGTCGCCAAAAAAAATCAGTGCCTTAAATCATGATCAGTTACAAATAGATTTTTCCAAACGGTTAGAATTCTAAAAGGCCAAAGTTCATTCCATTCTGTTGTGCGAAATCATTTAAATCATGGGGTTACAAAATGATCCCCCATTTATTTTAAGAATAATATGGACCAGAATCAAAAACTGTACCTGAAACATTAAACTGCATTTCATCATGTGTGATCGAGTAGATTGTAAGTTTAATGCAAAAGAGAAAATATATGCTTTACCTTTAACTGAATAGACTATATTACTAATAATCTTTTTTTAAAGTGCATGCTTTTCTCATTTGAAGCTTTTTTGATATTCGTCACAAATCTAGCATGTCAATCATGCAGCTTGCACGTACTCCTATTAAACGACTTCAGTATGAAACGTTATCTTCCATAGAAATCTTACAGATTGAGGTTTGGCCAGAAGATGGGAGTACATTTTCTGTTCGTGCACTGAGATTCTATTAGTTGAGAGTAAGCTATTTTGAAGGGCCAATGATTGAAAACTTTAGTAGAAAGTAAAAAACTTTACCAGTTCAAGACAAATGGATGTAATTTAAACCGAGCAAGTGTGAGATGTTGCACTTTAGGAGGTCGAATGCAAGGGGAAAGTATATAGTTAATGGCAAGACCATTAAGAGCATTGATGTACAGAGGTAACTTAGGGTTCAAGACCACAACTCGCTGAAAGTTGCAACATAAATGGTAAGGAAACCATATGGTATGCTCGCCTTCATCGGTTGGGGCATTGAGTACAAGTCAGGAAGTCATATTGCAGCTATTTAGGACTTTAGTTAGGCTGCATTTGAAGTATTGTGTTCATTTCTGGGTGCCCCATTGCAGGAAGGGTGTGGGGGCAGCAGGGAGGATGCAGAAGTGGCTTATCAGAATGCTGAAATAATGCTGAGTGTAGAATTTGGGACATTATGTTACAGTTGTATAAGATGTTGGTGAACTTGCACTTGGAATATTGTGTTCAGCTTTGGTCACCCTAAGATAGGAAAGATGCTATTAAGCAGTTAAAGGTGCAGAGGATATAGGTTTAGGGTTAAGTTTATTACTATTGTCATGTGTATCGGGTTACAGTGAAAAGTTTTGTTTTTCAAGTAATCCAAACAGATCAGATAGACCACACAGAAATACAATCAAGTCAAACTCAAGTAAAATAGATAGAGCAAAGGGATAGATATGGAGTGCAGAAATTAATTCTCAGGATTTTAGCACGCTGTCGTGCTTCGGTTTCATAGACAAAGTCCAATGTCCACAATGGGGTTGAGATGAATCAGGCAATACCTTAGCTTACAGAAGAACCATTCAAAAGCCTGATAACAGAGAGGGAGAAGTTATTCTTGAGTCTGGTGATGCTTTCAAGCTTTTGTACCTTCTACCAGATGAGTGGAGGGAGAATAAGGAATGACTAGGCTGGACAAATATTTGATTATGTTGTCTGCTTTTCCAAGGTGGTATGAAGGCAGATGGAGTCAATGGGGGAAGCCTGGTCCGTGTGATAAACTCAATGATGGCAGATGAAGTCTATGGGGGAAGCATGGTCTGTGTGATAAACTCGGGTACTTCCACATCTCTGAAATTTCTAGTGTTTTTCAGCAGCTTGGTTCCCAAACCAAGCTGTGATTCAACCTGACAGTATGCTTTCTATGATGCATCTGCAGAAATATTTAAGTGTCACCAGAGAAATTCCACCTGTCCTGAGTACATTGGTGCCTGCTCTGTTTTGTTTTGTACCTTTTCATACCTCTAGTTTTCCTCTCTCCTGACTCTCCGTCTGAAGAAAGGTATCGACCCGAAATGTCACCCAGTTCCTTCTCTCCAGAGATGCTGACTGTCCCGCTGAGTTACTCCAACATTTTGTGTCAATCTTTGGTGTAAACCAGCATCTGCAGTTCCTTTCTACATATTCCAAATTTCCCTAATCTCCTCCGGAAGTGGAGGCATTGTCGCTGTCGCATCAATGAGGTTGCTCCACAACTGATTATTGGTAATATTAATGAGAGATGCAAGTTGCTTGGCATTAATATTACCAATGATCTGTCATGGAGCAACCCCGACTCTAGTCTCTAGCCCCTGACTCTAGTCTGAAGAAGGGTCTCGAGCTGAAACGTCACCCATTCCTTCTCTCCAGCGATGCTGCCTGCCCCGCTGAGATACTCCAGCATTTTGTGTCAATCTTCGATTTAAACCAGCATCTGCAGTTCTTTTCTATGCACCTTTAGGGATCTATGTATCTGCACTCCTAGATCTCTCTCCTCTACAACACTCCCTAGGATGCGAACGTTCGCTGTGAAGATCCTGCCCCAATTCGACTTCCCAAAATGCAACACCGCAAGCTTACCTGAAATAAATGTAATTATCCTCAGTCCACTTACCCAGCTGATCAAGATCTCACTGCAATGCTTGATGACCGTCTTCACTGTCTGAAAAACCATGTATTTTAGTGACCTTTCCAAGTTATACATACTCATACAAATTGGTGATATAGATGACAAGCAGCAATGGGCCCTGAGGGGCACCACTACCAAAAGGTCTCCAGTCCGAAATGCAACTTTCCAACCACACCCTCTGTTTCCTGCCCAATTTAAAACTTTATAAATTCTCTTCAAAAATTTTGTTCTCACCCCAATCATCTTGTTTTTGACATCTTTACCATGGGAAAAATATTCTGACTATTTACTAGTTAGTTGTCAATAACTATTTTGGCTATCACTATTTTGTTACTTGTCTTTAACTTGTAGAAAGGACTCTATCTAACCAATCTAACTCCCTCAAAATGTTATATACAACAACCATCTCCCTTCTTGACCTCCCCTGGTCCAGAGAAAACAAATGCAATCTCTCCAGTCTCTCTTCATAACTAAAACACTCCTGATGTATCTTCACTAACAATTTCCAGCAATACAATATTTTTCGGCATGTATCAGAAATCTAAATATAAAGGGAAAATGAACTGTCAGGCCTTGTAAAAGTCATAGTGCCACAGAAGACATTACGGATCATGTAAGCAAATAACTCCATTAAACAACCTGCTTCCTCAATACAAAGCTATTATTTTTAATTCAATTATGTATTTGCTATCTAATAATATTTTGGTTAAAAAAATCACTTATCCTGGATTAAGCAATCTGATCACATTATTATTTTCAGCCTACAATATAGATGTTCAAATTCAGATTCAGGCTTGTTCATTGTCATATACACCAGAGTGCAATGAAATTCCTATTTTGCATGAAACTCATAGAGTAAACAATAAATACAATAAGTACAGCAATAAATACAATGACAAATGTAAAACAGCACAATGGCGCAAAGGTTGTAGTGGGATTTAAAAAATCTGAAATATCCCTGTCACACCCCTGCACCAGGAAGCATTGATCAGAAAACATTTGTCATGGCCTTTCACCTTACCTCTATGTTATCCACTTTCTCATTAATCCCTTCACACTAGGGGCAATGTACAGAGGAATTAACCGAAAAGCCCACACGATTTGGGGATGTGGTAGCACACGGAGAAAACCCACGCAGGCACAGGCAGAAGATGCAAACTCCACACAGACAGCACCCGAGGTCAGGATCAAACTCATGCCTCTGATGCTTAAGGCAGCAGATCTACCAGCCATCCCCAGGAATTCCATCAACAATCAGTTGTGAATTGCCTGTGATTAATTCCGGGAGGATCAAATGATTCTGCAATTTCTCTGAACAACTGGTTCAAGAGATTGACACCAAAAAAGTTAAAAATGTAAAAATCAATCTTTGTCATAAAGCAACTGCAAATATTTTTAAAGTGATCCTGGTTTTGTTTCTGAGGTCAAACAATGTTTTGCCATTACAAGACCAATGGGTAAATTAAAATCAACCATGATGAATTGACTTGTTTTCCCACAAACCTTTCTAATGCATGCATTTCTGCATAATACAAAGAAACACACATGAATCTTAAACAGGCTGACAGAATATACATCCCGTGAGTCCTTTAGAGAAGTTTTATTTTGAAATACTTCAGAAATAGAAGGGCATGAAGGGAATTACATTTCGCTGGCTCCATGCATTTAATAACTATGTACAATAGATATTTGATTCCCAGTACTAAAGTAGATGCAGCAAAGATAATACATCTATGAATGGCATAGACATTTTTCAGTAATTAATAACCATAAATGAATTTTTACTCTAAAAATCATGTAAATTAATGTACAAGTCTTAGGTTGCAGATTTAAAAACTGAAAGCTTTACTTTTTAAGGTGATTCATCAGTTAATGAAACTGTCCACAGTTTACTACCTCCGGCGTGCAAATAGAATTGCCCCTGCATTTGCTCTCAAATTTTATGCAAAGACTGAAGGCTGGTAACTCACCTCTGGTCTACAATTCTTCATCTTTGGAAGGCACATTAATTGAAAATAAAAAATCCCTTTGAACCCAAGACTGACACTATTTATGGGCTATCTTCTCTTCTATCAGAGCAATCCTGCTTTGGAACCTCATTCAATATCGCATTTATCTTAAATGCTAGAAAATCACACAAAGGCCATTGAGTCTATCAGATCCATGTCAAATCCAGACAACAATCCCATAAGTCTCATTATCCTGTCCTTACCTCCCTGTGGCCCTGAGACATAGCCACTGTTACACTGCTCATCAATTTCCCTTTCTGCCATTAAGCTACACTAGGGATCATTTACTGCAACAAATTAACCTACCGCCCTTTCTTTGGCGACATTATGGCTGCAGAAGCTGGAATCTGGAGCAAAAAATTAAACTGCTGGAAGAACACAGCAAGCCGACTAGCATCTGCGGAGGCAAACATAGAAACATAGAAAATAGGTGCAGGAGTAGGCCATTGACACCCATAGGCAACGGGTGGAAGACCACTTCAACACCACGGACACCAGAAGCATGTGGCAGGGTGTCAGGGACATCACTGGCTACAAGAGCAGCCCTGCCTGCCCCCACAGCGATATGGCATTGACCAACGAGCTTAACACCTTCTTTGCCCGCTTTGAAACTGGCAAAACCACCTTGAGTGAAAGAACCCCAGCCGAGGCGGTGGGACAGGTCTTGCAACTGAGCACACAGGAGGTACAACGCGCTCTGCAAAGGGTCAACCCACGCAAGGCTGCAGGACCGGATGGTGTTCAAGGAAGGGTACTGAAGGACTGTGCTGAACAGCTGGCTGAGGTATTCACCAAGATCTTTAACCTGTCATTATCTCTGGCTACGGTCCCCAAGTGCCTGAAGTCGGCTATCATAGTTCCGGTGCCGAAAAAAGCAAAGATCTCCAACCTGAACGACTACCGCCCGGTTGCCCTAACGCCGATTGTCATGAAGTGCTTTGAGAGGCTAGTCCTCTCACACATCAAATCCAGCATCCCTGACTCACTGGACCCACATCAATTTGCATACAGGGCAAATAGATCTACAGAGGACGCCATCTCTCTGGCTCTTCACACTGTCCTGACTCACCTAGAGAGACAGGGCACGTACGTGAGGATGCTATTCATAGACTATAGCTCCGCCTTCAACACGGTCATCCCCACCAAGCTCATCACCAAACTCCACCAGCTAGGCCTTAGCTCGTCATTATGTGACTGGATCCTGGACTTCCTGCTGGAACGACCGCAGGCAGTGAGAATGGGCCCGCACCTGTCCTCCACTATCACCCTGAGTACCGGCACACCACAGGGCTGTGTTCTGAGCCCCATGCTCTACTCCCTCTTCACACACGACTGTGTTCCTGCATTCGACACCAACACCATTGTCAAGTTTGCAGATGACACAACGGTGATCGGGCTGATCACCAACGGGGATGAAACAAACTATAGAGCGGAGGTGCAGAACCTGGCGGACTGGTGCTCGGATAACAACCTGTCCCTAAATACCACCAAGACCAAGGAGCTGATCATCAACTTCCGTAGGTCACATAACGGGGAATATGCCCCGATCTCTATCAATGGGGTCAGTGTGGAGAGAGTGTCCAGCTTCAAGTTTCTGGGCACTCACATTTCGGAGGACCTAACATGGTCCAATAACACTGCTGCGCTGGTCAAGAAGGCACAACAAAGACTGTTCTACTTAAGAACACTGAAAAAGTCTGGTCTACCCCAACAGCTGCTGAAGACCTTCTACCGCTGCACCATAGAGAGCATCCTAACGCATGGAATCCCTGTGTGGTACCTCAGCTGCACGGAGGCAGAAAGGAAAGCTCTACAGCGGGTAGTCCATAGAGCTCAGAGGGCCATCGGAACACAGCTACCAGACTTGGAGGGCATCTACAACACACGATGCCTCAGAAAAGCCACCAGCATCCACAAAGACTCTTCACACCCCTGCAACAGTCTGTTCGAACTCCTTCCATCGGGCAGACGATACAAGGCCTTCTATGCCCGCACCTCCAGACTCAGGAACAGCTTCATCCCCAGGGCCATAGCTGCTATGAACCGGTCCTGCTGAGCCGGATGGCCACAACGCATAGATCAACTTGCACTTTACCCTGTCCAAAACTGTTACAACTGTTCGTTTCGTTGGGTTGCTGCTGTCTAAATTACCTAAATTAGTGCATCGTATGGGAGGCGCATTCCCAATCTCGTTGTACCCCTGGGTACAATGACAATAAAGATATATTGTATTGTATTGTATTGTATTGTATTCGGCCCTTCGAGCCTGCACTGCCATTCAATATGATCATGGCTGATCATCCAGCTCAGTAACCTGTTCTCTCCATACCCCCTGATCCCTTTAGCCACAAGGGCCACATCTAACTCCCTCTTAAATATAGCCAATGAACTGGCCTCAACTACCTTCTGTGGCAGAGAATTCCACAGACTCACCACTCTCTGTGTGAAGAGAGAGCACAGGGTCTCAACCTCTTACATTAACCTCTTACATCAACCTCTTACATTAACCAGTCCCTTTCTACACCTTTACATCACAAAGAAAGAAAGAGAACTCAATTAGATCACTAACTAGTGGAGTTCAGCAGACAGGCCATATTCTACTCATGAAGGACCACATAGATTTACGTAAAGGAATACAGGTTGAACAACGATTTTCCGGCACCTCGTTTTCAGAGCCTTTCTGGATTATCCGGTTCTCTTGACCAACAGAAATCACGTGATAATGAAACAACAATACACACCTGGACCGATGATGACACCGTCCCGTGTCTCTAAAGCACCATGGAGAGTCAGAAACTTAAATTAAAATGTAAACTAAATGTGAATGGAATGGCCTGCCAACTCATCCCTGCCTCGCACCGTCTCCCCTGCCGTTTAGACCAATGAATTGATTGTGGACTTTGGATGAGGAAGGATGAGGACCCACAATCCTGTTTATATTAACGGGACAATGGTGGAGAGAGTCAGAAACTTTAAATTCCTGGGCGGCATATTTCCGAAGTTCTTTCCTGGACCCAGCCCATTGATGCAATTATAAAGAAAGCACATCAACACCTCTACTTCCTGAGAAGATTACGGAGATATAGTATGTCAGAGAGGATTCTCTTGATCTTCTACAGGTGCCTGAAAACTGTAACGTCGAGGTTCAGGAACAGCTTCTTCCCTACGGCCACTTGGGTATTAAACACTACAACCTCCAATAAGCTCTGAACTACACAGACTATTATTGTTATTATTGCACTATTATTGTTTTTTGTGTGTGTGTATATATATATATCTATATATATATATATATATATATATGATCTATATATATGATCTATACATGTGAGTATGCGTATATATAGTCATAGAGTCATAGAGTGATACAGTGTGCAAACGGGCCCTTTGGCCCAACTGGCCCACCCAAGCCAACATGTCCCATCAATACTAGTCCCACCTGCCTGCGCTTGGTCCATATCCCTCCAAACCTGTCCTATCTACCTATTGTGTGAAAAAGTTACCCCTCAGATTCCTATTCAATCTTTTCCCCTTCGCCTTGAACCTATGTTCTCTGGTCCTCAATTCCCCTACTCTGGGCTAGACACTCTGTGCATCTACTCAATCGATTCCTCTCATGATATTGTACACCTCTATAAGATTATTCCATTTATTCATCAGCCTCTGAGTGAAAAACCTGTCCCTCAGAATCCTATTAAGTCTTTCCCCTTTAAGATTATGCCCTCTAGTTCTTTATGCCCTGAAGGACCCCGTCCTGAATCGCCAGCTATCCATGTTCTCCAAAGATGCTGTCTGACCTGCTGAGTTATTCCAGCACTTTGTGTTTTTTGCTCAAGATTCCAACATCTGGAGTTCCTTATGTCCCCTTCTTCGCTAACCTGTGCTGACCCCACCAAAAAATCTCACAAGGAACTGTCTAACTAAAACCTTCCACTCCAGAATTTGTCTCTGTGGGATATTTTGACATGAGCAAACGATTCCACATATTTTATACGGTGAAACCCATTAGCTTTAATTCCTTCAGCAATTTGCTGCAGTCTGCATAATTTACAATGGCGGCCAGTCCCTGGCTTCTCCTTGCTGTGCCACGTCTGTGATATATTTCTCAAGGATGATCTACGGCTCTCTAACAAGATCCACTTCTGTCCAGTGCCTGACCACCCACTGATGCCACAAAGCCAGCATAATATGAAGGGTGTAGGAAGGAGCTGCAGATGCTGGTTTAAACCGAAGGTAGACACAAAATGCTGGAGTAACTCCAGGACAGGCTGCATCTCTGGAGAGAAGGAATGGGTGACGTTTCGGGGCGCCATCAGGTCTGAAGCAGGGTCTCGACCCGAAATGTCACCCATTCCTTCTCTCCAGAGATGATGAAGGGTTTTTGGCAATGAGTGGGGCCTGATGGATTCACAACTTCAATTCTCGCGCTCCATCTGCATTGCTGTGCCCTCCACATCACTGTGTGAGTTTGCCCACTGATCAGAAAAGTCTTGTCAGCACACTTGACAATACTGGCAGGCTTTTCACATCCATCTTATTATCTTTCAATTTTTCTATTTGTAACCTTCACTGTGGCACTTTTTATTCGCCCAATGAGTTTCCTTGGTTTTAACAATACTTATAATCAAAGACTGTGCTTGCATCACTTCAGACACACGCATTGTATGTGGATTGAGCATTAATGATATAATAGAATAGTCACTGAGCTTGTCAGAAGAGCACAAATATATTCATTCAAGGCATTTGAGCAGAGCTGGCTGGCAATGGATCATTGAAATGTAAGTCTGTTTTTTTTACATGCTGCCTGCATCTTGATGACTTATTGATAAATTCTGTCAGTATTTAGGACAGAATAGATGCACTCGGTAATAAGATCAATAGTGTATGACTTGGTCACCTGAAGCAGTCAAGATCTGAAGTCAAGATGAATAGCATTATGCATGAGATTATTGTTTGTAAAAACCAGGGCACTGGCACTGACACATGATCACTATAGCTCATTCAGATCAGTAATGAAGTCTAGTTTTATGAGGGAGTGTCAATTGCTAAAGCAAAACATAATCTCACTAAAAAGTAATCTACCTACAAGAATTAGACATTGTGAAATTGGAATGCCAATCTGAACATCAAATGATAGTTTATTTCCATTGTCTTTATGCTTCACAAATGTGCAGGAAAAAGTGGAAAATGAAGGAAACATATATGATTTTCATTTAACATCTTATTTGCTGCTGTCATCATCCAGGTGCTTATGAGTTTTCAGTACATGAAAAATGATGCCAGAATTATTGATCCTAATTGTCTCCTTTGTTATAACAAGCAGGCTAAGACAGGTGACTTTCTCCTAGCCCAGCAAACGGTAACTAGTAGAAAAAAAGTATCATGTAAGCAACAGACAGATGAAATTGAATAATCAGTTTTGCACTTATTATTGACATTATGTATTGGTATTACATCTGCCTTCTCTGTCATAACTATCTTATCTCTGCTCCCGTGGTGTTCCCATGATTTTAAGATGAATTATTTCCAAATGTAACCGAGGGATCAAAAGATGCTAAAGTTAATACATTCTTAACTTTGATTTTTAAACACCCACTTATTGATGAAACACCTTCAGGTCGGGGGTTAGCATTACCACTGAGCCTACAGGTACTTTGAAAATGATAAATACAATGCTTAATGACAGTCATTTATCATGCTCCCTGGATGAGAAATTGAGTTAATTATGGAGTTATTAATCAGTTAAATTATTCCTCCGAGGACTTAACAATAAATCACCACTTCCTTTCCTTCCCCCAAACAGTTATGTCTGAGTCCGGAGATTGGAAAGTAAGGATTACAAAGTCCACTTTCTGCTAGTCCTAATTTATCTATGTCAGGTCTCTACATGTCTTGCATGTTAATGTTTCATTTAATATATATTGTATCGGTTTTGTTATTGCCACTTTATTGTTATTTTTCATCCCACTCCCTAAATTGCTGACTTTTTCCCGTAGTGATTTGTATAGCTATTGGTTATCTCCTCGATAACTTTTTGTTTAGTCTTTCTTTAGAGATACAGTGCGGAAACAGTCCCTTCGGCCCACCGATTCTGTGCCAACCAGTGATCACCCCATATACTAACACTATCCTGCACACAAGAGACAATTTACAATTCACAGAATCCAATTAACCTACAAACCTGTACATCTTTGGAGTGTGCGGGGAAACTGGAGAACCCGGAGAAAACCCATGTGCTCAAGGGAGAACATGCAAACTCCATACTGACAGCACCCATTGTCAGGATTGTAAGGCAACAACTCTACCACTGCGTCACTGTGCCGTCCTAAATAACCCATGCAAACAGCCATTATTTGTGCATTTTAAATTTTACGTGGTAAAATTCTTTTTAATGCTAAGACATTTTAGCATTGCAACATGTAAAAATATAGCATATACCAATTTGTGTAAGATTGTAGCTATTGGACACTGTAGTACAGTATAAATACTGACTCTGGTAGAACAATTAACTTTATGTTTCTTGATATGTTCTGACACCCTAAATGTAAATTGTTTGTTGCCTTTGTTTACTCTGTCACATTCAAGCTATTCTTGTGAAAAAATATTTGAAGATAATGGTAGGAAAGTTGTTGGAGGAGATGCTTAAGGATAGGATCTACCAGCATTTGGCGAGGCATGGATTGATTAGAGATAGTCAGCGTGGCTTTGTGTGTGGGAAATCGTGTCTCACAAATCTGATGGAGATTTTGAAGAGGTCACCTGAGATGACTGTCGAGACAGAGCAAGGCACATTGTTTATATGGACTTTAGCAAGGCCTTTAACAATGTAAAGCATGGTAGACTAGTCTGAAGCTCACCAATTTAATTCGAAATTGTCTTGGGGAAAAGATTCAAATAGTTGTTTTTCTGTTTGGAGACCTGGGCACAGTGGAGTGCTGCAGGGGTCAGTGCTGGGCCGCTGCTGTTTGTTATCCAAGTTAGTAGTTTGGATGACAATGTAGTGGACATTATTAGTTATGTTACTGATTATACAATAATTGGTGATACAGTGGTCAATAAGGAAGCTTATCTAAGTTTACAAAAATATCTAGATCAATTGGGAAGGTGCACCAAGGAATGGCAAATTAAATTTAACTCTGACAAGTGTGGGGTGTTGCACATTGGTATGTCAAACCAAGGCAGGACTTATGTAGCACACTAGACCAAGTGGACCCGTTGGGCCCAAACCACTCCTGCATTGGTGCAGCACCCACTCCTCCCCCACTCCCCACTCCCCCATTCCCCCTCTCTTCTTCCCCCCTCCCTCCCACCCCTCCCTCCCCTCTCCTACTACTTTCTCCCCCCTCCCCCTTCCCCCTCCCCTACCCCCCTCTCCCTCTCCCCCTCTCCAGCCCCCCCAGGGTTGCCTCTCCTGCATTGGTGCAGCACTCCCCCCATCCCCCATCCCCTCTCCCCCTCCCTCCACCCCCCCTCCTGGGAGAAACCCGCGGTTGCCATAGCAACCCACCTTCTGGGCCTGGGCGGCCGCCATTGGTCGAGCAGGGGTGAGGGAGGTGGGGGAGTGGGGGAGAGTCCCGTACTGTCCCGGTGCGGGGATGTTCAGTGGTAGGCGGCGGCAGCTCTCCTACTGTAGCTGAGCCGTTGGACTCTGGGCGACGTGGGGAAGGTGCTGAGCTGGCTGGGGAGAGGAGGGGGAACGGGGGAGGCGAGGGCAAGCCTAGCGCCAGGCCCAGGCCTCGGCCGCCACCTCCACCAACGCCCGGCCTCACCACCGCTATTGCTGCTGCCGCCTTTCCCCTTGGCCCACCTCAGGCTTGCGGTTACCCGGTCACGTCCAGGCCCAGGCCCAGGTTCTGGCTGCTTCCCCCGGCACCAGGCCTGGCTCTCCCGCCCCCAAGAGACAGGCGGCTGAGCCCTGCTCAATGGGCTCCAACTGCGGACGCGTTTGTTTTACGTAATTACCAGATCAACGGAGCCCCAACTGTGTATGCGCAGTTCTTTAAACTTTAAAATGTGAATAACTTTAAAAACCACTTGTGTTTCACAAGTATCGGATTGTACACTCTGCAGTGGATTTCATCAGACCATTTGGAACAAGGTATCGGAGGAGGTATTGAGGCAGGTACTGTACAATTACACTATTTAAAGACATTTGGACAGGTACAGGTTTCGAAAAGATTTAGAAGGAAACAGGCCAAATGCAAGTCAATTGAACGAACAGGTAGGCTCCTAATTTGGCTCCCTAAATTCCATCTGCCAATGCTCCATCTAACTTTCCATCTGCTGCCAGATAACCTTCCTTGCTGTCCATTTCAATTTTCATTCCATCTGCAAACTCATTAATCATATGTTCTACATATGTCACAAATTTCAATCTATTTTATACTTTGTACTGCCAGGTTCCACTATTCCTCTAATCCCTTCACATACTAATTCTCTCAATAAAATGTAATCTTATTTTTCTTACCAAATATAATACGTGCAAAATTCATGTATTAATATGCTTACGTTAATAGAAACATAGATATAAACATAGAAAATAGGTGCAGGAGGAGGCCATTCGGCCCTTCGAGCCAGCATTGCCATTCAACGTGATCATGGCAGATCATCCACAATCAGTAACCTGTGCCCAACTTCTCCCTATATCCCTTGATTCCACTAGCCCCCAGAGTTCTATCTAACTCTCTCTTAAATTCATCCAGTAATTTGGCCTCCACTGCTCTCTGTGGCAGAGAATTCCACATATTCACAACTCTCTGGGTGAAAAAGTTCCTTCTCACCTCAGTTTTAAATGGCCTCCCCTTTATTCTAAGACTGTGGCCCCTGGGTCTGGACTCCCCCAACATTGGGAACATTTTTCCTGCATCTAGCTTGTCCAGTCCTTTTATAATTGTATATGTCTCTATGAGATCCCCTCTCATCCTTCTAAACTCCAGTGAATACAAGCCTAGTCTTTTCAATCTTTGACAAATGACAGTCCCACCATCCCAGGGATCAATCTCGTGAACCTACACTGCACTGCCTCAATTACACAAATGTCCTTCCTCAAATTAGGAGACCAAAACTGTGTACAATACTCCAGATGAGGTCTTCCCAGGGCCCTATACAACTGCAGAAGAACCTCTTTACTCCTATAATGAAATCCTCTCGTTATGAAAACAAACATGATATTAGGTTTCTTCACTGCCTGCTGTACCTGCACGCCAACTTTAGGTAACTGATGTACAAGGACACCCAGGTCCCACTGCACTTCCCTCTTACCTAACCTGACACCATTGAGATAATATGCCTCCTTGTTTTTGCCGCCAAAGTGGATAACCTCACATTTATCTATATTATACTGCATCTGCCACGCATCTGCCCACTCACTCAGCCTGTCCAGGTCACCCTGCAACCTCCTAACATCCTCTTCGCCGTTCATGCTGCCATCCAGCTTTGTGTCATCTGCAAACTTGCTAGTGTTACTTCTAATTCCTTCGTCCAACTCATTAATATATATGGTAAAAGATTGCGGCCCCAACACCGAGCCTTGCGGCACTCCACTCGCCACTGCCTGCCATTCTGAAAAGGACACGTTTATTCCTACTCTTTGCTTCCTGTCTGCCAACCAATTCTCTATCAATGTCAACACACTACCCCCAATACCATGTGCTCTAATTTTGCTCACCAATCTCCCATGAGGGTCATTATCAAAGGCTTTCTGAAAGTCTAGATACACTACATCCACTGGCTCCCCATCATCCATTTTACTTGTCACATCCCCCAAAAATTCCAGAAGATGAGTCAAGCATGATTTTCTTTTCATAAATCCATGCTGACTTGGACTTATCCTTTTACTGCTATCCAAATACACCGTTATTACCTCTTTAATAATTGACTCCATCATCTTCCCCACCACCGATGTCAGGCTAACTGGTCTGTAATTCCCTGTTTTCTCTCTTACTCCTTTCTTGAAAAGTGGGATAACATTAGCTATCCTCCAATCCACAGGAACTGACCCTGAATCTATTGAACATTGGAAAATGATCACCAATGCATCCACTATTTCTAGAGCCACCTCCCTGAGTATCCTGGGATGTAGATCATCAGGCCCTGGTGATTTATCAACCTTCAGTCCCATCAGTCTACCCAATACTATTTCTCGCCTAATGCAAATTTCTTTCAGTTCCTCTATCCCCCTAGATCCTCTGTCCTCTAGTACATCTGGAATATTGTTTGTGTTTTCCTTAGTGAAGACAGTTCCGAAGTACCTGTTCAACTCTTCTGCCATTTCCTTGTTACCCATAATAATTTCACCCTTGTCTGCCTTCAAGGGACCCACATTTGACTTTGCTACTATTTTGCTCTTAACATATCTAAAGAAGCTTTTACTGTCCTTCTTTATATTCTTGACCAGCTTCCCCTCGTACTTCATCTTTTCAGCCCATATTGCCCATTTTGTTACCTTCTGTTGTCCTTTGAAAGTTTCCCAATCCTCTGGCTTCCCGCTACTCTTTGCTGTGTTATACATCTTTTCTTTTAGTCTTATTCCATCCCTAATATTTTATCTGTCTTGTAATATTTTGCTGCTATATATTCCATCGTCTTTTTAACATGATTTCATCCATGAATTCAGATACTGTATTTTGCATTGCATAGTCTAAATCATCATGGTTAATTGGAAAGAATAGTGACTTAAGCTTTGAGAATCAACCTATCATGTTCTGTCACATTGAATGGTTACTCTTACTCCAAACCTCAACTGCAGATTGCTATTGATCACGTGTCATCTTTTCAAAGAACTTTAGAAATCTACATGTATGATATCTGCTATCTATCTCAACTCTTGAAAGGATTCAATAAGGTTGGCCCTGTCTTCTTGAAACTCAGTTCCAGACCTCTTGCCCTGATTCACTCTTGTTCACCAGATGTGAATTCCACCTCAGTCCAATTTGCATTCCGTTTCACCCAAGGTTTTATCCCCAATCAAGGGGAAGAGATTTAAGAAGGACCTCAGGGACAACTTTTTCATGCATAGGTATCTGGAATGAGCTGCCAGATGAATATCGACTCATGCTGAAATGCTGATAAGTTTTGCAGATGAAAAGGATGGGAGTGAGCTCTTGTAGAATATAAACACTGGTTCAAGGTCTTGAGATGGAGGAGGGCAAGGGGGAAGCGCTCTGGAGCACTCTCCCGACTACGGCGACAAGGATTACGCACACCGCTTCCAGGCACATTCCTCGCAAATCTACTTTCTCTCAACAACAAAGTGGACGAACTGAAACTCCTGCACCACACTAACAAGGACTTCTCTCGAGCCGCTGCCCTGTGTTTCACCGAGTCCTGGCTGTGCGAGTCGACCCCGGACAATGCGCTGCAACTGGCTGGCGTTCAACTACCACCGCGTACCGCGAAGTGGAGGCAGCGGGGAAATCAAGAGGCTGTGGAATATGCTTCTACACTGACCAGGACTGGTGCAGCGACATCACGGTACTGTCTAACTTCTGTTCTCCTAATCTGGAATCTTTTTTTTGTAAATTGCAAACCCTTTTATTCTCCGAGGGAATTAACCTCTTTTATTCTCGCTGGAGTTTACAACCCTCTCCAAGCATGCGTACGTGAGGCGCAAACGCAACTCGCTGACCAGGTATTGAGGGTAGAGAGTGACTTCCTGGCTCCATGGTCATTGTTTTGTGGGATTTTAACAAGGCCAACCTCAGTCGTGACCTCCCAAAGTACAGACGTCATGTTACCTGCCCCACCAGAGGGGAGTGAACACTCGATCATTGTTATACTACAATAAAGAACGCAAATCGCTTTGTTCCCCGTGCGGCTCTGGGTCTCTCCGATCATTGTTTCGTTCACCTTATTCTGATCTATAGGCAAAAACTAAAATCTGCTCAGCCTGTGGTCAGAACAATGGAAAAGTGGACAAGCGAGGGCATTGAAAACCTACAGTTCTGCTTTGACTGCACTGATTGTAATGTGTTCAAGGAAGCAACCACAAGCCTCGATGAATATACAGACACCGTGACATCATATGTCAGCTTTTGCGAGGACAGTTGCATTCCTACTAAGACCCGGATGTGGGTCAACAACGACAAGCCCTGATTCACAGCAAAACTCAGACTGCTCTGCCAGTCAAAAGATGAGGCCTACAGGAGCGGGGATGCAGACCTGTACAGGCTGAGAAGAGTAATCAGAGCTGCCAAGGAAAGGTACTCTGAGATGTTGAGGAGCAAGTTCTCAGCCAAATACTCATCTTCAGTGTGGAAGGGCTTGCAAGAAATCACCAGCTACAAGAGGAAAACCCCCCATTCCTTGAGCAATCGTCAGCTGACCAACGACCTGAACGAGTTCTACTGAAGGTTTGATAGACAGTAACATAACTCCCTCACCCCTTCCCACTCCTCCCCAATCACCACTTCACACCCACTTACAGCCTGACTCCAGTCTGCTATGACTGGGCCTTCCTCCACTACCCACCCCCTCCTTGCTAACCACTTCTCAATCACTAACAATAGAAATTGAGGAGGTGGAAAAGCTATTCAGGAAACAGAAAAAAACGGAAATCTCCAGGACCGGACAATGTTTCCCCCTCCACCCTCAAGCTTTGTGCCGAACAAACGGCGCCAGTCTACACAGACAGTTTCAATCAGTCAATAGACAATAGACAATAGGTGCAGGAGTAGGCCATTCGGCCCTTCGAGCCAGCACCATCATTCAATGTGATCATGGCTGATCATTCTCAATCAGTACCCCGTTCCTGCCTTCTCCCCATACCCCCTGACTCCGCTATCCTTAAGAGCTCTATCTAGCTCTCTCTTGAATGCATTCAGAGAATTGGCCTCCACTGCCTTCTGAGGCAGAGAATTCCACAGGTTTACAACTCTGTAAAGGTTTTTCCTCATGTCCGTTCTAAATGGCCTACCCCTTATTCTTAAACTGTGGCCCCTGGTTCTGGACTCCCCCAACATTGGGAACATGTTTCCTGCCTCTAACATCCAACCCTTTAATAATCTTATATGTTTCGATAAGATCCTCCTAAATTCCAGTGTATACAAGCCTAGCCGCTCCAGTCTTTCAACATATGACAGTAACGCCATTCCGGGAATTTACCTAGTAAACCTAAGCTGCACGCCTTCAATAGCAAGAATATCCTTCCTCAAATTTGGAGACCAAAACTGCACATAGTACTCCAGGTGTGGTCTCACTAGGGCCCTGTACAACTGCAGAACGACCTCTTTGCTCCTATACTCAACTCCTCTTGTTTTGAAGGCCAACATTCCATTGGCTTTCTTCACTGCCTGCTGTACCTGCATGCTTCCTTTCAGTGACTGATGCTCTGGGACACCCAGATCTCATTGTACATCCCCTTTTCCTAACTTGACACCATTCAGATAATAATCTGCCTTCCTATTCTTACCACCAAAGTGGATAACCTCACACTTATCCACATTAAACTGCATCTGCCATGCATCCGCCCACTCACACAACCTGTCTAAGTCACCCTGCAACCTCATAGCATCTTCCTCACAGTTCACACTGCCACCCAGCTTTGTATCATCTGTAAATTTGCTAATGTTACTTTTAATCCCTTCATCCAAGTCATTAATGTATATTGTAAATAGCTGCGGTCCCAGCACCGAGCCTTGCGGTACCCCACTAGGCACTGCCTGCCATTCTGAAAGGGACCCATTTATCCCCACTCTTTGCTTTCTGTCTGCCAACCAATGTCAGTACCCTACTCCCAATACCATGTGCTCTAATTTTGCCCACTAATCCCCTATATGGGACCAGTCCCTGCAAACCTGCACTGTCCCTGCCTGCTTCAAAGCCTCCGCTATTGTTCCAGTACGTAAAAATCCAAGGGTTACTGGTCTTAATGACTAGAGGCCTGTTGCACTGACCTCTGTCGTCGTGAAAACCATTGAAAGACTTGTGCTGGCCCACCTGAAAAATATCACAAATCTCCTGCTGGACCCCCTGCAGTTTGCAGACCATGCCTATAGATCGGTGGCTGGCGCAGTCAACATATGCCTGCACTTCATCCTCTAGCACCTAGACCGCCAGGGGATCAATGCAAGGATTTTGTTTGTGGATTTTCGCTCTGCATTCAACACCATTGTACCAAAGCTACTACATTCCAAACTCTCCCAGTTGACTGTGCCTGAACCCCTCTGTCAGTGGATCATCAATTTCCTGACGGACAGGAAGCAGCATGTGAGGCTGGGAAAGCACATCTCAGACCCGCTGACCCTCAGCATAGGAGCTCCGCAAGGCTGCGTACTCTCCCCTCTCCTTTACTCTCTCTACACCAACGACTGTACCTCCACAGACTCCTCTGTCAAGCTTCTCAAGTTTGCAGAAGTCACAACCCTGATTGGACTGATCCAGGATGGGTAGGAATCTGCCTACAGATGGGAAGTGGCACAGCTGGCGTCCTGGTGCCATCGCAACAACCTGGAGCTCAATGCTCCTAAGATGGTGGAATTGATTGTAGACGTTAGGAGAGCTCCCCCCCCCCCCCCCCCACTCACCATCAACAACGCCACAGTCACATCTGTGGAGTAATTTAAATTCCTTGGAACCATCTTCTCCAGGGACCTTAAATGAGATGCCACCATTAACTCCACAGTTAAAAAGGCCCAACAGAGGATGGAATTCCTGCGGCAGCTGAGAAAGCACAATCTGCCGCAGGTAATGATGGTCCAGTTTTATACTGGCATCATAGAGTTTGTCCTCACCTTCTCCGTCATGGTCTAGTTTGGCTCAGCCACCAAGTATGACATCCGGTGGCTTCAGCGCATCGTTAGATCAGCCGAGAAGGTTGATGGCTGCAACCATTCCCCCATTGATGAACTGTACACTGCAAAGCCCAGGAAGAGAGTGGGTAAGATCATCTCTGACCCCTCTCACCCTGGCCACAAACTGTTTGAAGCACTTTCCTCCGGGAGGCGATTCTGGATTGTCAAAGCAGCCACAGCCAGACATAAAAACAGCTTTTTTCTACGAGCAATAGCTCTACTTAACAGCCAAAAGTCAGTAACCTTTTGCTCTGGTATTTTATTTTATTCTTCACATGTTTAAATTATAATGTTTTATTTTTAATCGTCTACTGTACATCGTGTTATCCTTGTGAGCAAAGCACCAAGGCAAATTCCCTGCATGTACACATACTTGGTTAATAAAATTTATTCAGTTTGATTCAATTCAGTGAACAGCCCATTGTTGTGCAGCAGATTTGTGTTCCATGTGTTCATGTAATTCCAGGCCAAATAATTTGATGTCATTGAGATTTTCCATGCAATGTTAATATGTAAATGAAGTGAGGAATCATGGCATTAAAGGAAGCCATATGGGGCAAATAATGTCAGAAGTTCTTCAAGGACCAGCTGTCAAATTGCCATGCCAAGTTAAAAAGAAAATTACCTTGGCCAAAATTAAATTAAAATCTGATTTAAACATAAATAGTTATATTCTCCAAATAACATTCATCTTAAAGGATATTTAATTGAGAATGTTATCTAAAGAATATTCTTTGCTAATATTATCAAAGTAATGCAAAGGCAATATAAAACTTTACAATATTGTTTACAATCCCAACTTGGATTGTTTTCTCCGGAATGCCAGAGGTTGCGGGGAGGCCTGATAAAAGTATATAAATTTATGAGAGGCATCTCATGAGGCGTTTATGAGAGGGTAGACAGTCGGAACATTTTTGGCAGAATGGAAATATCAAATACTAAGAGGGCATGACTTTAAGGTGGGAGGGGAAAAATATAAAGGATACATCCAGGGTAAGTTGTTCATACAGAGGATGGTGAGTGCCTGAAAGATGGTAATGGATGCAGATGCAATAGTAGCATTTAAGAGACTTTTGGATCGGCATATGGATATGATGGGAATGGTGGGATATGGATTATGTGCAGGCCGATAAGAGTTGATCTTGGCATCATGTTGGGCACAATCATTGTGGGCTGAAGGGCCTGTTATTGTGTTGTACTGTTCTGTGTTCTATATTCTATGTTAATTTTGGTTGAAATCGGGTATATTTATCATTTGTAAAAATATATTAGTATGTACATAAACCAATGCATTTGTTTTAAAGTTAATGTAAATTAAATTTTAAGTTACATTTTAAATATGTATTTTTAAAACAGTTACCAAGAGAATCAAATAGCGCAACTGTCAATAATTGGCATTAATTCAGTATTAGCTTGTCGTTAACTCTGAAACTTTGGGCACACACGTCTAACACAAGATGGTAATTCAGCAATAGCAAATGTGCACTGGCTACAACGCCTGCAGGCGTCACATAATTTCTGTTGCCTCAAACGCAACAAGAAGAAGCAATAGCAAATGTGCTCTTTCACTTCATCAATGCCGAGATTTGAATATGCCAAATTTCTTTGGCTTCTGTTGTTCATTGGCAGGACATAGAATATAGAGATAATGAGCAGCAACTCACATTGGCAGAGAGTGGCCGGTGGTGTTCCACAAGGATCTGATTGGGCTTCAATTATTCACCACATTTACAAATATCTAAAATGATGGAATAGAAAACTGCATATCCAAGTTGGCTAATGTTACCCAAGAGAGGTGGCACTTTCAGCGCTGTAATTAAAAGCAACGAATCACAATGATATTAATTACATTAATGCGTACTGTACAAAATAGACTTCAGTGGAAGAAATTCTGGGATCATTTACTTTACACTCAAAGGGGATTGACGCAAGTACTTTCTTTATGAAATGAATAGCAAGCAATAGATGATGGCCCAGAGAACATAAGAGCCCTTGCTGGTATAGAAAACAATGAATTACCATTAGTGGAATGCCAAATTTTAAATCAAGAAATCTAGAATACAAGGGGAAATCTTATAAAGTTCTGGTTGCCACACTCCTGGTGAAATGTGAACAATTCTGTGTACTAACCCTACAGAGGACTTAACAAGGTTAAGGTTAAATTAAAAGGTGTGGTTCCACAAACTAAGATGTTACTCCTTAAAATTTAGGAGGTTAAGAGATGCTTTGAACAATGTTTTGTAGATATTGAACTGAACTCAGAAGGTATAAGAAAATAACTGCAGATGCTGGTACAAATCGATTTATTCACAAAATGCTGGAGTAACTCAGCAGGACAGGCAGCATCTCGGGAGAGAAGGAATGGGTGACGTTTCGGGTCGAGACCCTTCTTCAGACTGAAGAAGGGTCTCGACCCGAAACGTCACCCATTCCTTCTCTCCCGAGATGCTGCCTGTCCTGCTGAGTTACTCCAGCATTTTGTGAACTCAGAAGGTAGATGGGGAGAAATGATTTGGGGAATGTATGGGGTGGGAATGAAGGGGAGGTTATGGTAGTGGTTATTAACTGAAGCCTCTTCAGCCAGTCCAGGCAGCACAACTCATTCCTGTTGCCTGTTCAATATCGTAATTTCAGGATTAACTGAGCTTCTGAGTGGTTTATCAGTTCAGCAGAGGACTCAATTGTTTAAACAACTACTACTATTTTAAAACAAACCTGCACTTCTAAAGACAATCTGCACCTCAAATAGGCATTCTTGTATCACAATTTATTTAATTCGAAGATAATTCAAGATACTAAAAACACACGTGGCCACGTATAATTTACATTCTACACTGGTGTGTTTGTATAGAAGTTGGAGAAGATGTGGGCTGTTTGCACAAAGGGCAAGGAGGCCTCAAAAGGAAAAGGGAGGAGATAAAAGTGAAGAACAAAGCCAGGAGGGACTTGTAGGGACCTGCAAGAGTGTTGCAAGAAGTTCTAATACTTTGCATAAGTGGTCAAGGTCAGTGAATACATCTTAAAATGGCACAACCCAGTTACTGGACCAGAAACCTCTTACATTTATGAATGAACTACACAGGTACTACTCATGGACATGTGATGAAATCCAAATTTGAACATTTCAGCCCCAAAACATTCCTCCAAAGCTTCCTTCACTCATCTGCTTTGAAAATTGGCAAGCAGAACCATGAAGAAGTAATTGTATAGCATTGTTCAGGACCAGAGGAAAGGCTGTCACTCAGAGAATGTGCAGAGATCATTACTCTACAATAACCTGCTTCTGTCTAAGGATTGATTGATAGACTTAGTTTGTGTTAGTTTTCATTTTGTTGCTTTGTCTAAGTGCTTGTCACCGACAGAATAAAGTTAACATGATAACTGTTGGTAAATGGTAAAATGGGATTATGTTATTTGCAAGCATGTTCTGATATGAACATAATTCTCCAGTTGTAGAAAACTACCAAAGACCCTTGCCTCTTCTCCCCCCCCCCCGATCTTTCACCCACCCTTCTCCCTTGTGTCCCACTTGAACTTGCACCTATTTATATCTGCTCCCTCCCCTTCCATCTACATTCCTTCCTCTAGATCCACAACTCACAACTCTTCAATCCTTTTTCCTCACACCTCTGCCTTTACATCCCAGACCTTTGTCCAACCGTCTGCTATCAAAACCCCTCCTCACCTGTATCCACCTATTACTGGCCATACTTTGTCCTCTCCCCCCACTCCCCCCCCCCCCCACCCCCACCCCCAACTCCTGTAGCTCTGAAGAAGGGACAGCCCAAAACATCAGATAGCCATGTTCTCCAGAGTTGCTGCTTGACTCGCTGATTACTCCAGCACATTGTGTCTTTTTCTGATAACTAAGCATGGATGGAACGTCCCCCAAAACGTGGTATGCTCTGATCACACCATCCCTTCCACAATCCCTCTTGCTCCATTGATGATCAGCATATGAATAGCAACTGGTTGATGAAATTGGTGACCAGCACAAATCTTGAATCTATCTGTGCCTTGAACTCATCATCAGTCACCGTAGTTTGCCATGTTGTGTCAAATAGAAGTAGCACAAAGAATTGCTGTAGAGTGAAGTCTGCATGACTGTTGAAAGGAGACTGATCCCTGATTTGTGTGATGTCTCTTGTGTGGTTACACATCAGCTGGGCACTGAGTGAATATAATCTCTTCCATCCGTGATGTATCCTTGAGTTGATGTTGGTCTCACAAAGTGATATGTGCGTAGTCAACGGGGAAAACAATGAAAACATTGCAGTCCACCTGCCACCATCAACTCGAGAGAGTGAAATGCATTAAGATCTCATTGAATGGTGAGCTGTGTCGGGATCATCGGAAATGTAAATTCCTTGGAAGTCCGAAGCTGAGAATGTCCATTGACCAGACCCAAGAGTCAGGGAATCTTTTTTCATTGCTCAGGAATCAAAACGCAAACTGACAATGGTTAGACTCCTTAGAATCCTTGCATTTCATGTATTCAAACAACTTAGCCTGAGATCACCACAGAAATTTCCATGTGGCTAATGCTGTGGAAACTATGAATCCACAGGTTCAGCCCCTGGATGTTGTGCCACCCTGGTCACGAAGTAAAAGTGTCCTTCGACATGCATTACAAGAAGGATATCAGTCCGTAGCTTAAAGCATCAATGAGCAGCAGCCCTGGGTGCTCAGACAGTTTTACCCTTGGGAAGGCAGGGGGAAACTCTCAATAATTGAAAGTGGAAGGCTCCCAGTCAAGAGGGAATTGCTTTAGCCTCCACCACCAACCAAAAGTGACTTCAGAGCCCACACAATGGAGAGCAGCTGAATTCCTGCAAAACACACACTGTGTGCTGGAGTAACTCAGCAGGTCACACTCCACACAGGTGCTAGTATAACTTAGCAAGTCAGCCAGCATCTATGGAGGATATGGATTGGCGACATTTTGGGTCCCGACCTGTAATGTCATCTGCCCATGTTCTCCAGAGATAGACACAAAATGCTGGAGTAACTCAGCGGGACAGGCTGCATCTCTGGAGAGAAGGAATGGGTGACGTTTCAGGTCAAGACCCTTCTTTAGACTCTCTCCAGGGATGCTGCCTGCCCATTGAGTTACTCCAGCACATTGTATGTTATTTTGGCAAACCAGCATCTGCAGTTCCTTGAGGGTCTGAATTCGACCAGTCAGCCAAAAGATTATTAAGTGGCCAAACCTGGCTGAAATTCTGGAACACAAATTTAGTCTCAATAATTATGGACTACGCTGAAACTATCTTTTCACAGGGAAATACAGGTGAGGGAGACAGTCACCCCATTCATTGATCTTTCCGTATCCATAATCTCCTTTAGCGTGATATTCCACCACCATCAGCCCAATCTGTGCTGTTCTATAATATTATATATTCTAATAAGTTTTGTGAACAGATAACAGATTTTTGTTCGTTAAGCATGCCTTTTATCTGTCTGTCTCGAGCTCTTGCATTTATTGAAAGATGTTCTAATATGAAACTGTCTAAAACTTCCCTCGATCTACCTCTGATGTTCAGCACAGCAATGAGCCACAGTAGAGAATCTTCTGCAAACTTTGATTAAGGAGTTTGAAAATCAATAATCTTCAAGGGTCAGCCTCCTTCTCTCTGCTTAATGAAAGGGTTGCCAACCCTTTCCCTCCATGTCTGTCACCCAAATGAATGTTGCCAGGTAACCTCTGTTCCTTTAACATCAAAGGCCTTTCATGCCTTTTGTTGTAAACTAACAAGATACTTCATGTTAAGCAATGAATCTGGTCACATAAAATTCAATGATGCAGTTGTTGTGAATGTACATTCACTAACTGAGTGTAACCTGTGGTATCTCGACACCTTGTTGTACCTAATGAATAGTTTACCAATTTTCATCTATTTTTAGCTCTGCCCAATCTGAGTGATATATGGAAACAGGAATGTGGTGAGTTGACAAGGGAAGATGACGGAAAAATAATATTAAAAACATTGACAGATTATTTCAAACCAATGCCATTGGCATATAGATTCAAAGAGTCATAGAGTCATACAGCACGATAACAGGCCCTTTGGCCTAAAGCGTCCATGCCAACCTCGATGCCCCATCTAAGCTAGTCCCATTTGCCCACATTTGACTCATATCCCTCTAAATGCTTTCTAGCCATATACCTGTCCAGGAGTCTTTTAAATGTTACTAGACCAAGTGGACCCATTGGGCCCAATCCACTCCTGCATTGGTGCAGAACCCTCTCCTCCCCCACTTCCCCCTCCCCTCTCCCCCCCACTCCCCTTTCCCTCCCTCCTCCCTCACCCCCCTCCCCCTCCCCTCCCCCTCCTCTCCCTCCCCTCCACCCCCTCCTCCCTCTCCCAGCCTCTGCTGCATTGGTGTATCACCCTCTCCCCCACTTCCTCCTCCCCCATCCCCTCTACCCCTCCCCTCTCACTCCCCCCTCCCCTCTCCCCCCCTTCCTCCACCCCCCTCCCCCCCCCTCCATCCCCTCCTCCCTCTCCCTCCTCCATCTTCCCTCCCCCCTCCTCCCATCTCCCCACCCTCCCCCTCCCACTCCTCCAACCCTCCCTCCCCCAAGCCTCCACCCCCTCTCCCCCTCCCTCCTCCTCCACCCCCTCCCTCCCCCATCCCCCCACCACCCTCCTCCCCTCCCCTCCCTCCCTCCTCTCTCCCCCCTCCCTCCCTCTCCCCCCCCCCCATCCCTCCCTCCCGGGAGCAACCCGCGGTTGCTGTAGCAACCCGCCTTCCGGCCCAGGTGGCTGCCATTGATGTACCGGGGGTGGGGGGGGGAGGAGTCCTGTCCCTTCCCGGTGCGGGGATGTTCACTAGTAGATGGCGGCGGCTCTCCCACTGTTGCTGAGCCACTGGACTCAGGGCGGCATGGGGAAAGCACTGAGACAGCCGGGGAGAGGAGGACAGGGGAGCCGAGGGAAGGCCCAGCGCCAGGCCCAGCCCTCAGCTCCACCTCCACCAACGCCCGGTCTCACTGCTGCTGCCGCCTTTCCCCTTGGCCCACCTCAGGCTCGCGTTTACCCGGTCACATCCAGGCCCAGGCCCAAGCTCTGGCTGCTTCCCCCGGCACCAGGCCTGGCTCTCCCGCCCCCAAGAGACAGGCGGCCTAGCCCTGCTCAACGGGCCCCAACTGCGCAGGCGCGGACGCATTTGTTCTGCGCACACGCGGATGCGGCGGCCATCTTACATAAGTACCAGATCAACGGAGCCCCAACTGCGCATCCGTGGATTTTTAATCTTTAAATTGTTAATAACTTAAAAAATATAACACCGATTGCAATGAAACCTCTTCCATACGACCATGGGACGACGGTCAGTAAGGTGGGCCTAAAATTGTCACGCTATCGTGTACCGTTTTAGCTGTAGTTCAGGAACAAGTGAACAAACGAGAGTTCTAGTTTATAGATTATAGTGCCTGCCTCAACTATGTCCCCTGGCAGCTCACACCGTACACCCAGGACCTCTGAGTAAAACATTTACCATTCAGATTCTTACTAAATCTACATCCTCTAAACCTACATCCTCTTGTTTTTAATTTCTCTGCACTGCATAAAAGACTATGCATTCACTGTATCTAATCCCCTCATAATTTTATAGACCTCCATCAGCCTCCTACATTCCATGGAATAAAGTCCTAGCCTACCCAACTTCTCCCTATAGCTCAGCCCCTCAACTCCTGGCAACGTCCTCGTAAATCTTCTCTGCATTCTTTCCAGGTTAATGCCATCCTTCCTATAGCAGGGTGACCGAAATTGAATACAGTACTTCAAATGTGTCCTCACTAATGTCTTGCACAACTGTAATAAAATGTCTGAACTTCTACCCTCAATACCCTGACTGATTAAGACCAACATACCAAAAGCCTTCTTTACCACCTTATCTACCTGGGATTGCACTTTCAATCAACTATATCCCTGCACTCCTAGAACCCTCTGCTCTACCACACTTGCCGAGGCCCCACCATTCATTGTGAAGGTCCTGCCCCGGTCAGAGAGTTGCGGTGTTGCTTAATGCAGTGTGTGGGATGTTTGAAGGAACTTACAGGAGGGAGTGTGTGAGGATAAGAATCATTCTCATTCAAGGCATGATTCTGAAGTGCTGTCAGCCTGTTAAAACAAATATTAATGTCAAGAGCATCTTCTTTATGGGTGAGTCACATGAATATTACAAGTGAGATCAGTTGGACATTAAAGGTTGGAAATGGGAATGTGATCGTTAATAGGAGGGAAAAGGCAAGACAATTAGCCATGGATTCTATTAAAGATATCCAGCTATTCAAGGCCCAATTAAAGTGCCCAATGGCATGGTTTAGACTTAGATTTTTAGATTTAGAGATACAGCGCGGAAACAGGCCCTTCGGCCCACCGAGTCCGTGCCGCCCAGCGATCCCCGCACATTATCTATCTTACATCTATCGCACATTATTTATCTATTTATTCATTTCCCTATGTTCTCTAAATCTCTGTAAAGCGTCTTTGAGTATATGAAAAGCGCTATATAAATGTAATGCATTATTATTATTATTATTATTAACACTATCCTACACACACTAGGGACAATTTTTTTTTACATTTACCCAGTCAACTAACCTACAAACCTGTACGTCTTTGGAGTGTGGGAGGAAACCGAAGATCTCGGAGAAAACCTACGCAGGTCACGGGTGGAACGTACAAACTCCGTACAGATGGCGCCCGTAGTCAGGATCGAACCTGAGTCTCCGGCGCTGCATTCGCTGTAAGGCAACAACTTTATTGCTGCGCCACCGTGCCATCTTTAGACTTTCAACTTCATGTTTATGACTGCTTAGTTTAAATTTTGTTCTTGAATTCACCATTACATAAACCTAGAAATGAATCTCTGACTAGGATTTTGATAACAAACATTCATCTCTGAATTGAACTCTGGCAAGTGTGAGGTGTTGGACTTTCATGTGTCAAACCAAGGTGAGGCTTGCATAGTAAATGGTAGACACCTCGGGATTGTTGTTTAACAAAAAGATCTAGGAGTATAGGTTCCCAGAAAATGGCAGTTCAGGTAGATAGGGCATTGCAGATAGAAGTTGGGACATCGTAATACAGCTGCACAAGTTATTGGTGTGAGCACACTCAAAGTACTGTGTACAGTCTGGTCACCCAGCCAAAGGAAGGATGGCATTAAATTGGAAATGGTACGGACTTGTGGGCTTGAGTTTTCGGGAGAAGTTGTTTATTTGGCAAATTTCCTTTGGAGCATAGGAGGCTGAGGGATGACCATATTGAAGTGTACAAAATCATGAAGACCATGGATAATGTGGACGCGCACAGTCCTTTTCCATTCTAAAACTAGAGGGCATAGGCTTAAGGTGAGAGGGGAGAGATTTAAGAGTGCCCTCTTAAGGGGAACATTTTTACAAGAAGGTATTCCGGATATGTCAGAGGAAACTACAGAAGTGGATACATTTACAATTTTCAAAAGATATTTGGACAGATGCAAGGGTAGGAAGTGTTTCGAGGTATATGGTCCAAATGAAGACAAATGGATCTAGCCCAAAAATCTAGCACAGCATGGACAAGGAGGGTCGGAGAGCTTGTTTCCATGTTATGTCGTTCGATGACTCTGACTATTTTTCTTGTCCATGATTAAAGATAGAGTTTTCTGATTTTATTAAGTAAAGGTCTAGTGATAAGAAAAGGAACTGTGGCTTATTACATAGTATTGGTGTTAATGGGTTTCTGTCCTTCAATGATTTCACTTCAGTAGCAGAAACATCTACAATTCTATCCTCAAAGTGAATCCAAGCAGGCACAAAATCATTAAGTAATTTATTTGATGATGGTTTGTTCCAGACCTTTTACAACATAACTCTGGCCTTTACTGATCTTCAGCAGACTTCCTAAATTCCTAAAGTAAGTTAAAAGAGCTTTCAAAGTGACACAGTTGAGAAAAAAATATATGTGTCCCTCAAACTACAGGGGTTTTAACCAAATAAGGCACATGTAAAGCTAACAAGCTGACTGTGTTTGTAACAGAAAATTGCCAATATCGGAAACGAAAAACAAACACTGATGAAGAAAGTTCTGATGAAGGTCCATGGCCTGACACAACAGCTCCCTGTTGATGCTGTTCGAACTGATGAATGCTGCTAGCATTTTCTTTGTAGGAAGTTGATTGGGCTAAGAGTTTCGCCCTTTCCTTATACACACCTGAAATTTCTATAAGGATTCTCCGACGGAGATACAGTTAATTTCCAGGAAAATGGGGTAAATGACAGAAATTAGTAGTTCATGCTATTTCACTGCCTCCTGCTGAATCCAGTCAAGAGAAGCAGCACAGTGGTGCAATGGTAGAGTTGCTGCCTTACACTGCCAGACACCCAGGTTTGATCCTAACTAGGGGTGCTGTCTGTGCGGAGTTTGTACGTTCTCCCTGTGACAGCGTGGGTTTTCCCCGGATGCTCCGGTTTCCTCCCACACTTCAAAGACATATAGGTTTGTAGGTTAATTGGCTTCTGTAAAATGTAAATTGTCCCTAGTGTGTAGGATAGAGCTGGTGCACGGGGTGATCACTGGTCAGTGCGGACTCATTGGGCTGAAGGGCCTGCTTCCATGCTACATTTCTGAAAGTCTAGTCTAATGTAAATGTTCAGTATAATTTAGACGCCTGCAGAAAACGTTACCATTTTTTTTACCACCCAACCAACAAATTCCAACATAATTTGAATTTGTGCTTTTTTAACATTTCCCACAGATCAATAGCATACACTTGCTTGAGTTGTCAACGTAATTCCCAGGTAACAGTGCACGTGCAGCTTGGAACCATTATGTCCTGTCAAAACAGCTCATGTGTTGACTGCTCAGGCTGTGACTGTGGCTTAAGGGGCAGTGCCCAGATCCAAGTTGTGGAAATCTGCAGATGCTGAAAATATTGACAACATGCCAACGGTTCATTCGGAATGGTTCTCTGCCTACTACTGGGAGATTAAGGCTGTGAAGGATTGCCAACAGATATCCTTTCAATAGATAGCTTCATAAAGTCGTTGGGTAAAATATGAAGTGCTTGAAATATGTGAAGTCACATTTTGTAAGAAATGAATAAAAATACAAAAATGGAAAAATATATATTTCAAATTCCAATATCTTCCTAATTCTTTCTGTGTATGTAGGGGTTGGTGCAGACTTCCATTCTTGAACTTATACAATGGTTGTATTAAAAGGTAATTTTAAAAGAAAATCGTTTCCATCATTAATAAATAGAGTTGGGTGTCACTTTTATCACAGAGACATTGTGTGTAATACTATCTTGTTTTCATTAATCTACATTTTAACAAATCGACATTGTTAAACTAAATGTTTTGTTTTAATGAAGCCTACAAAACGTTAAGTAGCTGGGAAGGACACCTAACTGATGTCCTTTAGGATGTTGCTAAACAAAGTCAAAACATAAAATCGGGCAGATTCTGGAAGTGAAAAGTACTATGAGCAGTCAGCATTCAGTCAGCATCTATAGAGAGGGAAAAGTAAGATCAATATCTCAGGTTAATAACATATTGACAGTTCCTCAGGTATCATCAATGTTAAAAGGAAACCAAGGATTTGATGAAAGGGCATTGACCTGAATTGTTCATCTTGTCTTTACCTCTCCGCTGATCCCAGCAGATTCAAGTGTTCCAGGCATTTTCTATTTTTATTACTAAACAAATCAATTGACAATGCATCTTCAAACACCTTGGTGCTATTTATGGATAGCTTTGATGTCATTGCCTATTCCCCACCGAGAGCAAAAAAAATTGTTTTCGTGGCATTACTGCCCAGCAAGGCTTTTCAGTGAAGGTTTAATATGACAGTAATAAATTAAGACAGACAAATCAAAAACACCAATTAGAGCAATTATTTGAATTCACTTCTTCCTGGAGTAAATAAAGCTTTAGTTTCTTGATTCTGAAAATCACTTAGTCCATTGACCCATAAGAATTGATTGAACTAGAATTTAATTCAGCAAATGACGTTATCTAGCATTGCTTACGAATTTATAAACAATTTTTAATATTGCAAAACCCCATCATTTTAGAGGGCTCTTATGAATCATTTTCTAACAATACTTGTAATTTGTAGTTTAGTGTGCTTTGCAACCAGTTTCTTAAATATTACTTCACACTATAGATCTCAGTACCCGACTGCAAACTTTTGATTGGAACAGAGTTCACACAATATAAGATGACTTCTGAGTGAAAATGGACTGGCACTCCCAGAGGCCCTATCTAGCTGTCCATGCAGAGAGGGCAAAATGCACTCTGGTTCTTACATTTGAAGGGCACAGAGGCAACGGCAGTGCATCAATCTTTATTCATTTATAATGAGGCCATTGGTTTATAATCTGGGCAAGAAATTGATAATGGAATATCTCCACCTCAACATCATGTATCTGAAAGAGGCATTTCTGGAAATTCGTGGCTTCTCTGACTGTTAGATGATAAATTTGTTCACTGCAACCTTGCATCTTTCCTTTCCAATATCCATTGCACTCATGGGCCGGTCATGCCACACAGGACAGTTCATTATTACTGGTCTTTACAGGCCTCCCATTCAGACCCACCAACCAGTTTTCATATAAAACTCAAATACCTTGTTTATATGGAAAAAAAATAAAAGCAAGTTAAAGAATGAATTGTGGCCAAGTCTGGAATCCCTTATAGAACATGGGTTTATACATCTTTATATGCTGTGTTCAAATTCCATTGCTCGTGTTATATTCTGTGCACTCTTTTTAACATAAAATCTCATTTGTCGCATAATGAAAAGTTGTGTGTCTGAGGTTAACTGAATGAGTGTTATTGACTGACAAGTTAAATGAAAAACCAACAACTTCAAATTCAGTCACGATAAATGACCGGCACTGCCTGGAATTGCTAGCTATCTTCATATGATCCAAAGGCTAACAAATCTGAAGAATATTCTGCATTCAAGATTATTTTTTTACCAGAATGAGATGGTTTGCATTGCAAATCATTTTCTTGCTCTTGAAGTTCTTTCTGCCTCTAAAATGCAACTCTCTGCCTAAGGTTTTATAAATCAAGATATCTGATTTGCACTGTTCCGTTAGAACAACTTCTTAAAGAACTGCATTTATATCAACAAATTATCCCAACAGTCAACAAAATACTTTGTTGAAATTTCAAAAATAATTATGCAAAGTAAGTACCTAGAAAGAATGCAGTAATGACAAAAAATTCTGATTACATGCACCGATTGAGAGATTATAGTTCAGGACTCCAGGAATAAATCCAGTGCTTTTCCACAAAATAGTTCTATTGGAGATTTCACATTCATCTAAAAGAGCAAGCCAGTTAACAACTAATTCAAAAGATAGCACCTCAAATGATATACCATTTCTTCAACATTGTACTGGGTTGTTTTTTTGAGGATGTGAGAAGTAAAATGGATGAAGGAGAGCCAGTGGATATAGTGTATCTAGACATCTGGAGTATTGTGTGCAGTTTTGGTCTCCTAATTTGCGGAAGGACATCATTGCGATTGAGGCAGTGCAGCGCAGGTTCATGAGGTTAATCCCTGGGATGGTGGGACTGTCATATGAGGAAAGATTGGAAAGACTGGAGTTTAGAAGGATGAGAGGGGATCTTATAGAGACTTATAAAATTATAAAAGGACTGGACAAACTAGATGCAGGAAAAATGTTCCCAATGTTGGGGGAGCTACAGTCCAAGAATAAAGGGGAGGCCATTTAAAACTGAGGTGAGAAAAAACTTTTTCACCCAGAGAGTTGTAAATTTGTGGAATTCACTGCCACAGATGGCAGTGGAAGCCAATTCACTGAATGAATTTAAAAGAGAGTTAGATAGAGCTCTAGGGGCTAGTGGAATCAGAGGATATGGGGAGAAGGCAGGCACAGGTTACTGATTGTGGATGATCAGCCATGATCACAATGAATGGCAGTGCTGGCTTGAAGGGCCAAATGGCCTCCTCGTGCACCTATTTTCTATGTTTCTATGGATTGTCAAGCCTTCAAAGGAACTTGAATCCACAAAGAGGTGAGAATGCTATCCACAGAGCTACAATTATGATGTGTAAGGATCATTTGTATTCAAGCAAGAAATGCTGGAAATACTCATCAAATTTACATCTGTGGGAAGAGAAGCAGTTAATGCTTCATGTTGAAAACCCTGAACTCTATTTCAAATCCCACAGATTAGATGCAGCCTGATCTGCTGAATGTTTCCAGCATTTAGATTTCCAGTATCTGTAGTTTAATTTTCAAACTTCAAGCAATATTAGAAAGCTTTGTAATGAGTTCTGTAATTACTAAAAACCTTGGTTGAGGCAGAACGCTCAATACCACAATTCTGACAAGATCTTGCATGTACTTATACGTTGAATTAATACAGAAAGTAGAGATTGTCAAATTAAACCTCACCAAGTTATTTTAGGATAAAGATTCAAAAGATCACTCAAAGTTGTGTAATTTAAAAAAATAAGATTGATAGTTCGTAAGTCAGAAGAGCAGAAATAGGCCATTTGGTCCATTGAGTCTACTCCGGCATTCAATCGTAGCTGATCTATCTTTCCCTCAATCACATTCTCCTGCCTTCTCTCCGTAATCTTTGACACCCGTACTAATCAAGAACCTGTGAATCCCAAAGGGCAGCATGGTGGTGCAGCGGTAGAGTTACAGCCTTAAAGCACTAGAGTCCTGGGTTGGATCCCGATGACGGGTGCTGTCTGTACGCAGTTTGTACGTTCACCCCATGACCACGTGGGTTTTCTCTGAGATCTTTGGTTTCCTCCCACATTCCAAAGACGTACAGGTTTGTTGGTTAATTGGCTTGGTATAAATGTACAATTGTCCCTAATGTGCGTAGGATAGTGTTAAAGTGCAGGGATGGCTGGTCAGTGCGGACTTGGCGGGTTAAAGGGTCTGTTTCTGCACTGTATCTCTAAACTAAACTAAACTAAACTTGGCCTCCACAGCCTTCTGTGGCAATGGATTCCACAGATTCACCACCCACTGACTAAAGAAATTCCCCTATGTCTCCTTTCTAAAGGTACATACTTTTATTCTGAGGCTGTGCCATCTTGTCCACTAGTGGAAACATTCTCCCCATATCAACTCTATCCAGGTCTTTCATTATTCGGTAAGTTTCAATGAGATCTCCCCTCATCCTTCTAAACGCCAGCAAGTACAGGCCCAGTGCATTCAAACACGCATCATATGTTAACCTAATCATCCCCAGAATTATTTTCTTAAACCTCCTCTGGACCCTCTCCAATGCCAGCACATTCCTTCTAAGATTATAAGGCCCAAAACTGCTGACAATACTCCAAATGCAGTCTGACCAGAGCCTTATAAAGCCTGAGCATTACATCGCTGGTAGTGAGGGAGATGTCTTTGAGAAGAGAACTCCAGAGCCTGAGACTGGACAGGCATCAACAGCAGGGGAAAGGAAATCAAATATGAAGCATGTACAGAACTCAAGGATCACTGTAGAGATTAGAAAGATGAAGGAGGTAGTTCAATGGATAGTTTGAACAAGGAGAGTAACATGTTGCTTAAGTGCTAGTTTATGTGTTAACAAGAAGCCTTTATTTATTGGCTTTGATATTAGGTTATTATTGTCACCTGTACAGTTACAGAAGGGCCAGAGCTATCAGGAAAGGAGGCTAAGGGAGGATCTTACAGAGGTGTATAAAATCATGAGGTGAATGTACTGAAACTTTCAGCCAGAGGAGGGGATTAAAAACCAGAGGACATAGGTTTAAGATGAGAGGGGAAAGATTTAATAGGAACCCGAGGACCAACATTTTCACACAGTGTGGTGGGTGTATGGAATAAGCTGCCAGATGGTGTAGTTGAGGCAGGTACTATAACAACATTTGAAAGACATTCAGACAGATATGTGGATAGGAAAGATTTAGACGGATATGGGCCAAATGTGGGCAGATGGGACTAGTGTAGATGGGGCAAGTTGGTCAGCATGGGCAAGGTCTGAAGATCAGGACCACTCACTTGCTTATGAGAGGACCATTCAGTAGTCTAATAACAGAAGAAGCTGTTCCTAAACTTTTTGGTAAGTACATTCAAGCTTTTGTATCTTCTACCAAATGGGAGAGAAAAGTGAGAATGGTGAAAATGGTCTTTGATTATGTTGGCTGCTTTCCCATGGCAATGTGAAGTATAGTTGTAGTCGATGGGGAAAGGCTAGTCTATGTGATGGACTGGACTATATCCACAACTCTGCAATTTCCTGCAGTCTTGGGCAGAGTTGTTCCCAAAGCTGTGATGCTTCCCAACAGGATGCTTTCTATGGTGCATCTGCAGTAATTGGTAAGAATCATTGGAGACATGCTGAACTTCCTTAGCTTTCTGAGGAAATAGAGGCATTTCTTGGGTATAGCTTCAATGTGGTTGATCTAGGACAAATTGTTTGTGATATATACAGCTAGCAACTTGAAGCTCTCAACCATCCCCACAACCAATCCCGCTTCAATTTCGTAGAGGTTGGCTTGGGCGTGTGCACTACCGTGTTTCTCGAAATCAATAACGAGCTTCTTCATCTTACTGACATTAAGGAAGAGGTTGTTGCTTTGACCCACATTACTGAGCTCTCTATCCCCTTCTTGTACTGCATCCTGTGCATTCCGCCATTGTTCATGAGTCTATAGAGACTACAGTAAGGGCTGGGAACACATCTTTGTGGGGCATCAGTGTTGACAATTATTGTGGAGGATATTTGTTACCTATCTTCACTGATTATGGTCTATGGGTCAAGAGGTCATGGGTTCAGTTGCAGAGGGTGTACTGTCTCCTAGGTCCAAGAGTTTGGTGATGACTTTGGTTGGGTTTATGGTGTTGAAGGTGGAACTGTGGTGAATAAATTTGTTAGCTTACGTGGCTAAATCGGTTGTTAATTTAAAATGATAAAAGGCACTATAGATAAAAACCTTGACATGATATACCATGAAAATGACGCAGTAGTGAAGCCTGCTTGAACTATAGTGAAGGTTTCTCACCTCCTTCCTTCTTCCCTGACATTCTGCATAGCTTATGTGAAGAAATCAAAAAGGTAAATTAATCAGATATTATTATTATTCTTTCTCAGGGGCAGAAGATATTGCAGGAGACAAACACATAAGGAATAGGGCAAATGAAAAAGGACTAGAACAAATATTACTGCACATACCAGAAAAAAATGATATGAAACATTATTAAGAATAGAAGGGTTAAAACGGCAGACATCAAAAGACAAATGATGGGACAGAGGATATCAGTCTATCTTGACATCATTGTCGACATGGACATTGGGCCGAAAGGCTAGTTCCTTACTGTACTGTTCTATGTTCTATATAAATGGAAAGACAATGAAATCATCAGAAAACATAGAAGATTTATGTGACACAAAGGATGTGTGAACAGTTAAAACAGCACAGTGGATGGGGTGGGAAGGTGTATGGGGGACAGGGGAGGATAAATAAAACTATTGACCAAGTCAGGAACCACTTTTACCTTGCTGCCCAGCCACAAGCGCAAATAACTTAAGACATGTAAGGAATTGTGTCAGAAGCCTTCTTTATTCTGGTAAACACTTCATACGTGGTCTTATCAAACTCCATCTGCCATTTCTCTTCCCATTTCTGCAGCTGATCTCTATCCCGCTGTGTACTTTGACAAATTTCCTCACTATCTGCAATTTCACCATTTTTTGTGTTGCCTGCAAACTTACTGTCCAACCCTTCTCCATTTACATCCAAGTCATTTATAACAAAACTGTAATTTCTGACAAACAACAGAGGTCCCAGCACATACCCCCACTGGTCACTGACCTCCAGCCAGAATAACACTCTTCCACTGCAACCCTCTATCTTCTGTGAGTAAACCAGTGCTGAATCCAAACTTCTGTTAGTGGGCAGCAGGAAAATAAATTCTTCAGCTGCTCTCAGCTCATTCTCATTATCCAATGACCCCCAAATGCAGATTTTATTTTAGGTGAGGTCACACTTAGATTATTTGGTGTGTTCTCCTGCTCAAATAGCTTGTTAAATCTCACTGTCAAAGATCATGCACCAGGGATGTACATACATGCAAGGTAAATATTGACCATTGTTGACAAAGGAACAGTGGCACGGCGGCACGGTGGTGCAGAGGTAGAGTTGCTGCCTTACAGCGAATGCAGCGCCGGAGACTCAGGTTCGATCCTGACTACAGGTGCTGTCTGTACGGAGTTTGTACGTTCTCCCTGTGACCTGCGTGGGTTTTCTCCGAGATCTTCGATTTCCTCCCACACTCCAAAGACGTACAGGTATGTAGGTTAATTGACTGGGTAAATGTAAAAATTGTCCCTAGTGTGTGTAGGATAGTGTTAATGTGCGGGGATCGCTGGGCGGCGCGGACTCGGTGGGCCGAAGGGCCTGTTTCCACGCTGTATCTCTAAATCTAAAAAATATTTTTTTTAATTCTAAGTATAAGCACAAGCAGAGGAAAAAAATTGGAAGAAAGTAACAACAGACCATAATACAGAATTAGTCACACACAAAAAAAAATCGAAGACTCAAATTTCATCAACTTTCTTTCGCACTCAGAAAAATATTGTGACAGTAGAACAATAGGGAGCAGAGAGCATAACAAGCATTTGCAATTGACCTGCTCAATTGACCTGCAGATCCTTCTATGCCTGGGACTGTCATGCTGCCAGAGAGAGCAGCATTGACAGCAGCGGCAGGGAACATGCTGGACAAAGCATCACACCAATAATAGCACTGACCAATAATTAGGTTAGTGTAAGAAAATAACTGCAGATGCTGGTACAAATCGATGTATTCACAAAATGCTGGAGTAACTCAGCAGGTCAGGCAGCATCTCGGGAGAGAAGGAATGGGTGACGTTTCGGGTCGAGACCCTTCTTCAGACTGAGTCTGCACAAAGTCAGTCTGAAGAAGGGTCTCGACCCGAAACGTCACCTATTTCTTCTCTCCCGAGATGCTGCCTGACCCAATTAGGTTAGTGTGTCGTATATCTTTTCAACACCAAGGGCCAAATCATGAAAATAATTAGGACAATAATTTTCAATGCCATTGTTTAATATAACATGGGAACAGTTTAGTTTATTTTGATCTGAAGATCTTTTATATTAAGAATTAGTCAATTTTAACAACCAATTTTACATACTCTAGAATTTTTAACAAATATATTTACTTTTATAAGGAAAGACAGATTCTATAAAAGAAATTAAACTATCCATGGATAAAGTTGATGTAGTGTATATATTGGTAACTGTATCTTTAAGAACTGAGTACCAGAAAGGTGTAGTTTGTGTCATGAGATATGTTCATTATCTTATCAGTCTCGTGAATATATGTGTGAGTATGCGCAGTGTACTTTTGTAAAAATAAAGACCCACACTTGCAACGGCTTGACTGAAAACCTGTCTTTGTTTCTGTCTACTTGCCACTACTGTAATATCTTACAAATGGCAAAATGGATCGGATCAAGTTTGTTAACTAAACCGTTAAATTCAGTGCAGGACCATTTTGCAGGATGCAATATTGTTTAACATTTTAAATGGCAAATACAGAGCTGTGTCGCAGTTATTTGTGAACTGGGCACGATAGACTGCAGATCCTTCTATGCCTGGGACTGCAGTTTAAAACAGCAGCTGCACGAATGGTCTAGAGATTGCCAGGTAAACTTTGTGTTGTGTCTAGGGGGCAAGATGGCGTCCATGAGATTCATCGGCCGACTGAGGAATTTTGACAAAAACTGTGAAACCTTTACCTCGTAATGTGTGTGAATGGAAATGTTTTTTAATGCAAATTACATTATTTAAAAGAACGCTCAGAACTAGACTGAGTTTGGTTCTACTTAACCTGTTTTCTAAGTTTCAACGCAAACAATCTGATCAGAAACATCATTATGGTGGAAGTCAATAAGAACGTAGGTTCAATATGCATGATCAGGTTCCTGTTCTCAGCCCCCTTACAAAGCAAACCAATGGGAGATGGGAACAATAATTGAAGTGTGTGGTACCAAGAGGTACTTAGTGGAAATGGGAGGACGTGTTTGAAGTGTGCACATAAACAATATGATCCCAGCAAGGGATGACGAAGGTACCACAAAATGTTGGAGTAACTCAGCAGGTCAGGCAGCATCCCTGGAGAGAAGGAATGGGTGACATTTCGGGTTGAGACCCTTCTTCAGACTGATGTAAGGGGGGGGGGGGGGCGGGACAAAAGAAGGATGTAGGTGGAGACAGGAAGACAGTGGGAGAACTGGGAAGGGGGAGGGGAAGAGAGGGACAGAGGAGCTATCTAAAGTTAGAGAAGTCAATGTTCATACTGCTGGGCTGCAAGCAGCAAGGGATGAATCATTTCAAGTGCCTTGCATACATCAAAAAGCAGATCTGTCGGACTTTGGTATTATTCCAAGTTGAGATGTAAAATCAGATTCTCCAAAGAGAGTAGAAACAAAGATAAATAATCCTGAACTTGACTCTCATTCAGAGCCACAAACTGACTCTCCACCTAAATCACTCAGGAGATCAGAATCAGTGCGTAATCCAGTTGTCAGATTAAATACTTGTTAGATTGGCAACGTTTTGGGTCAGGATTCTTCAACGTTTCGGGTCAGGACTCTTTTTCAGACTGAAGAAGAATCCTGACCTGAAATATTTCCTATCCGTAACCCAAAATATTGTCTATCCATGTCCTCCAGAGATGCAGCCTGACCTGTTGAGTTACTCCAGCATTCTGTGTTTCACATTTACCAAGTGGACCTTCTCTCAACTGACCCAAATCAATTGATATTCCAACATCAGTGAGACCAAAACTGTATTAAGTCCTTCAGGTATGTTCTTACTGGTGCCTAGTGGAGTTGCAGCAAGACTTACCCTTGTGATCTACTCCTTTGCAATAAGGCCGAGCATTCCATTTGCCCTCCTACAATACAATACAATACAATACAATATATCTTTATTGTCATTGTACCCAGGGGTACAACGAGATTGGGAATGCGCCTCCCATACGATGCAATAATTTAAGTAATTAACAGCAACCCAACGAAACGAAACAATTGTAACAGTTTTTAGACAGGGTAAAGTGCAAGTTGATCTATGCGTTGTGGCCATCCGGCTCAGCAGGACCGGTTCATAGCAGCTATGGCCCTGGGGATGAAGCTGTTCCTGAGTCTGGAGGTGCGGGCGTAGAAGGCCTTGTATCGGCTGCCCGATGGAAGGAGTTCGAACAGACTGTTGCAGGGGTGTGAAGAGTCTTTGTGGATGCTGGTGGCTTTTCTCAGGCATCGTGTGTTGTAGATGCCCTCCAAGTCTGGTAGCTGTGTTCCGATGGCCCTCTGAGCTCTATGGACTACCCGCTGTAGAGCTTTCCTTTCTGCCTCCGTGCAGCTGAGGTACCACACAGGGATGCCATGCATTAGGATGGTGCAGCGGTAGAAGGTCGTCAGCAGCTGTTGGGGTAGACCAGACTTTTTCAGTGTTCTTAAGTAGAACAGTCTTTGTTGTGCCTTCTTGACCAGCGCAGCAGTGTTATTGGACCATGTTAGGTCCTCCGAAATGTGAATGCCCAGAAACTTGAAGCTGGACACTCTCTCCACACTGTCCCCGTTGATAGAGATCGGGGCATATTCCCCGTTATGTGACCTACGGAAGTTGATGATCAGCTCCTTGGTCTTGGTGGTATTTAGGGACAGGTTGTTATCTGAGCACCAGTCCACCAGGTTCTGTACCTCCGCTCTATAGTTTGTTTCATCCCCGTTGGTGATAAGCCCGATCACCGTTGTGTCGTCTGCAAACTTGACAATGGTGTTGGTGTCGAATGCAGGAACACAGTCGTGTGTGAAGAGGGAGTAGAGCATGGGGCTCAGAACACAGCCCTGTGGTGTGCCGGTACTCAGGGTGATAGTGGAGGACAGGTGCGGGCCCATTCTCACTGCCTGCGGTCGTTCCAGCAGGAAGTCCAGGATCCAGTCACATAATGACGAGCTGAGGCCTAGCTGGTGGAGTTTGGTGATGAGCTTGGTGGGGATGACCGTGTTGAAGGCGGAGCTATAGTCTATGAATAGCATCCTCACGTACGTGCCCTGTCTCTCTAGGTGAGTCAGGACAGTGTGAAGAGCCAGAGAGATGGCGTCCTCTGTGGATCTATTTGCCCTGTATGCAAATTGATGTGGGTCCAGTGAGTCAGGGATGCTGGATTTGATGTGTGAGAGGACCAGCCTCTCAAAGCACTTCATGACTATCGGCATTAGGGCAACCGGGCGGTAGTCGTTCAGGTTGGAGATCTTTGCTTTTTTCGGCACCGGAACTATGATAGCCGACTTCAGGCACTTGGGGACCGTAGCTAGAGATAATGACAGGTTAAAGATCCTGGTGAATACCTCAGCCAGCTGTTCAGCACAGTCCTTCAGTACCCTTCCTTGAACTCCATCCGGTCCTGCAGCCTTGCGTGGGTTGACCCTTTGCAGAGCGCGTTGTACCTCCTGTGTGTTCAGTTGCAAGACCTGTCCCACCGCCTCGGCTGGGGATCTTTCACTCAAGGTGGTTTTGCCAGTTTCAAAGCGGGCAAAGAAGGTGTTAAGCTCGTTGGTCAGTGCCATATCGATGTGGGGGCAGGCAGGGCTGCTCTTGTAGCCGGTGATGTCCCTGACACCCTGCCACATGCTTCTGGTGTCCGTGGTGTTGAAGTGGTCTTCCACCCGTTGCCTGTGGGTGTCTTTGGCCCTTTTAATACCTTTGTTCAGGTTTGACCTGGCAACACTGTATGCTGAAGTGTCACCAGATTTAAAGGCATTGTTGCGTGCCCTCAGCAGGTTCTGTACCTCCATGTTCATCCAGGGTTTCCGGTTTGGGAACATCTTTATCTCCTTGCCCACTGTGACATTCTCCACACAGCAGTTGATGTAGGAGAGCACAGTGGATGCGTATTCCTCCAAGTCTACCTCTGAACCACAGGTGGCCTGTTGTGCAAACAGGTCCCAGTCGGTGCGATCAAAGCAGTCCTGGAGTTGTAGGGTGGCATCCTCGGGCCATATTTTGACCGTCTTTATTGTGGGTTTGGTCTTGTGGATGAGGGGTTTGTATGCGGGCAGTAGAAACAGTGAGAGGTGATCGGATTGTCCCAGGGGTGGGCAGGGGAGAGCTCTGTAGGCATCCTTTACATTGGTGCCTGCATGCTAACGTCCAATGTATCAACTACAAGGACACTCAGGTCCTTGTTTCTGCAGGATTCTGCAAGCTCTCTCTATTTAGGAAAAATATAAAAGAACATTAAATGAACCACATAGAGTAAATCTCTACGGTATCTCATCATTCAGCAATTATAAATGGGTTTTTTCGTTGGCAAACTGAAGTATGTATAGTGGGACTCCTGGTGTGTTGTGTTATGCAATTTACATGGATAACTCTGGAAATGGTACTTAATAAGCGCCATTGTGAGACTGTCACAGTTCCATTGACAGTCAGCATATTTTGTATAACTGGAGCTTTTCTGTGAGTTCCATTGTCGGAAAAATAAACAGCCACTTTCCACTTGCAACCATGCAAATCTTTTTCAAAAAGATAATGAAATCCAGCTTCAAATGGTGTGACTGGCAGTATTTTTTTAAGCATTTACATTTCCCTTACTTTGCTATTGAACTGGAAATATTTATGCTGTTACCTAATGTAGTCATCCAGTAGACCTTTAAATATCAATGGAACTCTAAACATTTCTTGGCAACTGTTTCCAGCCTATTATTTTTGTGAATGTCGAGAGTTTTAGTTTAGTTTAGAGATACAGCATGGAAACAGGCCCTTCAGCCTACCAGGTCCATGCCAACAATCGACTATCCATTCACACTAGTTCTATGTTATCCCACTGAGATAATGATTATTTTTCTTTCCACAGATGGCTCTCTGACCAGCTGAATGTTTCCAGCATTCTCTCTTTCTGTTTATTCCTGGAATTATTGATGCTTCAATTTGTTGCTTGTGAGGTATAGGGACAGGTGTTGCATCTCCTGCGATTGCAGGGGAAGGTACCTGGGGAGGGGGAGGTTTGGATGGGAAGGGATGAATTAACTAAGGGAGTTGTGGAGGGAGCGGTCCCTGGGCAAGACGGAAAGGGGTGGGGATGGGAAGATGTTACTAGTGGTGGGATCCCGTTGGAGGTGGCGAAAATGTCGGAGGATTATGTGTTGTATGCGACATCTGGTGGGGTAAAAGGTTAGGACGACTTTGTCCCTGTGGCGACTGGGGGGGGGAGCAAGGGAGGAGCAGCTGGGTACCGAGGAGAAGGGTCTATATCTTCTGCTGGATGGGAACAAGGAGAAGGAATGACTCGTGTGGGACATGCCTTTAATTTTGTTGTCGGTAAAGAAGGTGAATGGTATGCTTGCATTCATTGCTAGGGGCATTGAATATAAGAGTCAGGAAGCCATGATGCAGCTTTATGGGACTTTGGTTTGGCTGCATTTGGAGCATTGTGTGCAGTTCTGGTCGGCCCGTTACAGGAAGGATGTGGAAGCCTTGGAGAAGGCGCAGGGAAGGTTTACCAGAATGCTGCCTGGATTAGATGGTTTCAATTACAGGGAGAGGTTAGATAGACTTGGATTGCTTTCACTTGAACATCAGAGGTTGAGGGGAGACTTGATAGAAGTATATCAAATTATGAGGCACAGATAGGGTAGAGAGTCAGAGCCCTTCTCCCAGGGTGAAATATTTATCACTGGAGGGTATAGGTGAGAGGGGGATAATTTAATGGAGATGTATGGGGCACATATTTTTACAGAGCGGTGGGGGCCTGGAACGCATTGCCAGGGGTGGTGGTGGAGGCAGATACAATAGTAGTGTTTAAGATGCTTTCAGATGGACATGGAAGTGCAGGGAATAGAGTGATATGGATAATGCACGGGCAGATGAGCTCAGTTTAACTTGGCACAAACATTGTGGGCCAAACGGCCCGTTCCTGTGCTGTACAATTCTATGTTCAATGCATGAAGGGAAAGCAATAATGCATGACTCATAAAAATCTGGATTTAAATAAATATAATAAAGAAAAACATTAGAAGTAAAATGATTGAATAATGAATGAAAATAAATGTATTACTCCAGCAATATGCTTCCTGTTTGATTTTTATATCGCACATTTGCTCAGCTTTCATGTTAATTCAAAGTCTTTTTTCCTTCCAGCTCTGTTTTTGTTTATCATGCAGTATGATGAGACTGGAAAGATGTCAGAATACAGCAGCAGTTTCTCAAAAGACAAGTAGTGAGGGCAACTTCCAAATATTTGCCGCCTTTGGCTTTACGCAAAATGCTAGATGCATACTTCCCCCCCCCCAAAAAAATTATAAATAATAGTCAACATCACCCTGGGACTTGCATTTTGTGCTTAAATCTGCATCCCATGATGAATTGTCTTGTTCTATGCATCCACTGCAAAGAATTGTCTTGCAACACATTTTAAAATGGAAGCTCAGTGTGAAATAAGTAAATGAATAAGTAATGAATTTCTACCTGGAGAAAGTCATCGCACAATGTCTTAAAAAAATAAGCAAGATTAAAAAAGATCAATTTTAATTTTAAGGGTATTTTGGTCCAAGTCAATTATCAATTTATGGATGTGCTTGTCTCGCTGAGTTACTCCAGCTTTTTGCATCTATCATCAATTTATAACATTTGAGGATTGTCAAGAGTGACTTATTTCCATGGGTTATGCGATAATTATTTATTCACAAAATGCTGGAGTAACTCAGCAGGTCAGGCAGCATCTCGGGAGAGAAGGAATGGGATAATGGTTATGCGATAATATTCACCCACCAAGAGATTTCTACATTTTGGATAGATGAAGCAATCTTTCTAAGCTTCTCTCTTACTAATTTAATCCGTATCAATGTGAGCTTGGGTTTTGGCTTTGCAGTAGTGACTGCTTCTCAATCTCTTCTTTCTCTTCTCTCAGAAGGTTTGATTTCATACACATAGGAGGAATCAGCATTCTCAGAGAGCTTCATTTGAACCTACAAAGCCCCCAATTTCCACTTCTTATTTAAGGGTTGCAGAAACAGGAGCTGGATGTGTCCACACGAGGCCTTCACCATAGTGCGAACCAGTCCTTCTGCTTTTTGGGCTCTTTACTAATTCATATTCTTCATTAATTTCCTCGTGATTTATATTTCTTTCTCAGTTCTCGTCTCTTCCACACTCAGTCCTTGTCTCTTCTACTCTTAGTCCTATTCAATCCTACTTTCTTTAATTTGTTCTCATCTCCTACTGTTGTAGGATTTTGATCAATTATAGTTCTGGGCGTGGAGATGTAGTTAAATTCAGATAAGTGTGAGGTGTTTACACTTTGGGAGATCAAATGTAAGGGTGAAGTATAGAGATAATGGCAAAAGCCTTAATGGCATTGATGTACTGAAAGGATCTTAGGTGCAAGTCCACAGCTCCCCAAAGTAGATGGAATAGTCAAGAATGCACATGGTATGCTTGCCTTCATCAGTCACAGCATTAAATATAAGATTTAAGAAGTCATTTTGCAGCTTTATAAAATTTTGAAAATGCTACATTTAGTGTATTGTGTACTGTTCTGGCCACCCCATTACAGAAACAATTTGGATGTAGAAGAGATTTACTGGGAGGGTAGCCTGGATTAGAAGGTATTAGGTTTGAAAAGGAGAGGTTAGACAAACTTGGACTGTTTTTTCTGGAGAGTCGGAGGCTGAGGGGAGATCTGATAAAAGTTTTAAAAACTTCTGAGAGGCATCGATAAGGCATGATCTTTTCCCGGGGTGGAAACGTCAATTCCTAGAGGGCACAGCTTTAAGGAGAGAGGGGAAAAGTTTAAAGGAAATGTGTGGGGCAAGTTTTTTTAGGTAGAAAGTGGTAGGGGCCTGAAATGTATTGCTAGGGGTAGGGGATTGAAACAGAGATGATAGTGGTGTTTAAGAAGCTTTTTGTAAAGGCACGTGAATATACGTGGAACGGAGGGATATGAATCACTTGCAAGCAAAAAAAGTTTAATTTGGCATCGTGGGCGGAAGGACCTGTTCCTGTGCTGTTCTGTTCTATGTAAATATCCCCTTTTAGAGACTTTTGATATTTCTGTAAATAGGATAATCTTTTAATGAAAAATATGCCAGTTCTACCAGCATACTTACCCACAGAGCCTGAAATGGTCCAAAAAACATTTAAAAATCTCAAAGAAAAGCCAAGGATTCCTCTCTTGATACAATGATTCAATGATACTTTATTGTCACGTGTACATAGGTGCAGTGACATTCTTTGTTTTTGCAGACAATCTGGTAACATCATACAGCAAACCTCACCCAGGCAGTACACAAAGAGTCACCACGTTTCTAGCACCGACAATGTTACAAAATGTTCATTGATCAGACCAGATTTCCTCGCAGCGGCAAACCAGGCAGCAGGCAGCCCCCTGCTGGGTCCTGCTTCATTCACGGCGCCCCCAACGGGTAAACGCTCCGTTCTCGGCATTCCCCCCCATGGGATCACCCTTTTCGTTCTCGGTGGCTTCCCACCGAGTGCCCCCTCTGTTCTCGGCGGCTTCCCACCAGCTCCCCCCTTCGTCCTCACCGGCCCTCTGTTGGGCTCCTCTTCATGTGCCATTCCTTGCCTGTACAATCCTTGGGTTTTACTAATGCTGTTGAGTCCTGTGCAATGAATTGGAAAATATTCTATAGGGATGACACTCCCTATGCTTTAGCTTATACCTAGAAAGGTTTAGGAAAGTAGAGTGCAAAACTCAACCACCGAGGAACCTTTAAGAGTCCCTTCCATGACAATGTCTTTCCTGTCTCTAATTCAAGAGAAATATGTATTACATTTCCACTTTAGCAAAACTATTACAAATTAGGCTATGTTTCCACATGTTGGGATTACTATACATTAGATGAAAACTGATGTTCTTTAAAACAAAAACAAGTCTGAGATGAAATCTTTTGGCAGAATACAGCCTGTGTCTATATGTAGGAAAAGGTTATTCTAACTGTAAAATGTCACAGCCAGTGGCAAAACACGTACACAGTGCATCTGTAAATATCTGTCTGAAAGCTAGCATTAACTGTTTCAGGATGAGAAATACTGCAATTATTTTATAGTTACAACATAGAAAAAAATAAAGTTATTCCATCATCTTTCTCCCTTTCGATGAATATTTTATTTACATATAAAAGTGCCTGTTTTGATGATACAACACAGCTCTTCAGTGTTTGAGTTTTTACTTCCATGAGGAGAAAGCTATGCATTCCGTACCATTATGGTGAAATGAATCTAAAGCCACTGCTTAGGGAAATTAAAGTAACATTAATCACTGTCATTCTGGGGAGTGAATGCCAATGAGCTGTGGAGGAGAAATTCTACAAGCTTTAACTTCCTATCTGTGAGAAAATTCTTTTGACTTGAATTTGCTATATAAAAAAAGTCATTTTAATAGCACATTTACACTGTATCTCATTTTAACAGCCCAAGAAATGTAACAAATCATGGAAACTGGTTAATGCTGTTGGTTACTATAATTTCAGAATTTGTAGGAACTCCATGGACAACCTCAGTTGGAAAGAATGTCGGCTGTGACTGTACTGATATAATAATCTTGTTGATTATTTTATTGCTCATTGAAGAGCAATGATGTGTGAGTCTGGGTTGATGGAATGGGAGGGGCAGGGATGGAAGGTCAGTGGGTGGAGGGCTGGTACTGTGCAGTCTGGTCCGGGTAAGTATGAGACTTGACTTCAGTGCACAATGAAAGGACAGTTGTCCAGGTACTGACCAGCAATGGCTGGTCCTTGTACTGCATGAGCAAAATACCCCAGCGACTTTCCTTATCCAGTTGATGTTGATTGTGAATAAGCCCCACCAGTTAATGCCTTGCCCTCTAACTTGACCCAATAGTCACTCAAACCAGGGACCACCCGGTTTAATATCTGGAGTGATGTGATTATGACCCCATAAAGGCCAGAATCATGTTTCACTCCAAGAAACTGTCTTTTCCATAGTGCAGCGCTGAAATAAACAGTGATACACTGCAAGGATTCCAGTTTGACTATCTTTTGGCAGCAAGCAGCAATAGGGCCCAGATTCATTGTGCATGGTAAGTTAATTATTTGCAGAAGATTGGTGTGAAAGGCATTTATTGCTTAATGTGTTAAATTTAGTACTCTCTAAAACATGTTTTCTTTTACTTGTCACGATAATCTCACAATTACCTTGAGAAGTAGCAGCTCACTTCAACAAGATATCAACAAAAAGGATGGTATGCTTTTAAAATGTCTTTTCGCTGTCTATTTGAATTGAATTGAATTGAATTGAATTGAATAAATTTTATTAGCCAAGTATGTATACATACAAGGAATTTGCCTTGGTATTTTGCTCGCAAGTAACAACATGACATACAGTAAACAGTTAAAATTTTTAACTAACTTTCTCCTACTCATGTCATTCATGAATCTTTTGCCACATTTCCGTTTTCTGAGGCACTTGCTGTATTGCCTTCTAGAATTAACACATGCTTTCTTCAAGGTCTGCCTTCTAGAATTGCTTTCTTTCTTTTAGTTAAGTTATTTTTGTCAAAGGATAGCTCTTCAAAGATCCTTTATCCTTTACTCCTTGGAGCGTCCATCATCGAGTATTGCTAGTCATCTAGAGTTGGTGTTCTTAAGCCCATGAGCACTCTATCACCTCATATCTTCTGGCTCTGGAAACTTATTTTTGTTACTCCCTGTGTTTATCGAGCTTCCCCTGAAATTTTAGTTTGCTTTCCTGACCCATCCAAAATTCTTATGACAGCTAGCTCTAAATAGTTTCCATTTTATTCAGGAGTTCTCATTGAATTTCCATCAGACTCATTAGTGATTTAACTCCTCCCATTCTGGACTCTCTGCAATTAGAAGCATTTTCTCTCCACTTATCTTACCAAGTCCTTTCTAAATTACAAAGATATCTGCCACTATTCAGCCTTTTTGCTCTATTATTTTTTTTTTATGTGGATGTATGTGTGCATGTACATATATATATGTGCGTGTGTGTATATATGTATGTATGTAAATGTGTGTAAATGTATATATACACACACAACTGTTTACTTGTATATTATATTGTTTACAGTGCACCGTGTTTGCATAATCTTACATTTGCACGTTGCAAGTAAGAATTTCATTGTTCTATCTGGGACATATGACAATAAAACATTCTTGACTCTTCCTTCCCATTTCAAGTCCCTGATCTGCTAAGTCCCATGTCATAGTTCTGTTCTCAAGTTATTCAATCTTTTTTGCACCTTTTTCGCACCGTCACTTCTTTTATTGATAAAGAGCCACGTACTGAGCACAACAATCCAGCTCACCATGTTTGTTTCATTTGACAGGCTTTGTTTGGAACCCACAGGGATGTGAATTATGTACACGAGGACTTTACAAATAGAAGAATTTAAAAAACACTATGCGGAGAGAAAATCTTTCCCAAAACATCAGAATTCTTCCTTCCAAAATCCTCTACAGGAATGCCAGAGGTCTGCAAGAAATGCTCATGGACTGGATGAACTTTACAACTTATTAACATAACATATAACATATAACAACTACAGCATGGAAACAGCCTGTCCGGCCCTACCAGTCCACGCCGACCATTCTCCCTGACCTAGTCTCATCTACCTGCACTCAGACCATAACCCTCCAATCCCCTCCTATCCATATACCTGTCCAATTTACTCTTAAATAATAAAATCGAGCCAGCCTCCACCACTTCCACCGGAAGCCCATTCCATACAGCCACAACCCTCTGAGTAAAGAAGTTCCCCCTCATGTTACCCCTAAACCTTTGTCCCTTAATTCTGAAGCTATGTCCCCTTGTTGGAATCTTCCCCACTCTCAAAGGGAAACGCCTACCCACGTCAACTCTGTCCGTCCCTCTCAAAATTTTAAAAACCTCTATCAAGTCCCCCCTCAACCTTCTACGCTCCAAAGAATAAAGACCCAACCTGTTCAACCTCTCTCTGTAGCCTAAGTGCTGAAACCCAGGCAACATTCTAGTAAATCTCCTCTGTACCCTCTCCATTTTGTCGACATCCTTCCTATTATTTGGCGACCAGAACTGCACACCATACTCCAGATTCGGCCTCACCAATGCCCTGTACAATTTCAACATTACATCCCAACTTCTATACTCGATGCTCTGATTTATAAAGGCAAGCATACCAAACGCCTTCTTCACCACCCTATCCACATGAGATTCCACCTTCAGGGAACAATGCACAGTTATTCCCAGATCCCTCTGTTCCACTGCATTCCTCAATTCCCTACCATTTACCCTGTACGTCCTATTTTGATTTGTCCTACCAAAATGCAGCACCTCACACTTATCAGCATTAAACTCCATCTGCCATCTTTCAGCCCACCCTTCCAAAAGGCCCAAGTCTCTCTGTAGACTTTGAAAATCTACCTCACTATCAACTACTCCACCTATCTTAGTATCATCTGCATATTTACTAATCCAATTTGCCACACCATCATCCAGATCATTAATGTAAATGACAAACAACAGTGGACCCAACACAGATCCTTGGGGCACTCCACTAGACACTGGCCTCCAACCTGACATACAATTGTCAACCGTTACCCTCTGGTATCTCCCATTCAGCCATTGTTGAATCCATCTTGCAACCTCACTATTAATACCCAACGATTTAACCTTCTTAATCAACCTTCCATGTGGAACCTTGTCAAATGCCTTACTGAAGTCCATATAGACAACATCCACAGCCTTGCCCTTATCAATTTCCCTGGTAACCTCTTCAAAAAATTCAAGAAGATTAGTCAAACATGACCTTCCAGGCACAAATCCATGTTGACTGTTTCTAATCAGGCCTTGATTATCCAAATAATTATATATATTGTCCCTAAGTATCTTTTCCATTAATTTTCCCACCACAGACGTCAAACTAATAGGTCTATAATTGCTAGGTTTACTTTTAGAACCTTTTTTAAACAAAGGCACAACATGCGCAATGCGCCAATCTTCCGGCACCATCCCTGTTTCTAATGACGTTTGAAATATTTCCGTCATAGCCCCTGCTATTTCTGCACTAACTTCCCTCAATGTCCTAGGGAATATCCTATCAGGACCTGGAGACTTATCCACTTTTATATTCTTCAAAAGTGTCCGTACCTCCTCTTCTTTAATCCTCCTAATTTCCATCACTACTCTACTTGTTTCGCTTACCTCACATAATTCAATATCCTTCTCCTCGGTAAATTCTCCTTCTCCTTGGCAATTCTGTCCCCACTTTATTAGAGATACTCCCTTTGTACTATATATCCCTCATTATCTTCTCTGGCACTTTAACTTATTATTCTTTCCCCCCATTCAGATGAACGGTCTTTAACCTGAAATGTTATCTCTGTTTCTCTTTGGAAAGATGCTTCCCGATCTTCTATGTATTTTAAATATTCTCTTTGCCCACACGGTTCCATCGTCTGCAGCTATTTTGCTTTTCAAAAATGCAGGCACTTACCTGTATAACTGCAAGGGAGCTGAAGGCTCTTGCCTGAACCCCAAGGATCTGCTGAGAGTGTCCAAATTCTGGCTCCCGTGTGGTATCCAGCAGGGATATGTGAACCTCTGCAGACTTCCCACTACACGTCCAATGATGGAACAACAAGAGCATTTTAATTCAATGGAAGAATAAGAGCATTTATTTAAATGCTTTAATTATTGTATTTATTTTTTGATGTAATTGAGTTCACTTAAATTATTTAATTGGTTTGTGATTTCCTTTTCTAGTTACATTTTTTTAATATTTATTTAAAATAATAATGTTTTTTGATTATTTTTAAATATTTGCAAGTCAGAGGCATGGGTAAACATCCAATCTCTTTAACAGTTTTGATTGATGATAAGCCAGGGTACATCGCTTTTCTGTCATGGGAAGAGCATAATCGGGCTCTTCTGCGATGATGGCTGTTACACTAATGGTCAGGTGTGCTCTGGACTTCGATGACCAGCTTCCCAATTCTTTACCCACAGAGGATCATACGGGGACCTGCTGCAGGCACAGCAGGATGGAGACATGAGACCACTGGCTTTCACCGGTCAGTAAGCATTGTGAGTTATTACATCAAGTTGCCATGTCAACAGATAGCATTTGAAATGTTTTTCAGTAATACTAAGGCTCTGGTGGTTTCCATGGTTTCCAGGTAAATTGACTGCAACTTCTCGTGCCAGTGTATGTGAAGAAAAGAAAAGTTGCTGTCAATGATATCTGGCTCCACCCTTGTGCACTTTATTGTAGTTGCACTGAGGTATCTGGTGGCAATCATTGTAATGGTGTGAACTTGTGAAATCTACCCATAATAGACACAAAATACTGGAGTAACTCAGCGGGACAGGCAGCATCTCTGGATAGAAGGAATGGATATCCTACACAAATCGACCCATTGTCTACCACTAAAGATGGATAGAAAGATTAGAGGTATTTTAATCAGTGAATCAGTGGTACTGTCCTTGGAATTCTGTTCAAGAGTGCAGTATTTATGAGTGGTCTTCCATTCAATTTCTAATGCAAATTTTAATGAAAGAAAATCAACGACTTATTGCCTTGATGGCAAAATCTACAAATTTTCCTTCAACGTGGTCAATATATTAGACACACCAAGGCACAATTTTCTGGACACAAGCTGTGGCATCCAACAGCATGTAGCGTGGGTTCGGAAACTATACCAATCAATAATTTTCATCTGCACACATGTGGCTCATGCATGAGGTGGATCATTCACAGAGGAATAGGGCTGCACAGCTGATCCAGCCCTCTACCCCAGCTCAATCCAACCACAACGCCAATACTCCCACTATCTCAATGTATTTGCGTGGTCTGCCAATACATGGGAGCTGGATATGACTCCACTCCACCCTCCATCTTGACTGACTGACTTCTCCCACAACTTTTCACGCTGCCTCTGCAAGGCCAGCAGCATAATCAAGGATGAGTCGCACCCTGGCCACTCCCACTTCTCCCCTCTCCCATTAGGCAAAAGGTATAGATTTGTGAAAACGCACACCTCCAGATTCGGCACAGTTTCCTCCCAGCTGTTATCAGGCAACTGAATCATCCTACCACAACCAGAGAGCAGTGCTGAATGGCTATCTACCTCTGATGTCCCTCGGACTGATCTTGACCGGACTTTGCTGGCTTTACCTTGCACTAAACGTTATTCCCTTATCATGTACTATGCACAGTAAATGCATTGATTGTAATCATGTATTGTCTTTCTGCTGACTGGTTAACAGCCAACAAATAGCTTTTCACTGTACCTCAGTACACGTGACAATAAACTAAACTGAAACCTAGGCTTTTCCCCTTAGAAACCCAACTCCCAAATGCCTCAAAATTCACTCTGATTTTTGTAAGCAAGAAATAACAACATAATTTCCAACTTTTGAGATGATACACATTCAATGCTTCTGTAGTTTATGGAAATTACTTTTGGCAGCAGATTTCTGGCCTTGCTAGCTTTTCTTGTACTCTTCAGTTGTTGATTGAACAACACTTGTCCATATTTATCTTTACTCCATCATGACTTTAACTGATTTTTGTTTTAAATCAGGACTCAGATCATTCAGAAAAAATCTATACCTAAACATGACTTTTAATGAAGTGAGAATTATTTTCATGACCAAGATCTTGTAAGTATAAATGGGACTTTGGTGGCTAAACTGAGTCATCAGCAAATGGGTTCATACCGATAGCAAAACAATGCTTCCATTTTCCACAAATTTGTTTGTTTTTAGTCATGGTGATGACTCAAGATGCAGGTATCAATGCATTTCTCTCCCGTTTCTATTTCTTTAAAAGTAAAGGTAGTCCCTGAAGCTATAGTATTTACAACAATTCCTGTTTATATTCCATATTCATGCTTGATTGTTTGAAAAGTGCCAGTATATGCACCTATTTCCCAGTTTTACAATCTCTTGCCCTAACTAATTGGCATCCAATCATTCCATGGTCGAGTTGATGAATCATTGTGGTAACAACAATGATTCAAATGATATCCATTGAATACAATGTGAATATTAAGACACAATGATTGCTTGAGACTATCACTGAGCAAATTAACCTTTTTGCAGCAATTGATTGTCACAGCGAATCAGGGAAAGAAAACCATGTGTCAATTCACTTAGAATAAAGGCAATGACAGGAAGCCTGTAAAATATTTATTTGACAAGCATAAGAATAATTTTGAATACAGATAATGCAGGTTTGATTATTGTAATATTTGTGTCTTGCTGCCATCTACTGTTTTATGTGAATAACCACAATGTTTTTCAAAAACATTAGTAAGGCCCTATCTAATTACAAAATGAATTTTGATACATTGTTGCTTAGTTGTGGAGAAGACAAAATGTGTAAATATTAATTCCTTACGACATCCGGAGGCTGCAACGGATCGTTCGCACAGCTGAGAAGGTTGTTGGCTGCAACCTTCCCCCCATTGTACATTGCAAGGGCCAGGAAGCGAGCGGGCAAGATCATCTCTGACCCCTCTCACCCTGGCCACAAACTCTTTGAAGCACTTCCCTCTGGAAGGCGACTCCGGACTGTCAAAGCAGCCACAGCCAGACATAAAAACAGCTTTTTTCCACGAGCGATAGTTCTACTCAATAACCAAAGTCTGTAGTCCCTTTTTTGCTCTGGTTTATTTTCACCCACATGTTTAGAACGTAATGTTGTATCCTTATTGTTTTGATGTGGTTATGCTTTATTCTTAATTGTTAACTGTATGTTTGTGTTGTCATTTGTGAACGGAGCACCAAGGCACATTCCTTGTATATGCATACTTGGCCAATAAACTTATTCATTCATTCATTCATTATAAATAGCACCCATGGTGTTGAGGGTATTCCTTCTAGAGTTTTATCAAACTATATTTCCAAGATTAATTTGCCTCACTACATTAATAGCTTTTCCAAATGGGTTTAGCTGTCAATAATCATATTTCAAACAGTTCCCCCCACCCCTCCAAAACAAAAACTCCCAAAGGAGACCTTTGAACTTCAGACTTTATTGGACTTCAATGTTATATCTTAGCACTAAACGTTGTACCCCTTATCCTTTATCTATGGTTTGTGGACAGCTTGATTGTATTCACCTATAGTCTTTATTTTTACTGGATAGCACGCAAACAAAAGCTTTTCACTGTATCTCGATACATGTGACATACTGTACTGAACTAAACTAAACAAGGAGTAACTTCCAGCTAACAAAGCAGTTTGCACAGTTATAATTTTATATTACTCTGAGGAGTAATTTCTACAGAGGTTCTATTTTGCAAAGGGGTTCCAAAACACAAGTACAATACGAGAATAACATACCAATGATTTGCAGATGAACAAGTCATCAGTCATGGACAGAGGATGAGGAATTGATGACGTGTCTTTTCTCTAACTCTTGACCACCCTCTTTTAACATTTCTACTAGGTGACATCATCTGTATGTGATGTTTTGGATGACATACCGACCAAGATGCCCCACCTAAGATTTACCCATGTTTGGCCCATATCATGCTAAACCTTTCCCATCTGTGTACCTGCCCAAATGTCTTCAATGTTGTTACTGTACTTGCTTCAACTAATTTCTCTGGCAGCTCGTTCCATATACTCACGACCCTCTACGTGATAAAGTTGCCCCTCAGGTCACCATTAAATCTTTCCCCTCTCAATTTAAACCTATGCCATTTATTTTTTGATTCCCCCACACTGGGATAAGACTCTGTGCATTAACCCTATCTATTCACCTCACAATTATATTCACCTCATGATTAGATACAGTACACCTCCATAACATCACCCCTCAACCTCCTGCACTCCAATGAACAAAAGTCTTCAAGGAATAATTGAATTTACCCTGCTCCTGCTTCAAACCTACAAGATTTACCTTTCAGCAGTGTCATTGCTGTTGGTAATATATTTCATAGCAGTGATTTACAGGATTTTGTCCCTCATTAGTCCGCAGAAGAGATGGTTCTTCACCTCCCGTGAGTAAGGATGAAAAGACATAGTTTTCATATATATTTTTCCAGTGTAACGTGTTTGCCATTTTACATATCTAACTGAGGTGACTCTGTTCTTTTCTTACTATTATTACTATCTTTCAGAAATGCAAATTGTAATTCTGTGATAGATTTGTCACCTTACAGTGGTGTTACTGCAATAAGTGTATGTTATACTATAGTGAGACATTGCTCAGAGGCAGTAAATCTCTGTTCTCTCAGGTGAAATTGCATGAAGCATTGTGCTTGAGAGCTTGTATTTCTTCCCCTTCATTATAGCAGATACCTATTGCAGATATGGGAGAGATTTGCCGACAAGAGATTTTGTTAGATCTGTTGTAGGGAGATCTATTGCTTGTTTTATTGCACATCAGTTTTTCCAGTGCCTCATAATTATCTGGATTAAAGGCAAAGGGCTTCCATTTCTCAGAGTACATCTATCTACAATGGTTTGGCTAATCAGGCATATCAGGAACAAAAACTGTAACATAATTTAGTAAGTCTAAAATTGATTGTAAGGCTTTTAGGGTCTTTGGATATTCTATACGATCAACCTTCTGTCTAAACGCAGGGGTTAACCCATGTCGCTTCATTGTTAATTGACATGCTGAGAAAGATTACTTTCTGATTGACAGAATTGTGATGTTTTAATGTTAATTATATGGCCACCACCTGTCAATCTTTTAATACTATTTGCAATCTGTTGGATGTTCTTCTAATGTACCTGCTGCGCTGCAAACATTATCTGCATTTGCACGAACACTTGGTGTTCCCTGTAGTGTCTGAATAGCTACTGCTGAAAATATTTGTGGACAACTTCAAAAACCTCGGGGGCGTCTAATCCACTGATATTGTAAACCATCGGGAGCTGTAAAAGTTGTATAATATCTATCACTTTTAAGAATTGGATGTGACCAGAAGCCATTAGCTAGGTCTATGCAAGTTTTATATTTTTAACCAGTTAATCCCTGCAGCTTTTGTTGTAATTTCCAACACAGAGGTAATTTGCAAAAGTCAGCAGACATACTTGTTTCCAGAATAACAATATAAACTGTAGCAACAAATGTTATACTTTTAGACAAAAAATACCTGCTGGAAGAGTGTTGCCTCGTAGCTCCAATTGAGAACCCGCTACTGACAATAGACAATAGATAATAGACAATAGGTGCAGGAGGAGGCCATTCTGCCCTTCGAGCCAGCACCGCCATTCAATGTGATCATGGCTGATCATTCTCAATCAGTACCCCGTTCCTGCCTTCTCCCCCCTGACTCTGCTATCCTTAAGAGCTCTATCTAGCTCTCTCTTGAATGCATTCAGAGAATTGGCCTCCACTGCCTTCTGAGGCAGAGAATTCCACAGATTCACAACTCTCTGACTGAAAAAGTTTTTCCTCATCTCAGTTCTAAATGGCCTACCCCTTATTCTTAAACTGTGGCCCATTGTTCTGGACTCCCCCAACATTGGGAACATGTTTCCTGCCTCTAACGTGTCCAACCCCTTAATAATCTTATACGTTTCGATAAGATCTCCTCTCATCCTTCTAAATTCCAGTGTATACAAGCCTGGTCGCTCCAGTCTTTCAACATTAGATAGTCTCGCCATTCCGGGAATTAACCTAATAAACCTACGCTGCACGCCCTCAATAGCAAGAATATCCTTCCTCAAATTTGGAGACCAAAATTGCGCACAGTACTCCAGGTGCGGTCTCACTAGGGCCCTGTACAACTGCAGAAGGACCTCTTTGCTCCTATACTCAACTCCTCTTGTTATGAAGTACAGATGGTGATGAGTATAGGAGGGAGATCGATCGACTGACCAAATGGTGTCAGAATGACAACCTTGCTCTCAACGTCAGTAGAAGCAGGGAACTAAGTATTGACTTTGGAAGAGGAAAACCGAGTATCCACAAACCTGTCTTCATGGACAAGACAGTGGGGGAAAGAGTTAATACATTCAAATTCAGGGATGTGCATATCTCTGAAGATCTGTCCTGGAGCTAGCGCATTGATGCAATTGTAAAGAAAGCCCATCAACGCCTCTACCTTTTTAGAAGACTGAAGAGATTCTGTGTGTCAATGTATAATCCCTTGAAATTCTGCAGGTGCACAGTAGAGACCATATTGACTGCTTGCATCAAGGCCTTGTTCGGCAACTCGAACGCCCAGGAATGAAAAAGATTGTAAAAAGGGGTGAACACTGCCCAGTCCATCACACGTACAGGCCTCCCCACCATCGAAGGGATCTACAGGAGTCGCTGCCTCAAAAAGGCAGCCGGCATCATCAAAGACACACACCACCCTGGCCATACTTTCATTTCACTCCTGCCATTGGGAAGAAGGTATATGAGCCTGAAGACTGTAACGTCCAGGTTCAAGAGCAGCTTCTTCAACACCGCCAGGTCGGTCACATGAGGCTGCGCCTAACGGCTGCGGCTCGCTGGCAGTCTGTTTGTCTTTTTTCCTTTTTTTTTGTTTGTGTGTCGGTGTTGGGATGGTTTTTGTTTCTATTTTGGCGGTGTATGTATGGGGGTGGGGTGGGGTGGGGCGGGGGGTGGGGGAAACCTTTCTTTTATTAGGTCTCTTCCCCGGGGCGCAGCTCGGCCGCGGGGCCTTCCATCACCTGTGGGGCCTTCCATCGCCCGGCGCGGCTCGGCCGCTGGACTTAACATCGCCGGCGCGGTTCGGCCGCAGGACCTAACAGTGCCCGGCGCGGCTCGGCCGCGGGGCCTTCCATCACCCGGTACGGCCGCGGGACGTTTCAGCGCTCGGTGTAGCTCGGCCACGGGGCCTTCCATCGCCCGGCGCGGCTCGGCCGCTGGACTTAACATCACCGGCGCGGCTCGGCCGCGGGACGTTTCAGTGCCCGGTGCGGCTCGGCCGCAGGGCCTTCCATCCCCTTGCGGGGGCTGTGCGTGTCAGTCGCCTCGGCAGGGGTCGAGCTGCCTGTCCGTGGGCGTGGGGGGGAAGAGACTGGAAGTTTTGTTGCCTTCCATCACAGTGAGGGGGTGTTTGGAGTCACTGTGATGGATGTTTGTGTTGGGGTCGTGTGTCCTGTGTTCTTTTCTTTTTTGTTGTGTATTGTGACTGCTGGAATTTCATTCGGTATCTGTACCGAATGACAATAAAGTTCTGTTTCTTCCCAGTAATCTTCAGGTTATCAAACACCACTACAAGCAAATAAGCTCTCAACCATATAGATTTTGAGGCATTGTCATTGTCTTTGCACCATTATTGTTTGTTATATGCACATCCACTTCTCTATGGATTGTCATCTTGTAATGGTGGAGAAGCTTATGTGGTCCTAAGATCCTGAGAGCGATGCCATCTGGAGCTATGTACCTGGTAGGGTCACCCATGGTGAGCTCCTTGACAAAGAACAATCCAACCAAGACCTCAACGGTGAAACAGGTGGGGGATGATGGCTGACTTTAGTGGAGCGTCACAACGGCTGGGAAGGTGGATGAAGGCTGCAGTGGGCAGGTGCTATAGACGGGAAGGTAAACGCACCCGCCCCCATTAGTCTTGGGCAGATGAGGCTTGTCAACCTGGGAAGGATGTCCATCTAGGAGAGGGAAAACTCTGATCTAAAACCTCCACTGACTTGTGGCCATATCCAGTCATGGAAAAGGCTCCAGGAGTAAACCTCAAGAAAAATCCGGAGTCAGAGTCCCTAAGGCAGTTCGTCGTTGTCGACAACCTCGTTCTGGCAGCTCCTGCGACGGCGCTGGTGCCAAACTGTAATGGCTCTGCTGTTCCTTTGGATCGATCAACGACGTGAAGAGGGGGGACGTGCTGCATGGGCAACAGCCTGTCCTTCATATGACATCGCCCAGGCTTGCATCCGACCACACATCGACGCTGCTCTAGCCGAGGTTTGGAGCAAGCAGCCAACAACCAGGATGCATCACCCATGGTCAGCCATGACCGACGGGGGCCTTAGAGCCATGCACATATGTACTGAACTATTTTTGTGGTTTATTAGGGTGTTTACAGAGTAATATATTTACAATCTGCTGTGCTGCTGCAAGTAAGAATTTCATTATTCCACTTTGGGACGTATGACAATAAAACGTCTTGACTCTCTTGTTGTTCCTGCATCAGGGAGTGAAAGGACAGCACTCCTTTCACTATTGAAAATCTGAGAAGGGAATTGGGTTATTGGGAGCTGGTCATACCTAGGCTGGAGGAAGTATGATCCCAATAATCATCTCAATGTATCCCCAAGAGGCAGTCCCATCAAACCAATAACTAACCCCCAAAGAGGGAGAGAGGGAATGCAGTTTGATTCTCAAATGTTCTGCCAATGTTCCTGTTCTACTTTCAGTCTGAAAAAGGGTTCTGATCCAAAACATCACATACTCCTTTTCTCCAGAGATGCTGCATGCCCCACTGAGTTAGTCCAGCATTTTGTGATATCTTCCTGTTCTCTGACATCTGCTGCTCTCCCTGACCCATGCCTGAACACACAGTCCACAGTCCACCTGCACACTCATCACTTGCACCATCCTTCTTCCAATTTTGCAGATTTCTAGGTTAACTCAGAAACCAAAAAAGTTAAATATTGTAATAAAACTATACATACAAGTGGGCCCTTTGTTCACTACAACTCTTATGTCTCCTTCAAGGACATAATAGTTCCATATACATCTTTAACGACTTTACTTGTCTAATTCAGAGAACAAGTATTGTAGCGTTATTGATGTAGAATTATTTTAAACTTAGTTCAATAGGGAGATAAATGCATTCCCCGTGAAGGCCTGTTGGCAGATTCTGACAGGCATTGTGACTGCTTTTCCAGTGTACGCTGAAAGAAACCACAATCTTGGTTTCACTTGAATATTTCTCATCCATTCCCTCCAAAAAACTACACCCTGATAGTTCAGCTCATTTAACTCAGACCATGGAAAAATTAATACAGAGGTTGGAACTAATGAATGTACTCATAATCCTGCAGTTCTTCAACACTCAAACACATACATTCCTTTATGTGTTGTAATTAAGCCTTTATGTGTTGCAATTAATGTAATTAAAATAAAAAGATCTATTTATTGTAGTAACCAACAGCAACACAGCAAATGGATCCGTTAACAGAAAAAAATGTAAAATAATACTTGACAGAATTATAGCCCCAAGAAGAAAATAACATCAGCATATTCTTGTATTCATATTCATGGCGTAAAAAGTTCTTGATTTGAATGTTCACAATGAAGGGAATGCAAAATTCCATTTGATCGTCAGCTGAATATTTGGCTTATGACATGTGAACATCACTGTGTTTAGAAATGGCCAAATAACTACTGAAAAATCCACAGCAATGGCGTCATTTTAGTTTCTGTGCCCAATCAGAAACTGATGTTATCAGGTCAGATGCCCTTTACACAAAATGTCTGATTTTATTTAGCATTGACTGCTGGCAAACTGTAAAACTGATTGCCAATCTGTTTTGAGGCACATTCCCTTTGGTGGCTTGGATTAAAAGTCAACCCAGAATGTTCAGTTTGCCTTATTAGGAATGAGTTCTTCCTGGAGCAAATGAGATAACCTGTAAACAAGTGGACATAAATCAAAGTTTAGGCACACTTATGAGAGCATGCACATCAGCAAGTGTGTGCAGTTTAGGGTCTTGTCTAATTGCCTGAGAAGTTTCACAGTTCTATTGCTAGTCACATCCATCAAATACCTTCGATTTGTACCAGCATCTGCAGTTATTCTCTTACACGTCACATCCATCTCTTTTGACCGGACAGAACTCTTGATTTTAGTCTCAGTTTGCAAAGATCACAGGGGCGGTATAGTGGCATAATTGGTAAAGCTGCTGCCTCATAAATCCAGAGGCCCAGATTTGAATCTGAACCCGAGTGCTGTCTGCGCAGTTTGCATGTTCTCCCTGTTGCTGCTTGGGTTTTCATTGGGTGCTCCAGTTTACTCCCATATCCCGAAGACATGCAGGTTTGTAGGTTAATTTGTCTCTATAAATTGTCCGTATTGTGTAGGGAGTGGTAAGTGAGAAAGAGGGATAACATAGAACTAGTATGAATGGGTGATCGATGGTGAGGGGTGGATTCAATGGGCCAAAGGCCCTGTTTTCATGTTGTTTCTCTAAACTAAATAAGATTAGTTTCAATGCATTCCCAGGTATTCAAATAGTAACATATTAAGATGTATACAGACGTTCACCAGTGTCTGTATTTAGTAATGTAATGGCTCCCACAGAAAATCATACATGTAAGGGTGTTGAGTGCAACGTGCTAGCAAAATGACCAACAGTGAAGTGAACAGAACCATATTTCAAAGGCAGATCCGAATGGGATGATTCTACTTTAGAACACATTTTAGTCCTGCAACCAGTACGAATTTCTAGGCACACACCTTCAAGGAAGGAATGGATCAAATTTGTGGGTAAAATAATTCCTTTCCAATTAGACTCTCGTGGAAGACTCCAGGTTAAAGCAACAAATGTTGTGCTGATAATTCCTGTATTTTTTAATTAATTTCAATTGAGCCAATGATTAGTTAATGAAAAGTTAATGACTGAAATATAAGGGGTGACTGACGTCCCAGGCAGGGAGCATTCTTTATTTAAAGCGGTATTTTACAAACCCTAGCTGCACTGCATGTGTATATTTATTCTACAAATCCTCAAAACATTAAAAAATGATAGTCTGCAATTAATTACCGCTTCAAAAGGTTGGAATGATTCAATGGACATAATTTAAACATCTATCTTTAATTTATACAAGTTAATGACTTGGATATTGGTGGAAAGGGTAACAATCGAGACCATGACGATTTTGGTGCAGTCAACAGTGGATATAGAAATTACAAACTATAGTGATCAGAGAAATCAAAAAGAATAGATAAAGACCAGACAAAATTTAGTCCAGAGATATGTGAAGTAATATACTATAACATAAAGAATTAAAACAATATAGATTAAATGGCACAACTCTAAAGGTTTTGAGTGAACTGGGAGAAGTGGGTGTATTTTCATGCATAAAATCACTGAACGTTAAGGCATGTTGGGAGGGTGGGTAATGAAGCACGTGATCCTGAGGTTTATCACAAAACTGAATAGAAAACTGAGGAGGTTACGTTGAAGTCGTATAAAACTATAGCTAGGTCAGCCACAAGGTTAAACTGAAAAACTGAGTTATTCTCCCGAGAGCAAAAGTATTCTGAGGAGATTTACAGAGTTGTACAAGATCATGTCTAGCTTATCAAGGATGAATAGAGCATAGCTGTTCCCATTAGAAAATATTTCTAGAACCAAGGGACACGGTGGTATGAAAAATGCAACAGGGCATGAAAACTTTTAAGACTGGGGAAATAAAAGAAAATGCATTAGTGAAATGGTGCTGCATGGATGTTCAGCCATGATCTTCCTTCATGACAGTGTGGGGCAAGTGGCTTTTGCTGCTATTTCCTCTGCCTTGCGTCCTATGTCAAAGCCTAGCCTTTATGAACTGGTTGCACAAATGAGTGTGAGGAATTTCCTTGAACATTCTCACCTTCAACAAATAATTTAAGCGGAGACCACTCTGAAATATTTGAAAGTATCTTTAGCCAAAAAATACTAAGTGCTTAATCCTATTCAAATGTCTCACAAGGTCCTTACTATCAAAGGTAATAATATTTCATCACTCCAAAAACCAATAAATGGTAGTTGAGTGCATTAGACATTGAACATGTACCAGTTCTGTTCTTAACCAAACTGCCTTCTATAACTATTTTGGTGCACATTCACAAAATATGGAATATACCTCGGCATTGCATCTCCAAAGTAAAGTCTAAACAACATCTCATATACCGTTTGGGTTGCCGACAATCCATCAGTATGAACCCTTTTCCTTCTTTCTCGAGTCCAATTTTGAATTCAATTTGCTAGCTCATCTTGAATTTCATGCAATCTTGTCAATGCCCCTGCTAAAACCAATATCGTCAATGCCCAATGCCCTGCCCTCATGAATCATATTGGTTGCCTCTTTAAAGAAACTTTATCAGACTTGTGAGGCACAATTTATCATGCCCAAAGCCATGCTGACTATCCTTGATGTCAGTGTCTATCCAAATGCTGGCAAATCCTATCCCTAAGAATCCCCTCCAACAAATTACCCTCCAGTCTACCAGAACTTCATCTACATATTACTAAAACTCTCATATTTTATATGCGTGTATATATAAATATATATATGCGTACATATATTGCATTTGGTACGTTCCCGAAATACAGCCAAAACGGCACACGATAGCGTGACAATTTTAGCACCATCTTAATCACCATTGTCCCGCAGTTCAAATGATTGTTATATATTTTAAGTTTTTCACTTTTTAAAATGTAAAAATCACCTTTTTAAACTTTAATAAATCCCTTTTCCACCTGCCCTGGCCATCAGCCGCGTTCAACGTCACAATGGGACCCGCCCAAGTGATAGGAGTGGCAGCCAATGGGGGGGGTGCCCATCTTCCCGTTGAGCTGTCGCCGTTGAGCTGCTGCTGCTGCTGAGCCATCGACCTGCCGCTGCTGCTGAGGCGTCGAGTTGGGAGGGGAGGGTGGGGGGGGCGGGGAGGGGGAGAGTTCCGGAGAGCCCCTAACAGTGGAGGGGGAGTGAGGGGAGGAGGGGGGATAAGGAGGGTTGAAGGGGAATGGAGTGGGTGAGGGTGAGGGTGGGGAAGGGGAGGAGGGGGACAAGGGGGTTGAGGGGGATGGAGTGGGTGAGTGGAGGGGAGTGGGGAGGGGAGGGTGCTACACCAATGCAGGAGAGCTTTGGGCCCAACGGGTCCACCCTGTTCCAGTATTTGACTAAAGATTATATAAATATCTTTTAAAGGGCATCCACAGTTTCCTCCTTAGCATCCAAGGATGCAGTTGGTCAGGCCCTGTGGATTTATCCACCTGAATAAGCTTTAAAACCACTTTAGTAATTCATGTTTGACCTCAGATATCACAGCTCCAATGAGATTGGTTGGAATTGTGGTGTGGAGACAGAGCTGTCGAAAATAAATAAACACCTATTGCTTTTCGCTAGAGATCCTGTCCGACCCATTGTGTTACTCCAGCATTTTGTGTCTATCGTCAATAAATAGGGTTCTGGCAGAGGTGTGTGTCCCTGCTATCCAGATGTTCCAGAGATGTGTGGGACAAGGGAGATGGTACCTGGTGTGGACCAGTTGCGACAGTTAGTGAATTGCAATGGATCAAGGCTGTCCGGGAGGTAGGAGTTGATGTGTGCCATAATTAACCTCTCAAAGCATTTCATGATGAGGGATGATAGAGCCACTGGGCAGTGGTCATTAAGGCACGCAACATTTTTATTTGGCACTGGGATGATAGTGGTCTTCTTAAAGCAGGTAAGAATGTCAGAATGGAGTAAGGAGAGGCTAAAGATGTCCCGGAATACTTCTGCCAGCTGGTCTATGCACTTCTGACAATACAGCCAGCAACCCATCTGGGCCAGTTACTTTTGTGCGTTCACTCTCAGGTAGGCCAATGTGATATCTGCGACAATGACTATGTGTACAGACACTCCTGAGGTTATCAGGATGATGTAATTCCACGTATCTCCTGTGCAAAGACGCACAGGTATGTAGGTTAATTGGATTGGTGTATATATAAATTGTTCCTAGTGTGTGTAGGATAGTGTTAATGTGCAGGGATGGCTGGTCGGCATGGACTTGGATGGCCGAAGGGCCTGTTTCCATGCTGTATCTCTAAAACTAAACTAATTTGAACTCATCATGGAGGAATGCGGTGTTGCCCGACTTCACTTTGTAGCCAATTATAACATGCAGCACCTGCAGTTTCTTGTTTCTACACAATATGTAAGCCTTGCCACATTCAGCATATGCATTGTTATAATGATTTGGACACCCTATAATAGTAAATCCTGCAAAACAAGGCTGAAGCTGGCTTTTGAATTGCACATTTTGGAAATGCGCTTTTTAATTATTCAGAAGGAATTAATTTCAAGACTATGCAAGTAATATTATATGACATAAAGCAATGCAGATTATATCCTTCCATTGCAGCAGCTTAAATGGAGGTCACACAGTTCATTCAAGCAATTGAATGATGATCTATTGGTTATCATCAGAACAACATAACAGATCGGTTCTGACAGACTGATCAGTTTCTCTGAATTATTAGGAGTGTTAACATGGTCTGCAACCACTAGAAATGAATCTGACAAGATTTACAACTGTATCTGTGGAAGTAATCAAAGACTAAAGTTTAAAAGCCAAAGAGGACTTTGGCTTTAGCCAACGAGAAACATGCTGGCTGCTTTTGAGAAAAAAAATATCAATATTGGTAAAATGAATCATGAAAATATATTGGAAAAATATATATTCATATCATTTACAATCATTAAATAAAATCAAGTTTATTTCCTATTTCAAATCTGCCAATTCAAACCATGTTTTAATTTTTTTCTCCAATTTTAGAATGTAAATAATTAATTTGTTATTCTTGCAGGGTATTCTCCACAGATGCTGCCTGAACCTTTGAGTTCCTTCGGCAGTTTGCTTTTGCTCCAGATTACAGTATCAGCAGTCTCTTGTGTTTCCATGGAACAAATGTTGTTTATAAAAACAAAAGAACTGGGGATGCTGGTTTACAAGAGAGAGCTAGATAGAGCTCTTAAGGATAGCGGAGTCAGGGGGTATGGGGAGAAGGCAGAAACGGGGTACTGATTGAGAATGATCAGCCATGATCACATTGAATGGTGGTGCTGGCTCGAAGGGCCGAATGGCCTACTCCTGCACCTATTGTCTATTGTCTATTAAGCCTGAGAAAATGTTAACTGCAGCAAGTTACTGTTTATCCCCTACAGGGGAGGATCTGGCAGGGATAACACTTGGGGAACCCCGGAGGTAATGTTGTAGGAACGATGGATTGGATGGAGGAGAAAAGCCGTTCTTTGAAATATTCTGGATACAAATGGATAGATGCGAACTAAGCCAAGTAGTTGGAACGACCGCTGGCAGTGAGAATGGGCCCGCACCTGTCCTCCACTATCACCCTGAGTACCGGCACACCACAGGGCTGTGTTCTGAGCCCCATGCTCTACTCCCTCTTCACACACGACTGTGTTCCTGCATTCGACACCAACACCATTGTCAAGTTTGCAGACGACACAACGGTGATCGGGTTTATCACCAACGGGGATGAAACAAACTATAGAGCGGAGGTGCAGAACCTGGCGGACTGGTGCTCGGATAACAACCTGTCCCTAAATACCACCAAGACCAAGGAGCTGATCATCAACTTCCGTAGGTCACATAACGGGGAATATGCCCCGATCTCTATCAACGGGGACAGTGTGGAGAGAGTGTCCAGCTTCAAGTTTCTGGGCACTCACATTTCGGAGGACCTAACATGGTCCAATAACACTGCTGCGCTGGTCAAGAAGGCACAACAAAGACTGTTCTACTTAAGAACACTGAAAAAGTCTGGTCTACCCCAACAGCTGCTGACGACCTTCTACCGCTGCACCATAGAGAGCATCCTAACGTATGGCATCCCTGTGTGGTACCTCAGCTGCACGGAGGCAGAAAGGAAAGCTCTACAGCGGGTAGTCCATAGAGCTCAGAGGGCCATCGGAACACAGCTACCTGACTTGGAGGGCATCTACAACACACGATGCCTGAGAAAAGCCACCAGCATCCACAAAGACTCTTCACACCCCTGCAACAGTCTGTTCGAACTCCTTCCATCGGGCAGACGATACAAGGCCTTCTACACCCGCACCTCCAGACTCAGGAACAGCTTCATCCCCAGGGCCATAGCTGCTATGAACCGGTCCTGCTGAGCCGGATGGCCACAACGCATAGATCAACTTGCACTTTACCCTGTCTAAAAAACTGTTACAATTGTTTCGTTTCATTGGGTTGCTGTTAATTACTTAAATTATTGCATCGTATGGGAGGCGCATTCCCAATCTCGTTGTACCCCTGGGTACAATGACAATAAAGATATATTGTATTGTATTGTATTGTATTGTAAGGGAGGTCCCATGGAGTTCATAGTCATTGCTAACTTGTCCAGTTCTGGTTCTACCCCCAAGTCATTATTATTAAGTATTTTAGACCCGGTGTACAGATTGTTATAACAGATTAGTAGATTAAGATTATTGTATCAGTTAAAAACATAAAATATCGACGTTACATTTTCCTTCTCACTAACCTGAGCAAAACAATTAAAAATGAAGGTCATTTATATGCCTGCAGTCACAAATACATACTTGCTTCTATTAAAGAAGAGGTGAAAATATAACCCGAAGTGATGTTAATATTTTGTCGCACAGGGAACTATTAAGATTGAGCATATTTTTTGCCTTATTATATGGTACTTAAATATACATTACTTAATGCTACCTTTGTTTAAATTTAAATGTTAATATATTCACCAATTATTGAAGTTTTTTAACATGGTGGAACACTTGGGGCTAATTTTCCCTCAATGAAATCGAGTGGTCGACAAGAGGCAGTTGATCCACTTTGACGGTTTACAAACCAAGTAGTGAATCTTAAAAATAAATTCCATTAAATATTCATTGAATAATTTTTGTATGGCATTTGTTTAATTTATCAGGTTATTTTCAAATAAATGTGCAGTGAATCATGGGAAACATACACTTATGGTGGAACTTAGATATTCTGGCTGGAGGTCTGTGATCAGTGGAGTATCTTGGGGATCTGTGCTGGGACCTCTGCTGTTTGTGATATATATAAATGACCTAGACGTAAATGTAGAAGGGTTGGTGAGTAAGTTTGCTGATGACACTAAAGTTGAAGGAGATGCAGATAGTAAGGAATGCTGTCAGATACATGAAATATAGATCAGCTGCAGAAATGAGCAGAGAACTGGCAGATGGAGTTTAACCCATGCAAGTGTTGCAGTTTGGGAGGTTGAATGTAAAGAGAGAGTAAACAGTTAATGGCAAGAACTACTTAATAGAATTGAAGTGCAGAGGGATCTTGGAGTCCAAGTTCATAGCTCACTGAAGGTGGCAGCACAAGCAATCTCTGTGTAAAATAATTTGGTCCAGCGCAAGTATTCAGGGTGATATTTAAAAAAAACGGATGTATGGTATGCTTACCTCATTGCTTGGGGTATTGAATATAAGAGTCAGGAAATCATGATGTAGGTGGATAAGACTTTGGTTAGGTCGCATTTCGTGTATTGCTTGCAGTCCTGGTTCCCCATTACTGGATAGATGTGGAGTCTGTAGAGGGTGATGTATCAGAATGCTGCCTGGATTAGAGGGTTTCAGTTACAGGGAGAGGTTGGATAGACTTAGATTGTTTTTCTCTGGAATGTCAGAGGTCCAACATTAGAGGGCATGCCTGTAAGGTGATAGGGGGAATATTTAATGGAGATGTGTGGGCCAAATTATTTTACACAGAGAGTAGTGGGAGCTTGGAAAGCATTGTCAGAGTGGTAGTGGAGGTAGATACGATAGTGGCATTTACGATGTTTTTAGATCGGTACATGGAAGTGCCGGGAATGGAGGGGTACAGATCATGTACAGGCAGATGAGATCAGATTGGTTTGGCTTCATGTTCGGCGTCTTCTGTGAGATATGCAGGGCAAGATTATTTTGCAGAGTGGTGAGTGCCTGGAAGGTGCTGCAATGGATGGTGATGGAGGCAGACAAGATAGTGGATTTTTAAACAGGCATTGGATAGACACATGGATAAGCAAGGAATGAAGGAATACGGATCACATATAGAAATTGGGAGGATATGTTAGAGTTGTACAAAACATTGGCGAGGCCAGATTTGGGGTATTGTGTTCGGTTTTAAACACCTTGTTATATGAAAGATGATGTTGTCATGCTGGAAAAGGTGCAGAGAAGATTTACAAGAATGTTGAAAGCAACTTTTTCACACAAAGGGTGGTAGGTATATGGAACAACTGCTAGGGGAGGTAATTCAGGTAGTGACTGTCACAACATTTAAAAAACATTGGGATCGGTACATGGTTAGGATAAGTTTCGATGGGTATGGGCCAAATGCAGTTGGGCATGTTGGTCGCTGTGGGTAAGTTGGGCCAAAGGATCAATTTCCATGTTGTATGACTTTGTGACATGCAGGCAGTGGAGATTAGTTTACCATTAGAAAATTCTGTGAGCACCAAAAGATCACACCAGAACTCTTCGTGCTCACAGAATTTCCTCATTTCCAAAGAACAACGCAGCACAGGAACAGGCATATTGGCTTACAATATTCATGTATTAAACAATCACACCAGACTATGAATGTTCAGCACTCAGTATGTGTATTGTTAGTTTGCTTATGATTTTTTTCCACAGTCAAAACAATTCCACTGTGAGAGCAGCACAGCACCCTGGCCCTCAAGCACTTCTGAATCTTGTTGCCACAGGTCCACATCCAAGATGATCATTGGCGCACCACACAAAAAGGTTTTAGCACCCCTCCTCTGGCATGATTCACTGGCCTATGCTGCGAGCAGTTTTTATTTCCATATCTGAGGAAGGATGTGCTGACATTGGAGTGGGCCCAGAGGAGGTTTACGAGAGTGATCCGAGGGATGATTGGGTTAACATACGATGACATTTGGTGGCACTGGAGTTGCACTACTCACTGGAGTTTAGAAGGATGAGGGGGGACTCATTGAAACTAACCGAATAGTGAAAAGCCTGGATAGAATGGACGTGGAGAGGATATTTCCACTAGTGGGAGAGTCTAGGACCACAGGGCACATCTTCAAGCCAAAAGGACATACCTTTGAAAAGGAGAAGAGGAGAAATATCTATAGTCAGCGGTTGGTGAACCTATGGAATTTATTGCCACAGACGGCTGTGGAGGCCAAGTCATTGGATATTTTTAAAGCAGTGATTGACAGATTGACCCTCACAAAGGATGTCAAAGGTTATGGGGAGAAGACAGGAGAACGGGGTTGAGAGGGAAAGATAAATCTGCCAGGATTGAATGGCAGAGTGAACGATGGGCCAAATGGCCTAGTTCTGCTCCTATAACTTATGAACTTACAAACCTATGCTTCCTTGCAAAACAAAGCTTAAATTTCTTGCTATTTAATACTAATTAACACTGAGAAACCAAATGAGACCGTATAATCTTACTTGCACAAAATGGGGGAATAATGTATATAAAGCATACTTAATTTCATGATACCAATTATTCTGTTTGATGGGATGGAAAACAGCAAAATATTACAGTTTTTGGACTTAATGTAGCTTAAAGGCTCTTCACTGAGTTACAACATAACTCGTACACGAGTTCATTTATGTTCATTGAATAAAGAGGGCATATTCTCCAATCACACTGTTACCTCTCCTTGTCGTCAGCACCCCACACCACAGTCACTGTGAACACTCTCAAGTGCCTACAAGTCTATCCTGGGACTCCCTGCACCATTATGGGTGCCCCGCTGTCTTGTTCCTTCTGAGCACGATGAGTTAAAATTACTCCTAAATACTTCAAATCACACAAATAAAATTTGTTGTATCCATTAATCTATTCTCTTTAATAAATTGTTACTAATACAGTCAACTCTCTGATTCTATTATGGACTGTGAATTTATTACAGTTATTTTTAGTTTCTGTTGAAATGTTAACTAAAAACAAGCCATGAGATTCTTCCAGACAAAGGAACGTTTCACCAGATGTTCCCTATATGTGTATTATTGGTTTGTTAATGATAATAGTGAGTCAACTATTAGATCCAACCCTCCAGATCACATCAATAACCAGACTGGCTGTGTAGTCACTCACCGTACACTGAAGAGATTTGAATCTGGGTCACATGGTCTGCCACATTAGATCTCCTCATTTTCAATGTCCTTTCACCACGTTTACCTTTTGTAAAATCTAATCATCTGTAGTTGGCCCTCCTTGCCTGCACCTTTTGCGAAGGATACACAGGAGGGTTTAAACTAGATTGGCAAGGGGGGTGGGATCTCGTACAGGGCAAAGGCACGTGAGAGGCTAGAAGTTGGTATGGAGGGTGGTGTGCGACAGGTTAGTGGACAGAATAGGCAGGTGAAAGGCGGAGAGCGAGGAAGGAGGGTTGGTTTAAACTGTATGTATTTTAATGCAAGGGGCCTGACGGGTAAGGCAGATGAGCTGAGGGCACGGATAGGTAAGAGTGACTGGGACGTTGTAGCCATGACTGAAACCTGGTTAAGGGAGGGGGCAGGACTGGCAGCTCAATGTTCTGGGGTACAGCAGCTTTAGGAGAGACAGGGGTGAGGGATAAAGAAGAGGGGGGGGTTGCATTGTTGGTTAAGGAGGATGTCACAGCTGTGTTCAGAGGTGACATTACGGACGGTTCGTCTAGTGAGGCTATATGGGTGGAGCTGATGAACAAGAAAGGGATGATCACCTTGTTGGGTGTGTGCAACAGACCCCCGAAAAGTCAAAGGACTGGGAAATCATAGTGTGAAGGGTTTATGTGGGGTGCAATTCCTCAAAAGTGTTCAGGACAGTTTTCTTAAGCAGTATGTAGAAGCCCCCACACGTGAGAGGGCAACGTTGGATCCTAGTATTGGGAAATTGTGAAGGGCAAGTTAATGAAGTGTTTGTGGAGGAGCCTTTTGAGAGCAGTGACCACAGTTTGATTAGGTTTAAGATAGTTATTGATAGGGACGGAGAGGGTCCACATGTTAAAATGCTTAACTGGGGTAAGGTCAACTTTAAGGGGATGAGAGAAGGTCTCGCTCAAGTTGACTGGAGCAGGTTATTTGAAGGGAAAGGAACATCGGCCAAGTGGGATGTTTTTAAAAGTGTGCTGATGAAAGCTCAGGATATGTACGTCCCCATTAGAGTGAAGGGCAAAGCAGGCAAACAGAAGCTTGGCTGACGAGGGAGATTGAGGCATTGGTCAAAAACAAGAAGGATGCATGGGACAGGTATAGGCAGCTGGGATCAAGTGTATCCCTGGAGGAGTTTTGGGAACTAAGGAGTAAACTGGAAAAAGGAGATCAGAAGGGCAAAAAGGGGCCAGGAGATAGCTCTGGCGGGTGGCATTAAGAACAATCCCAAAAGAGTTTATAAATACATAAGGGGGAAAAGGGTAAATCGAGAGAGAGAGGGACCTCAGGAATCAAAGTGGTCACCTCTGTGTGGAGCCACAGGAGATGGGCAAGGTCCTCAATGAGTGTTTCTCCTCTGTATTTACCGAGGAGAAAGACAGTAGGACGGAGGTACTTGGGGCAGTCAATGGAAGTGTCTTGAGAGCGGTCAGTGTTTCTGTCAAAGAAGTACTGAAGGTGCTGTCGTGTATGAAGGTAGACAAATCTCCAGGGCCTGATCAGATATATCTAAGGACATTGTTGGAAACTAGAGAGGAAATTGCAGGAGCCCTGGTTGAAATTTTTGAGTCGTCCTTAATACAGGAGAGGTGCCGGAAGACTGGAGGGTGGCAAATGTTGTGCCTCTTCTCAAGAAGGCTGCAGGGAAAATGCTGGGAACTATAGGACGGTGAGCTTAACATCTGTAGTTGGTAAGTTACTGGAGAGTATTCTGAGGGATAGGATATACAAGCATTTGGATGGGCAAGTGCTGATTAGGGATAGCATGGTTTTTTTACGTGAGAGGTCGAGTCTCACAAATCTGATTGATTTTTTTGAAGACGTGACCAAAAAGGTCGATAAGGGCAGAGCTGTAGATGTTGTACATGGATTTCAGTAAGACATTCGACAAGGTTCCACATGGTAGGCTGCTCTGGAAGGTTAGATCGCATGGGATCCAAGGAGAGATAGCTGAATGGATAACAAATTAGCTCCATGGAAGGAGTGGTGGAAGAATGGTGGAAGGTTGCTTCTAGGCCTGGAAGCCTGTGACTAGTGGTGTGCCTCAGGGTTCGGTGCTGGGCCCGTTATTGTTTGTCATCTACATCAATGATTTGGATGAGAACATACAGGACAAGATAAGCAAGTTTGCTGATGATACAAAAGTGAATGGTTATGCAGATAGTGAAGATGGTTGTGAAAGATTGCAGCAGTATCTGGATCGATTGGCCAGGTGGGCAGAGGAATGGTTGATGGAATTTAATACAGAGAAGTGTAAGGTGTTGCATTGTGTCAAACAAGGGCAGGACCTACACAGTAAGTGGTAGGCCTCTGGGTAGTGTTGTAGAGCAGAGGGATCTCGGAGTACAGGTGCATGGTTCCTTGAAGGTCGAGTCGCAGGTAGATAAGGTGGTCAAAAAGGCTTTTGGCACTTTGGCCTTCATTAGTCAGAGTATTGAGTATAGAGATTGGGAGGTCATGTTGCAGTTGTATAAGACATTGGTGAGACCGCATTTAGAATATTGTGTTCAGCTCTGGGCACCATGTTATAGGAATGATATTGTCAAGCTTGAAAGGGTTCAGAAAAGATTTACGAGGATGTTGCCAGGACTAGAGGGTGTGAGCTATAGGGAGAGGTTGAGTAGGCTGGGTCTCTATTCCATGGTGCGCAGGAAGATGAGGGGTGATTTTATAGAGGTGTACAAAATCATGAGAGGAATAGATCGGGTAGATGCACAGAGTCTCTCACCCAAAATAGGGGAATCGAGGAACAGAGGACATAGGTTCAAGGTGAAGGGGAAAAAGTATAATAGGAATCCGAGGGGTAACGTTTTCACACAGAGGGTGGTGGGTGTATGGAACAAGCTGCCAGAGGAGATAGTTGAGGCTGGGACTATCCCACTGTTTAAGAAACAGTTAGACAGGTACATGGATAGGACAGGTTTGGAGGGATATAGACCAAGAGCAGGCAAGTGGGACTAGTGTAGCTGGGACATTGTTGGCGGGTGTGAGCAAGTTGGATCACTCTATAAGCTACACTAAATTGCTCCCAATGTGCAGGTAAGTGACAGAATCAGGGATGAGTTCTCTGGGTGAATCTGCAGTGTGGGAGAGATTCTGGGTGTGGGAATAAAATAGATTAGAAACAAAATAATTAGAATAGATTGTAAATGAAATAATTTAGTATACATGGGTGTTTAATGGTTTGCACAGACTCAGTAGCCCAAATCCAACTTTCATGCTGTATATGTCTATAGGCGGAGGGAAGTCTTGCTGTAGCTCTACAAAGCCCTGTGTATATCACATTTAAAGTACCATATACTCTGAGCATCTTAACCTTAGAAATGATATTAGAATAAAATAAAAAGGAACTGAGAAGCAGTGTGGCACGGTCCAGATTCACTTGTTTTACCAGTATTTAAAAGTCAAGGTTATCGTTCTCTTCAATATAAATTGTTAAGAGCTGATTACATTGAGGTCTCTCTCTGTTGGTTTGAGAGGATGCAATCTGTTAAATACAAACTTTCTCCACAAGTCAGTTTAGAGGGTAAGAGGGTAAGATTCAAAGGCGGGCTATTCAACACAGAAGTAAATACTTCTTACAGACGAAAATGAGAGAAGTGTGGAACTTTTTCCAACATAAAACAGTAGACCGAGATTCAATTAATTGTACAAATGAAATAAATAATTTTCCCCTGATCCGTTCTATAAAGATGGTGGGCAATGGAGGGAGTTAGCATACAGATTAGTCAGGAGCTCACGGAAGGGGTAGACAGGGTTCAGGGACTAAGCGTCCTATTTCTGTCCTGTTCCTGTGTTCCTGTGCGATAAGATAATTTTATAGAAACATATAAAATTCTTAAGGGGTTGGAGAGGCTAGATGCGGGAAGATTGTTTCCGATGTTGGGGGAGTCCAGAACCAGGGGTCACAGCTTAAGGATAAGGGGGAAGTCTTTTAGGACCGAGGTGAGAAAACATTTCTTCACACAGAGAGTGGTGAGTCTGTGGAATTCTCTGGCACAGAAGGTAGTTGAGGCCAGTTCATTGGCTATATTTAAGAGGGAGTTAGATGTGGCCCTTTTTGCTAAAGGGATCAGGGGGTATAGAGAGAAGGCAAGTACAGGCTACTGAGCTGGATGATCAGCCATGATCATATTGAATGGCGGTGCAGGCTCGAAGGGCCGAATGGCCTACTCCTGCACCTATTTTCTATGTTTCTAATAGTCTGATAAAACAAAACCTACTTGGTTAAGACTTACACGTGTGATGTATGAGTAGGAGACGTTGGTTTATTTGGATAAACTACTTAATGAACTCGTGGTTGGGTGCACATCAACCTGGCATTATTGTGGTTTATGTCCTATGAAACCATTATTTTCTCATGTACGTGCTTCATCCATGGCAGTAGAACACTAAAAAAACACACTGAATAAAACATCCCCCGTGGAGTCAGAAGACCAGGTCACAGCTTTCTTGCCTAATAAAAATAAATCATTTGTGAGAATTGATGCACTTCTGTTAATACAAAACTCTTTACCAGACCAGGAAGGGAAATTTTGAATAGTCTGGAGAACTTTAACAAAATTAATAAAAAGCTGTTAAAAATGAACATTTTTTTAACATATTAACTCATTGCCTTCGTCTGTGGTTTTGTTTAATGCCATGGGTTACTCCCTAGCATTTAGCTTAGTTTAGAGATACAGCGCAGAAACAGGCCCTTCGGCCCACCAAGTCCGCACCGACCAGCGATCCCTGCATACCAACACTATCCTACACACACTAGGGACCTAGCAAATTAACCTACAAACCTGCACATTTTTGGATTGTGGGAGGAAACCGAAGATCTTGGAAAAGGCCCATGCAGGTCACAGGGAGAATGTACAAACTCTGTACAGCTAGCACCCATAGTTCTTGATTTCTTGATTAGTACAGGTGTCAGAGGTTATGGAGAGAAGGCAGGAGAATGGGGTTAGGAGGGAGAGATAGATCAGCCATAATTGAATGGTAGAGTAGACTTGATAGGCCGAATGGCCTAATTCTACTCCTATATTCTTATGACCTTATGATAGTCAAAGTCGAACCCGTGTCTCTGGCACAGTAAGGCAGTAGCTCTACCCCCACGCCACCATGCCGTCCTATGCTTCCAACATATAATTCAGTGACATTCCCGCCATCTTCAATGTGATCCCACCACCATCTTCCCATCGCCACCACTTTCCATTTTCCATAGAGACCACATTCTCTGCACCCCCTTAATTCCCTCATCCCTGTGTTTTGCATAAGATTCCAGTATCTGCTGTCTCTTGTGTTTCCATATCACAAAGGCATGTTTGAACATGGATGCTTTTAGAGTCAATTTTTGCCTGCAGGTCTGAACCCATTCCAATTGGGCTTACAGTGTAGTTAGATCCACCCAAATAATTACTTTGCTTGTCTGTACTCATTACTCACAATGGCATGTAATGTTGAGGAGAGTTTAAACTTGCTGGGCAGAGAATGAAACATAAAGGAGAGAATAAGGAGAGAGAGAAAAACAAATCTGGGTGAGATGTTAGAAAGGTAGTGAACAAAGTAAAGAGGCAGCTGAAATAAAGCCAAATAGACAGCAGAACAGAAAAATATTTATAGAGGCCAATTTAACAGCACTATATGTAAATGCATTCTGCATCCATAAGTTGGATGAATTCACCCAAACAGAAAGCCAGGAATTGGTATAATCTAGTTGTCATTCCATAAATGTGGTTGCAAGGTCAACTTTGCAGAAAGGACACATGATGATGAGAAAAAGAGGCGTGAGAAGATTAAAGATGGGTGGGATCTTGGCTCAGATCATGGGTAAACTAAAATGGAATCACCTTGAGTAGAGCTAATCAGCAGAAAGAGGCAAAAGATATTGATGGGCATGGTTTATAATCTCCGAATAGTAGCTATAAAGGAGGGTGTGGTATAAATAAGACAACGTGAAATGAATACAAGACGGTATTACAGTATTCATGGAATATTTTAATCTACATATACACTTGGTAGATCTAATTTATAATGTCAATAAAGAGGATGAATTTCCAGAAGAGTATTTGGAGTAGTAGAGTAGAATAGTATTCTAGAATAGACTTTAGAGTTTAGAGATATTGCGCGGAAACAGGCCCTTCAGCCCACCAGGTCCGCGTCGACCAGCAATTCCCGCACACTTACACTATCCTACACACGCCAGGGACAATTTACAATTATACCAAGCTAATTAACCTACAAACCTGTATGTCTGTGGAGGAAACCAGAAATCCCGGAGAAAACCCATGCAGTTCACAGGGAGAATGTACAAACTTCGTATAGACAAGCACCCATAGTCAGGATTGAACCCAGGTCTCTGGCGCTGTAAGGGGGCAACTATACCGCTACGCCACCGTGCCTTGAATGTTGAAGAAGTGAGAGTTCTCAAACTGCACACAGAAAAATAGCAAATTAATAATTTTTGTGTAAAGGGGCCCCTAGTAAAACATCAATAAAATATGATAGAATTTTACATTGTTTAGAAGTAATATCTGAAACTTTTCCAATTGAATCAACAGGAATCAATGAAGGAATGAGGGATATATTAGCTATGGTAGATTACTAAACCATTTTAAAAGGTATGATAGTGGGCAGACAATGATCAGCAATGAATGAAATAAATTGGTGTTCATTAATGGAATAAAACACGGTTAGCATTAAGGCACAAAACATTAAACACAACAGGAGAAGTGGTCCAAACATGGATAACAGGAGAAAATCATTTACAAGTGCCAGAAAAAGCAATAAGCCTGAAGACAGAGAGCATTATGCAACTGAACTAAGGATAGCAAAAAAATTGACAAAGAAAAGGAAATTTCAATATGAAAATAAACTAGCAGGGACCATAAGAACAGAACTTCCTGCAGTTATTAAAAAGGAAAAGCTGATTGAGAGTCAATATCCACTACAGACAGAGATTAAAGATTCAGTTTAGTTTAGTTTAGTTTAGTTTAGAGATACAGCGTGGAAACAGATAGTGTGGCCTCATGACATCTGGTACAATCATAAGATAGAATCATAGAGTCATACAGTGTGGAAACGGGCCAAATGTCCATACCATCCAACATGCCCCATCTACACTAGTCCAGCCTGCCTGCATTTGGCCCATATCCCTCTAAATCTGTCCTATCCATGTACCCATCTAAATATTTCTTAAATGTTGCAATACTACATGCCTCAACACTGCTGACAGCTCGTTTCATACTCCCAACGTTTGCATGAAAAAGTTACCACTTAGGTGCCTATTAAATCTTTCCCCCCTCACCTTAAACCTATGTCCCCCCCTCACCTTAAACCTAGGTTCTCAATTCCCCTACTCTGTGCAAGAGACTCTGTGCTTTTACCCAATCTATTCTTCTCATGATTTTGTACATCCTGGCAACAGTCTTGTAAATCTTCTGTGCACCCTTTCCAGCTTGACAACATCTTTCCTATAACATAGTGCCCAGAACTGAACACAATACTCTAAATGAGGCCTCGCCAATGTGTTATATAAATGCAACATGACCTCCCAAATTCTATACTCAGTATTCTGACTGCTGAAACCCAATGTGCCTAAAGCTTTTTTGATCACCATATTTACCTGTGACACAACTTTCAAGAAACAAAGGACACATTATTGGCAACAATGCTGAATACAAGATTCAACTGTCAGCTCCTTATGCCAGTTTACCCACTAAACAAAAATCAGATTCATTTCTGGAGGGAGAGACAGATTACATTTTGCAATGATCTTTGGCAAAGATTCTCCTCGAGCATCACCCCTACATCGGGAGAATCAATCTTCAAGTGCAATCGTCTGTAGGAAGTATTTCCTGACCCCAAACATCGTCAGTCCACTATCTCCACAGATGCTGCCTGACTCGCTGTGTTAATCCAGTTTTGTTGCTCAAGATTCCAATAGCTGCAGTTTCTTGTGTCTCAAGTTGTTATGATGAATTGCACCATTTATTTTATCTTTTGAAGTACATTGGGCACGGTATATGTGTGCAAATCCTGAAAGTCCGCGTATACTGAGAATAAATAAAAGGCGTCACTACTTGTCTTTGAAGCAGGCTCCTTTCGGTACAAGTAAAAACCTTGTTACTATTTGTTGCACAACTGAAATAAGATATCTACATTATATAGGCCAACAATCCACACAAATGTATCGTGCAAACAGTGAGTCATTGAGTGCGGGCTGCAAGAGGTCCCGTCCTGACAGACAGACAGACAGACAGGCTGGGTGGGGTCTGCAGGTAATTGATGCTGAAACTCACCAGGCGCCTGGGAGCTGCTAGGTTCCCGCCTCACCACTGCTCGGTTTCCTCCCACTCTGTAAAGACGGACAGGTTTGTAGGTTAATTGGCTTCGGTAAAGATTGCAAGTTTGTTCCGTGCGTGTGTGGGATAGATAGTAAAGTCGGTGTGGGGCCTGTTTCCACGCTGTATCTCCAAACTTAAACCTCCCTGAAGCTCTCACTCGGGGCCACACTTCCTTCACTTGCCTGCAGAGAGTGAGATTTGAGCACTGATTTGTGAGCGGTTCCTGGCCTTGAACACCATGCCGGAGCCGAAGAAAGCGGAGAAGTACGTGCTGCTGAACGACGACTCCGACTGCGAGACGGAGGAGTTCAACAAGATGAAAATGTCCCCGATGGACAGTCGGTCGGCGAACAGCGGGTAAGGGACAAGTTGCAAACAAAAATAAACTTCATGTGTAGTAGGAAGGAGCTGCAGATAGAGATGTTGGTTTACACCAAAGGTAGACACACACACAATGCTGGAGTAACTCAGCAGGTCAGGCAGCATCTCAGGAGAGAAGGAATGGGTGACGTTTCGGGTCGAGACCCTTCTTCAGACTTGATTTTAGACAATAGGTGCAGGAGGAGGCCATTCAGCCCTTCGAGCCAGCACCGCCATTCAATGCGATCATGGCTGATCACTCTCAATCAGTACCCCGTTCCTGCCTTCTCCCCATACCCCCTCACTCCGCTATCCTTAAGAGCTCTATCCAGCTCTCTCTTGAAAGCATCCAACGAACTGGCCTCCACTGCCTTCTGAGGCAGAGAATTCCACACCTTCACCACTCTCTGACTGAAAAAGTTCTTCCTCATCTCCGTTCTAACTTGATTTTGCTCTGGTAGTCTGACACACAGAACGGGCAAGTTGGGTCGAGTCCCGCCTGGATGTTCCCAGTTGTGCACTCCCTCCACTTGCAACCACACTTGCGGCCTTTTCTCCGATGTTTCGGGGTGGTACCCTCCTTCAGGTCCACTGAGTTCAACCACTCTGTGTTTTGCTCAGAATTCCAGCATCTGCCGTTTCTTGTATAAAGGTCACTGCGGGAATGCAGCCCTGGCCCCTGTTGGAAATGTTGTTCTTTCTTGGGGACCTTGAAGAAACTTTGGTGTTGTTTCACAGAAAAGAGCAAGTGAATTATCCTCACTGCCTTCACCAATAATTGCTCCTCAGTCAATATCACGAGCCATTATTATTTAGTGATTCGTGATAACTTGCACATATTGCACAATGTCTTGTTTGTAAGGTATTCTATAATCCCACAAAAGTGCAACTATTTTAAATATCCTTTGAATATTGAAGATTTGAGGCCATTCTGACAGTGATGTGGAAGGTAATTATGGGTCCTTCCCAGGTTAAGGCAGAGCTCCAACCCTCTGAACCGTTTATAATTGGAGTTGCCAGCGGCATAAGATGCTACAGGCTAACACCGGCCGGTAGATCCAACCGCCCGCCTCTCAAAGGCATGTTCATATGCAAGGGCTGTACATAGATAGGGCATTCGTAACCCAGAACAACCATTGCCTTTGGTCTGGGATCCTTGTATGAATCCCTAGGATGGAATGACTTGACTTACGAAAATCAGATAGTCATACAGCATGGAAACAGGCCCTTCAGCCCAACTTGCCCAGACCGATCAAGATGCCCCCTCTACACTAGTCCTGCCTCCCTACGTTTGTCCCACATCCCTCCTTCCTAACCATGACCTGTCCAATTGTACAAATAAAATTCCCATACACTCCCAGAGTGGTTTCAAGCTAGTAATGACTAATAATGTGTAGGAAGAAACTGCAGATGCTGGTTTAAACCATAGACACAAAAAGCTGTAGTAACTCAGCGGTACAGACAGCATCTCTGGAGAAAAGGAATAGGTAACATTTTGGGTTGAGACCCTTCTTCTGCCTAATAAAATGTTTCATGGTATTTGTACATGGATGGTAATGGTATATGTTTCATTTGTTTAATTATGGGAAGTGTTTAGTGACTATTCAATGAAATGAAAGAATTACAGTATGTGTATGGGGAGCGATAGGATATGGGCAATGATAGAAAATGGGCACTTTGACTTACAGAGAAATCAACTTGCAGGCAGTTCTCAGAAATTGAGCCCATAAATAACCCAGGGATTTAGAATTATAATTTGGCCATTCAGGATCATGTCGGGCAATGCTTCTTCACGCGGAGGATGGCTCGCATTGGGAACAATTTATCACTCTAAGCTGCTGAGGCTGGATCATTAAAATTTCAAAATGAGGTCATTAACAGAGTGCTCTTATGCAAGTGAAACAGATCCAAGACTGACAACGAGAGGTAGGATTTTAGAACAGTCAGGATTACGTTAAACAATACACAAGCCTTTTCCCATTCACAAGCTCCTTAAGTAATGGAACTCTTTGATCAGTTCCATATGTGACGTTCATAACAATGTTGAAAACCCCCCAAAACAAGCTACTCGGCTTTTTCCATCAATAATTGTTCTGCCCCAATAAATACATGCATATTTTTGCCCCCTGAATAATCACATCTCTTAATTATTACCAGCTTTTAGTCAGTAAAACAGGAAGCATTCAGAAAGTCGGGCATATCTGAGGAAAGAGAAGCAGAATTAATGTTTCACGTCAATGTTCTGATATGAGTCATTGGCCTGAAATGTTAACCTTCTTTTGTCCATCGATGCTGCCTAACTTGTCTTCTGAGCCCATTTAAGCTATTTTAAATGACAACACCAATTTTAGAAATTAAAAGTTTAGAAGCAATATTGTGCAATTCCAAACATTGGAACAACATCTTGGCACTGAACCAAAGAAAACTATTAAAACTGGTTACTAAAAGCTTTGTCGAGTAAATGGCTATTTAGGAGAGTTTTAAAGAGAAGTAGTAGGAAAGAAGAAAATTAGGGAAAGATAAGCGATGACACATCTCCGAATGGTGGTGGCTGTATGCACACAAGAGATAAGAGTTGGGTGAGTAGACAGTTATTGAAAGGCTGCAGGACTGGAGAATGCTGCAGGAATAGGAAGGAAGCATGTCATGGAGAATTTTAAATACAAGGGCAATAAGTCCTATCAGTTTGGTGGTGGGGGACACAACAGACGATGGATGAGCTCAAGTGCATGAAATGTCCAAGATGGAATGCTGACCAGGACAATTTTGGAATCGTATATGTCTCAGCTATTATACTTGCATTGGCAATGCTTCTGAAGGCTGATTGTAATACAGTGTGTTATTGCACACAGCTACAGCGGTGAAATATATCAATCTACTTCAGTGCTGTTAGCAATTTACCTGTAATGCTTAGAACCCAAAACTCGCAAACTGTTGGATTGTATCTTGATTAGTGTGCCAGGTGTGTGGAACAAATGAGTGCAATATAACTGGAGCAAAAATGTGATGACATTGTGATAGTAATTACATTTTTTCTTTCAATTGTAGGAGAAAATATACTGCAAGTAAAGCTGGCAGATGTTCTGCTTGGTGTCAGCCACAATGGGTTTGTCACAGTTTTTTCATCTTTGTCCTCCTCACCACTCAAGTATTTTTGTTTCTCTGTATACTGAGGGTGCACCAGGAAATACAGATGATAAAGATGGAGCAAACCATCGGTAAGCAAAATGTGGAGATACAAGCCAATCACTTCAAACTGTTATGCAAATAAATTAACTTATTTTACCATTGCTTGATTAAAGTTCAAGATGGGGTATAACAATATACATAATTATCTTAGTTGCAATTCTCTTAATTTTCCAGCCTTAGATTTGAACAAAACTGATAATGAAATACAGGTTGTTACAAATCTTTTTCAAAAGCAAATTAAATGCAGGATTGTGGAGAAGGTTCAGGGGAATAGGATAGCTCTTTGAAAGAGCTAATAAAGCATCTTGGATAGTGCAATTCTGAGAATGTATGATATTTCAAAAAGTTGGGAGCCTCGATCACCTCGTGGCACCACGGGAGAAGAATGAGGAGGAGATAAGACTTTTCTTTGCCTTCCATCACAGTGAGAGTGTGCCTAGAGCAATCACTGTGATGGCTGTTTATGTAAAAATTGTATCTGTGTGTCCTGTGCTTTTTGTTGTCTACTGCCGGACCCTGACGTGAGAGGACGCTGGCGCTGTTTATTCGCCGCTTCTCCGTTAGGATAGTTTGTCTGTTTGTTTTTATGTTATGATTGTTCTTGTAAAGCGCTTTGAGCTCCCGATAAGGCGCTATATAAAATAAATGTTTATTATTATTATTATAACATGTACAAAGAATGCACCATCATACTCAAATAATTGCTACCTCCATTTTCAGTCCTACCTCCTGATGTTCTTCATTTCATTAAATTTTGTAATTATTCCAAATGAAAACATGCAACTTTCTGCGGAACCTACAGCTTTAGCTTTACTGATACTACAAACCTTTTCATTTAAAAAGCCAAATTCTACAACTGCTTTTCCTCCTAATTCCATAAACTAAACTCTTACATTTCCATTGGTCAGTTTTATCAATTAATTCTGTAATATTTGAACTCCATCTAAATTAACCCTCATTTTCTCAAAATTTTGACCATTCCAAAATAAGCAAAATCTAATTAGCTTGATGAACATATCTTTTCCAAAGGTAATTAATTCTATATTTCGCTTTCATTGTCTCTTCATTTTGCCTTTTTATTTTAAGGTACTTTGGCAACTACCAATATTACACATCATAAATCTCATCACAGTTTATTCTTGTAATGAGGATAAAGCATGTTGGACTTGCTTGGGTCACAAGCTAGATAGAGTACAATCAAGCCTACTGACAGCAATACAGGTAAGTATGGATAATGGCTAATATTACAAATCACATCTAAAGGTTAACATTGTTACTGAATAGTAAAAAGTCTTTAAAACAAGAGGGACTTTTGAGAGCCCAGCAATAGATTACTTCCCCACTGTTATAAAAATGGATCGCCTCTGGCTCATCCCATCTGCACCATGGGAGATCTTCTGGTGAATTGAAAATAACAAGGGTTCATCCAGTGTTCCATTCATAGCTTTTTGCAGCCTGAAATTTATGATACACTTAATCTTGTTTTAAAGACGTTATACTATTCAGTAACAATGTTAACCTTTAGATGTGATTTGTAATATTAGCCATTATCCATACTTGCCTGTATTGCTGTCAGTAGGCTTGCTTGTACTCTATCCAGCCTGTGACCCATACTCGACCTCTCCACCTTACCCTGCTGCTCTTATATGTGGGCCTGTGCAGAACCAATTATATGTAACACATTACAACACACAATATCAATGGATATTTTTAAGGCAGAGATAGATGGATTCTTGATTAGTATGGGTGTCAGAGGTTATGGGAAGAAAGCAGGAGAGTGAGGTTAGGAGGGAGAGATAGATCAGCCATGATTGAATGGCGGAGTAGTCTTGATGGGGCGAATGGCCTAATTCTGCTCCTTTCACTTATGGACCAATCAGGCTGGCGTGGCGGGGTGGGTGAACAGCAGATCCTGATAACCAGAGAATTAAAAACAGCTTAAACCAAATTAACTCATCAAGCAAAAATATACTTTTAAAAATGAAGTGATAATTTTCTTTGAAACACCTCATGATACCATCAATTAATACAAAGATAAAAATAAACCACATATCTGCTCTCATCTTTACAATCAAGAGTCAGTGACCCAATTCAATTGAATGTGCTCTCACTACATGTGACAGGTGTGCCACTCATTGATGAGGCCAGCCCTTCAATTCAGAACATTAGTCAGTCTTGCGGCTGACCTTGATGGTTGGCTTGAGTAGATCAATTCCAATTTCCACTCTGGAATGCATTGATCCTGAAACCAAGGGTGAAATGTCTGATAAAAGCAGAATTAAACCACGTGTTGTGGCAACATCTTTATTTTTGGGCTAGAAAGTAGGAATATGCTATATTGGCACAGACTATCCGAGCTTCAATGGAGGTCCTTTTCTGAAAGTTCAATTACATGTAATGATTTTCAGTCTCCTGCAAACAATGTCGGGCAAAATATTGGGGAAAGTTATGTATACATAACCTTCCATTCTTCAGTCTGAAAATTTGACAACCATTGGGTAATTTTTGCTGCACTTTTGATAAATTCAGAAGTTAATAATGAATAATATCATGGTAACTTGCAGAATTAATTAAACCTTTCTAATGCAACACTCATTCATTTATTTTCCTGGTTTCATTTACATTTGTGGAGCTCGATTTTACATCAAAACTTTATTAAACATGCGGGGTATTTTTATTTTCTAAAGGATCAACACACAGATGTGGGACAATTTTCAATGAGTGATGTTCCAGAAAGAACAATCTGCCCACTGAGAAACTAAGCCACTTTTCAACCTTTGATTTCAAAGGGATTTCAGCACAGGGACAGTGATTCAGTGGGTCAATTGATTGCCCATTCATTGATGTTCTGTATGATCTCTAATAACATCACTCTCCTGTGTTACTGCTTCAGCTTTTGAATGATGAGGTTCAAGGCATGCTTTGATCTTTAATGTTGAGAAGTAATTGCATTCGGTCACCCTTACCTAAGGTTGTTGCTTGCAAATTTAGCAAAGTAGAACTCCAAAAAAAAAGCTTCGGTTTCTAATGCAACACTCATTCATTTATTTTCCTGGTTTCATTTACATTTGTGGAGCTCGATTTTACATCAAAACTTTATTAAACATGCGGGGTATTTTTATTTTCTAAAAGCATCAACACACAGATGTGGGACAATTTTCAACGAGTGATGTTCCAGAAAGAACAATCTTTCAGAGGTTTTTCTGGGGGAAAAAAATATCCTTTTTTCCAACTGAGAAAAGTGACATCTCTTTAGTTATTTTCTACATTTAATCTAAAGTAGGCTGTTAAAACGAACGAAACAGAACTGCAATTGTTTATGAAAAGACTTCTTGTCTTTACAAATGAAATGGTGATTGATAAATTACAGTTACAAGCAATGAAAGTTTATCAGCTAGTTGCTTAACATAGAATCCAACATAAAGCATAGTGCAGGGCAGGAATAGGCCTTTTGCCCCACTGTATCCCTGTCAACCATGATGCCAAAGTTAAACTGCATAATTCAGAATTAAAGAACTTTCGTCAGAATTAAAGGATGTTCTTTTAGGAAGGAGAAGAGGAGAAATTTCTTCAGTCTGAGGGTGGTGAATCTGTGGAATTCTTTTCCACCGAAGGCTGTGGAGGCTAAGTCAGATAATTTTAAGGCAGAGATAGATAGATTCTACTGCAAATATCATCACTGCATTGTTTTTTTAAAAAAACTTTTTAAACGACCTGTACATACCTTAAGCATAAAAATATTCTAGGTACAAAGTTTTGTCAGTTCAGACATGTTAATTATTAAAATGTTTTTATTGTATGATTGGTGTGTATTTACTTAGATTGGGTTGGTTTATTTGGAAGGCAGTTCTAATTAACCAAGTGCAACTTTTGGCAAATATTGTTCAAAGGTTTTTCATAGGAATTATCCATGTGATGAAATATCAAGTCAGAGAGCCATGCGATAGGCCTTCAGTCCATTGAGGGTATGCTGATCATCAACCTCCATCTATATTTTATTTTATGCTGATTCCCCCCTCATATCCATTTGAATTCTACCACACCCTTACATTAGGGGCAAGCTACAGTGACCTATTAATCTACCAACCAGCACCACTTTGTGATGTGGGAGGAAACTGGAAAACCTGGAAGAAACCCACGGGTTTACAGCGGGAATGTGCAAACTGCACTCGAGATTAGGATTGTGAAGCAATCCTAGCTGCCTCATTGTGCTTCCCATTCTTTATTACATGAGAGACATTTTAGTTTATTTGTGGAATTTTGTAAAGGTTAAGGCTTCAAACTGGAGACTCCTTTCTCACTCCGGAATACAAGCGTGAGGGATTTCTGAAAGTAACAATGGTCATTTTTGTCTGTGAATTCAGAAAGGAAGTGTGATTGCATGGCACACTGGTGCAGCTAGTAGAGTCGCAGCCCAGAGACCCAAGACCAATCCTGACCTTGGGTGCTGTCAGTGTGGAGTTTGCAAGTTCTCCCTCGGTTCACTTGGGTTTTCTCCCGGTGCTCTCATTTCCCCCCACATCCCAAAAGTCACATGGGTTGGGAGTCAATTGAGCACTGTAAATTGGCACATGGTGAGTAGTAGAATCTAGGAGACTTGATAGGAATGTGGGGGAAGTAAAACAAACGGGACAAAAGCAGAGGGATCCAGGAGTGCAGGTATATAGTTCAGTAAAAGTGGCATCACAGGTAGATAGGGTGGTCATAAAAGCTTTTGGCACATTGGCCTTCATCGGTCAGATAATTTGAGTATAGAAGTAGGGAGGTTGTGTTATAGTTAAATAAGACATTGGTGAGGCCACATTAAGACACTTGTGTTCAGGTTTGGTCACCATGTTATTGGAAAGATGTTGTCAAGCTGGAACGGGTGCAGAGAAGATTACAAGGATGTTGCCAGGTCTCGAGGGCCTGAGCTATAGGGAAAGGTTGAGCAGGCTAGGACTTTTTTCCTTTGAGTGCTAGAGGATGAGGGGTGATCTTATGGAGTTGTACAAAACACGAGAGGAAAAAATGCAGTCTTTTGCCCAGAAAAGAGGAATCAAGAACTAGAGGACACAGGTTTAAGGTGAGGAGGGAAAGATTTAATAGGAACCAGACTGGTAACTTTTTTATATAAAGTGGGTGGTAGGTGTATGAAATGAGCTGTTGGAGGAGGTAGTTGAGGCAGGTACTATCACAACGTTTTAGAAACATTTAGACAGATATGTGGATAAGATAGGTTTAGAGAGATATGAGATATGAGACTACTGCAGATGGGGAATGTTGGTCGGCAGGGGCAAATTGAGATGAAGGATCTGCACCGCGTTGTATGATTCTAAATGTAGCATTAGTGTGAATTGATGGTTGGTCTGGACTCGAAGGACTGAAGACTCTATTTCTGTGCATATGCCTTTATTACTCAGACCCTATAAATGAGTTTGTAATGCAGAATGATTTTATCTAAATGCCTGTTGAGCAGTGTAATGATTCTGAAATGTAATTAGAATCAATCTGTAGAGTTGCTTGAAATGTAGCAACAGTTATCTCATTTGACATTGGTAACTGATGGCGTCCGAAGGAAAAGCACTCATACTTTCCATATTTATAACCCAAATCGTGCAATCTTACATTTACAAAGTACTTCCATACATTCAAATTTAAATTGTCGGAAGATGCTTAGCAACTGGATTGGTTAGTGCCCATTTTTCATGAGTATATTGTGTGAAGGGAGATCTAACTCAAGATGGATTGTACGTGTTGAAACCATTCCCATTGGGAATTCAGGCATTGGGATTCTGCTTTAGTGTGTGCCTCTGCGGGCAAGTCATCCTAACCTTACTTCAAACATTTTCTGGGCCAACCTCTGGAGGATGATTATCATTAGTGAGAAAAACAGAACCTGTGTAACATTAAAATGAGTGAAATCCAATTTCCTAGCACCATTTGTATTGCTTTATGTAAATTCTAGATAACAATTAATTTGTATAGTAATTGACAAATATGATACAACTTTGAGATCCAGAGTGAAGATAATTAACTTATTCTGAATGAGGAATTTCAGAAATGTTCAAATTGCTATCAATTTTCATAATATCATTTTACACCAAATTTGAACTTTTAGGCTAAAAAAAACAATAGATCCCAATGTTTTTAAAAGTAGCAAATAGTAATCAGTCCTGATAGTATCTGACATCAACATCTGTACGAGTAGAAGAAAAGATTTATAAAGAAAATTGAAAGTACATATGTATTTGAGAAGTTTTTAAAAGGAAAGATTTGCTGTGACTGTAGTTATGGCTAGGTGCCTTAGACTGTTCCCATTGAAATTGTGACTTGGAAGTGAAAGGATCAGAAGTAATTGCAGTGGATGTTTTGCTATCCTTGTGTTCAATGTGATCCATGTTTTTATTATGTTACATTAGAATATTCTCTTTACCTGCATCAAATCATTATTGTTTGTGCTTGAGCCTTATTTCCCTTCCCAGCCTTTGGGTCTTTTCCATTATCCACACTGTGCTGTTGTACACGCCACTGTAGAGATTCCTTAATCTGCTTGGTCTCCCATTGAGAGAAACTACACAAGCTGCAGTCCAGTGTTTACCAGCTAAAATGCAAATTGGTTCAGCAGCATTCATTAAAGTTATTAGAGAAAAAGAACCAAATGAACCAATAGAATAAGTCAATATCATTTCATCTGTTCAAAATATTTAGTTCCATGCTTATTCGTGCATCAAAGCCTCTGCTTCACTCAACAGCCAAGACGTCAACTGAATATTAATTTTCTGAACATTTTCCTGCACTTTATTACTTTTTTTACTTGGGGGTTTGACCCCTATCCTAGTATCCCCTCATTCTTCTAAACACTTCTCAATGCTGAGAACAAAAAGCCTTTAATAACGACCCACATAATAGGTTAGTGTTTAAAATTTAAATGCATGTTATTGGAGGTAATGTATTTCTGTGGATTGACAACTGATTGACAGAAATGAAATGGACGAGGAATGAACAGGTTTCTCTTGGGTGCCAGATACTAACTAGCGGAGTAGTAGAGGAGTCCGTGCTTGGGCCTCAGCCATTCCTAACAAAGAAATATAGAAAATAGGTGCAGGAGTAGGCCATTCAGCCCTTCGAGCCAGCACCACCATTCAATCTGATCATGGCAGATCATCCAAAATCAGTGCCCTGTTCCTGCTTTTTCCCCCCATATCCCTTGATTCCATTAGCCCTAAGAGCTATATCTAACTCTCTTGAACGCATCCAGTAAATTGGCCTCCACTGCCTTCTGTGGCAGAGAATTCCACAGATTCACAACTCTGGGTGAAATTTTTCGTCGTCTCAGTCCAAAATGGCCTACCCCTTGTTCTTAAACTGACCCCCTTGTTCTGGACTCCCCCAACATCGGGAACAATTTTCCTGCATCTAGTACTGTCCAATCTCTTAAGAATTTTATATGTTTCTATAAGATCCCCTCTCAATGAGATATCAATGATTTGCAAAAGAGAACAGAATGCAATGTTTTAAAGTTTGCAGATGACAGTAAACTGGTGGGAGTGAGAATTGCAAGGAGGATGCAAAGAAACCTCCTAGTGTCATACAGCAAGGAAACAGGCACCACGGCCCCACTTATCCACGCTGACCATGATACCCTATCTAAGTTAGTTCCATTTGCCCACATTTGGTCCATATCTCTCTCAACCTTTCCTATCCATGAACCCATCAAGTGCCTTTTAAATGCTGTTACATTCCATATCTCAACTACCTCCTCTGTTAGCTTGTTTCATGTACACACCACTCTCTGTGTGAAAACGCTGCCCTGCAGGTTCCTATTAAAACTTCCCCTCTCACCTCTGGTTCTTAATTCTCCTATTCTGGGTAAAAGACTCTGCATTCACCCTTTTAGTTCTGCTCATGATTTTAATGATGGTTTAAAGGGATCTGGGCCAAACGCAGGCAAATGGAACTAGTTTACAGGGGCATCTTGGTTGGGACGGACGAGTTGAACTGCAGGGCGTGGTTCCATGCTGTATGACGCTATGACTATAAAATCATCCCTTAGCCTCCTGCATTCCAAGGAATAAAGTCCTAGCTTGCCCAATCTATCTCTGTAGCTCAGCCCCTCAAGTCCTGGCAACATCCACATAAATCATCTCTGCGCTCTTTCCAGCTTAATGACATCTTCGCTACAGCAGTCTAGAAGAACACAATACTCCAAATGCAGATTTGCCAATGTCTTGTACATCTCCAATATAATGTCCCAACCTCTATACTCAGTACCCCGACTGATGATGGCCAATGTATCAAAAGCCTCTTGACCACTCTATCTACCTCTGACGTCATGCTCGGAGTATGATGTACCTTTCTTAAGCCAGCACCTGGCGACTTAGACAGATGGAACAAGTGGCAAACATGCTACAGATTCAATATAAAATCGATAAATCTAAAGCTTTTCACTTTGGCAAGAGAACAGAACCGGTAGTGTAATTGTGAAACTATATTAGGCTGGGTATAGATGATGTACAAAGCGATTTGTTCTATGTTCGAAAGAAACTGAGGCAGTAAGAATGTTGGCCTTCATTGCAAGAGAATTTGAGTACAGGAGTAAGCAAGTTATTCCACAACTTTAAACAGCCCCGTGAGACCAATGAGACCAATTTCTTCTAAGTGAAGAAAGATTAGGTTGACAAAGTTTGTATTCTTAGATACAGATCTAAGATCTGTAGATTTTAGTAGAATGAGAGGTGGATTAGGAACTTACAAAATTCTAACAGGGCTGGAAAGATTGGATTTGGGGAAAAATGTGGCCCTTAGGTGGAAGATAGACACAAAAAGTTGGAGTAACTCAGCGGGTCAGGAGGTATCTCTGAAGAAAAAGGAATAGATGACATTTCGGGTTGAGACCCTTCTTCAGACCCTTAGGTGAGGTGTCTAGAACAAGGCAGCCAAGATCTTATTCTATATTCCAATAATCTATTTAACAAATGCAAACCCATCTCAGTTTATTCCCTTCTCTTCATGCCCCATGATCCAAGAGATAACCACATCAAACCATTCCCAATGCCATTGCTCTTGAAGTTTCCTCTCTTTATACTTGCCAACTCCAAAAAACACCTCAAACTTTTCAAGCTCACTTTCTGTCTCTCATTACTACCCCTGCGTTTACCATTGTGTTGCAATTTGCCAGGTTTATTCTTTTCTCCCTTTTTTGAACAAGCATGTAATATTCCAGTCATCTGGCACCATCCTGAGAACTTGGTAAGATTGGAGCAAGCCCTCCCAACCTCCCCTCAATTCCTGTCTCAACACACAGGCTATGGGGAAAATGCTGGAAGATGGGATCTATGTGGATGGGTGCCCACTGGTCAGTTTGGAAATGGTGGGCCAAATGGTCCATGTTGTATGGCTCCATAACTCAAAAGTGGGTGATGATTACTTATTAATCATAACTGACCTACCTGGATGTATGTTGATAAAGGGAAATGAACAAAGACAACAATTTTTTTTTAAAGTAACGTTACAAATGCTGGATAGTTTAGTTTAGAGATACAGCGTGGAAACAGGCTCTTCGGCCCACCGGGTCCGCACCAACCAGTGATCCCTGCACATTAACACTATCCTACACCCACTAGGTACAATGTTTACATTTACCAGGCCAATTAATCTACAAACTTGTACGTCTTTTGAGTGTGGGAGGAAGTTGAGTATAGGAGCAAAGAGGTCTTTCTACAGTTGTACCGGGCCCTGGTGAGACCGCACCTGGAGTACTGTGTGCAGTTTTGGTCTCCAAATTTGAGGAAGGATATTCTTGCTATTGAGGGCGTGCAGCGTAGGTTCACTACGTTAATTCCCGGAATGGCGGGACTGTCGTATGTTGAAAGGCTGGAGCAATTAGGCTTGTATACACTGGAATTTAGAAGGATGAGGGGGGATTTTATTGAAACATATAAGACAATTAGGGGATTGGACACATTAGAGGCAGGAAACATGTTCCCAATGTTGGGGGAGTCCAGAACAAGGGGCCACAGTTTAAGAATAAGGGGTAGGCCACTTAGAATGGAGATGAGGAAGAACTTTTTCAGTCAGAGAGTGGTGAAGGTGTGGAATTCTCTGCCTCAGAGGGCAGTGGAGGCCAGTTCGTTGGATGCTTTCAAGAGAGAGCTGGATAGAGCTCTTAAGGATAGCGGAGTGAGGGGGTATGGGGAGAAGGCAGGAACGGGGTACTGATTGAGAGTGATCAGCCATGATCGCATTGAATGGCGGTGCTGGCTCGAAGGGCTGAATGGCCTACTCCTGCACCTATTGTCTATAAACCAAAGATCTCGGAGAAAACCCACGCAGGTCACAGGGAGAACGTACAAACTCCGTATAGCCAGCACCCACAGTCGGGATCGAATCTTGGTCTCCGGTACTGCATTGGCTGTAAGGCAGCAACTCTACCGCTGCGCCACCGTGCCAATAGACAATAGACAATATAATATTGTATAACTGCAGATGCTTGAGACCATACGGATTATTAGTGATATGGGCTAAATGTGAGCAAATGGGCCTAGCCCAGGATGCCAACTTGGTCAGCATGGACAAATTGGGCCAAAGGGATTGTTTCCATACTGACATTCTATGACTATTTGAACTGCAGTTTGCAGTAAAATCAGAAAATGCTAGAAACATAGAACACATAAGACCGTATCCGTAGAGAGAGATATCCCTTTCTCTCAATGGAGAGAGAAACAAGTGCTAATAGTTTAGGTAGAAGACTCTTCATCATTACGGTGTGTTTCTAATACCCGAAACGTCACCCATTCCTTCTCTCCCGAGATGCTGCCTGACCTGCTGAGTTACTCCAGCATTTTGTGAATAAATGCATTTTTTCTTGTGTTCGTTATCTGAAAATCTGAAATAAACGAGAATGCTGGATATACTTCAATAGACAATAGGTGCAGGAGTAGGCCATTCGGCCCTTCGAGCCAGCATCGCCATTCAATGTGATCATGGCTGACCATCCACAATCAGTACCCCGTTCCTGCCCTCTCCCCATACCCCCTGACTCCGCTATCATTAAGAGCTCTATCCAACTCTCTCTTGAAAGCATCCAGAGAATTGGCCTCCACTGCCTTCTGAGGCAGAGAATTCCACAGATTTACAACTCTGAGTGAAAAAGTTTTTCCTCATCTCCGTTCTAAATGGCCTACCCGTTATTCTTAAACTGTGGCCCCTGGTTCTGGACTCCCCCAACATTGGGAACATGTTTCCTGCCTCTAGCGTGTCCAATCCCTTAATAATCCTATGTTTCAAAGGTGAGGCAACATTTATGGTGGGACAAGAGTAAAGTTAATGTTTGAGATTTCTCCATATTTGCAGTGGGTTAACATGAAACATCAACTCTGTTTTATTCTCACCGCAGATAATGCCTGACTTGTTGAGCACTTTCAGGATTTCAGATTTCCAGCATTTGGGGTTTTTAGCTTTTCAATTAATAAACAACTCGTGTAGTCATTAGACAAACCCACTTAACGGCAACAGTGTAGTTGAACTATTATAAGGAAAGGAGCAAGTCTGGAAATGAATATTGACCTGATTAGGAAGACACCAATGTTTCTATTTCAATATCTTTGTAAGGATCTATTACAGAAACCATGATTTTAGGTCTGTTATTTGGCCACAAAGAAAAGATTGGATTCAGGTAGGATCATTTGTTCTGCAGCCCTGCAAGGCTCAGCCAGTGTGGGAATGGTGATATCTGAGACCTGCTTTAAGAAGAAGGAGACTTTTGTTCCCTGGTACTGGATTAATCAATAGAGCTTTATTAGCCGAGTAGGCAATGTAAAGAGTCTTTTATTAGATAGCTTGCAGGGAAAACACAAGAAGATGACGATTACATTACATGATGACTAACTGAAGACAGATAGCTCATTGAGTTAGAGATGGCTATCTATTTCAAAAGAATGCAACAGTAATATTCTGCTATTGAGATTGTTGGACTTTAGTGAGTATGGTAATTATACTTTTATATGCAACTGTACCCAATGCTGAACTGTTTAACTGCCATGTGTTTTGTGGGTGTTAAAGGTTCAGTTTGATTTCTATGTGAATACTTTCCATCCATGTTTATTTTCTCTCACGCATATAATACATAGATAGATACATAGACAATAGGTGCAGGAGTAGGCCATTCGGCCCTTCAAGCCAGCACTGCCATTCAATGTGATCATGGCTGACACCCACAATCAGTACCCCGTTCCTGCCTTCTCCCCATATCCCTTGATTCCGTTAGCCCTAGGAGCTCTATCTAACCCTCTTTTGAATGCATCCAGTGAATCTGCCTCCACTGCCTTCTGAGGCAGAGAATTCAACAAATTCTAACTCTGGGTGAAAAAGTTTTTTCCTCATCTCTGTTCTAAATGGCCTACCCCATATTCTTAAACCGTGGCCCCTGGTTCTGGACTCCCCCAACATCAGGAACATGTTTCCTGCATCTCGCATGTCCAATCCCTTAATAATTTTATGTTTCTATAAGATCCCCTCTCATCCTTCTAAATTTGAGTGAATACAAAACCAGTCATTCCATTCTTTCATCATATGACAGTTCTGCCATCCCGGGAATTAAGCACGTGAATCTACGCTGCATTCCCTCGATAGCAAGAATGTCCTTCCTCAAATTAGGAGACCAAAACTGCACACAATGTTCCAGGTGTGAACTCACCAGGGCCCTGTACAACTGCAGAAGGACCACTTTGCTCCTATACTCAACTCCTCTCATTATGAATGCCAACATGCCATTAGCTTTCTTCAGTGCCTGCTATACCTGCATGTTTATTTTCAATGATTAATGTACAAGGACATGCAGGTCTCATTGTACTTCCCCTTTTCCAAACCTGACACCATTCAGATAATAATCTGCCTTATTCTTGCCACCAAAGTGGATAACCTCACATTTATCCACATTATACTGCATCTACCATGCATCTGCCCACTTACCCAACCTGTCCATGTCCTGCATCCTCATAGCATCCTCTTCACAGTTCACACTGCCACCCAGCTTTGTGTCATCTGTAAATTTGCTAATGTTACTTTTAATTCCTTCATCTAAATCACTAAAATATATTGTAAATAGCTGCGGTCCCAGCACCGAGCCTTGTGGTACCCCACTAGTCAATGCTTGCTATTCTGAAAGGGACCTGTTAATCCAGGCTCTTTGTTTCCTGTCTGCCAACCAATTTTCTATTCATGTCAGTACCCTACCCCAAAAACCATGTGCTCTAAATTTGCCCACTAATCTCCTGTGCTTTATCAAAGGCTTTCTGAAAGTCCACTGGCTCTCCCTTGTCTATTTTACTTGATATACGCTCAAGAAATTCCAGAAGATTTGTCAAGCATGATTTCCCCTTCGTAAACCCATGCTGACTTGTACCGATCCTGTTACTGCTATCCAAATGCGACGCTATTATATCTTTAATATTCAATTCCAGCGTCTTCCCCACCACTGATGTCAGGCTAACTGGTCTATAATTCCCTGCTTTCTCTCTCCCTCCTTTCTTAAAAAGTGGGATAACATTAGCTACCCTGCAATCCACAGGAACTGATTCAGAATCTATAGAACATTGGAAAATGATCATCAATGCGTCCATGATTTCTAGAGCCACCTCCTTGAGTACCCTGGGATGCAGACCATCAGGCCCTGAGGATTTATCAGCCTTCAGTCCCATCAGTCTACCCAACATTTCCTGACTAATCTGAATTTCCTTCAGTTCCTCCATCACCCTAGGTCCTCTGTCCCCTAGTACATCTGGGAGATTGTGTCTTCCTTAGTGAAGACAGAACCAAAGTACCTGTTCAACTCATCTGCCATTTCCTTGTTCCCCATATTAAATTCACCTGCTCTGTCTTCAAGGGGCCCACATTTGTCTTAACTAATATTTTCCTCTTCACATACCTAAAGAAGCTTTTACTATCCTCCTTTATAGTCTTGGCTAGCTTACCTTCATACTTCATCTTTTCTCCCCTTAGAGCCTTTTTAGTTACAGTGCCCTCCATAATGTTTGGGACCCATCATTTATTTATTTGCCTCTGTACTCCACAATTTGACATTTGCAATAGAAAAAAATCACGTGGTTAAAGTGCACATTGTCAGATGTTATTAAAGGGTATTTTTATATATTTTGGTTTCACCATGTAGAAATTATAGCCGTGTTTATACATAGTCCCCCCCATTTCAGGGTTTGGGACACATGGCTGCACAGGTGTTTGTAATTGCTCGGGTGTGTTTAATTGCCTCCTAAATGCAGGTATAAGAGAGCTCTCAGCACCTAGTCTCCTCCAGTCTTTCCATCACCTTTGGAAAATTTTATTGCTGTTTATCAACATGAGGACCAATGTTATGCCAATGAAAGTCAAAGAAGCCATTATGAGACTGAGAAACAAGAATAAAACAAATGCCTCAAAACTCATTGGCCAGCGGTTCATTCTGCAGCAAGACAATGATCCTAAACATACTGCTAAAGCAACAAAGGAGTTTTGCAAAGCTAAAAAATGTTCAATTCTTGAGTGGCCAAGTCAATCACCCGATCTGAACCCAATTGAGCATGCCTTTTATATGCTGAAGAGAAAACTGAAGGGACTAGCCCCCAAAACATGCATAAGCTAAAGATAGCTGCAATACACGCCTGGCAGAGCATCACCAGAGAAGACACCCAGCAACTGGTGATGTCCATGAATCACAGACTTCAAGCAGTCATTGCATGCAAAGGATATGCAACAAAATACTAAACATGACTACTTTCATTCACATGACATTGCCATGTCCCACACATTATGGTGCCCTGAAATGGGGGGACTATGTATAAACACTGCTGTAATTTCTACATGGTGAAACCAAAATGTATAAAAATGTTTTTTAATTAAAATCTGAGAATGTGCACTTTGGCTACATGTGATTTTTTTTCTTCTCTATTACAAATCTCAAATTGTGGACTACAGAGGCAAATAAATAAATGATGGGTCTTTGTCCCAAACATTATGGAGGGGACTGTACCTTCTGTTGATCTTTAAAAGTTCCCCAATCCTCTGGCTTCCCATTCATCTTTGCTATGTTATACGTCTTCTCTTTTATTTTTATAATGTCCTTGACTTCCCTTGCTAGCCACGGTCACCTCTTACACCCCTGAGAATCTTTCTTCCTCTTTGGAATGAAATGATCCTGCATCTTCTGGATTATTCCCAGAAATACCTGCCTTTGCTGTTCCACCGTCATCCCTGCTGGGGTCCCTTACCAATCAACTTTAGCCAGCTCCTTCCTCATGCCTCCATAGTTCCCTTTGCTCAACTGCAATACTGACACATCTGATTTTACCTTCTCCCTCTCAAATTGCTGATTAAAACCTATCATATTATGGTCACTATCTTCTAATGGTTCCTTTGCCTTAAGTTGCCTTATCAAATCCGGTTCATTACACAACACTAAATCCAGAATTGCCTTCTCCCTGGTAGGCTCCAGAATCCATCTCGTAGGCCCTCTACAAACGCCCTTTCTTGGGTCCAATACCAACCTGATTTTCCCAGTCTACCTGCATGTTGAAATCTCCCATAACAACTATAGCATTACCTTTGTTATATGCCAATTTTAACTCCTGATTCAACTTGCACCCAATATGTTTGGGAGCCTGTAGATAACTCCCATTAGGGTCTTTTTACTCTTGCAATTTCTCAGTTCTATCCACAATAACTCTACATCTTCTGATTCTATGTCACCTCTTGCAAGGGACTGAATCACCAACAGAGCTTCCCCACCCCCTCTGCCCACCTGTCTGTCTTTTCGATAGGACAAAAACCCCTGAATATTCAGTTCCCAGCTCCAATCCTCTTGCAGCCATGTCTCTGTAATTCCTACAACATCATACCCACCAATTTCTAACTGAACCTCAAGCTCATCCACTTTAGTTCTTACTTCGCGCATTGATATATAACACTTTTAATTCGGTATTCACCTCCCCTCTCACGCCGGTTTCTATTTCACCTGACCTTATTCTCATATCCCTACTTGAACTTTCCATCCCATTAATTTGGGTATCTTTCATAACTTTTCCTGTATTCTCTTCCCCTTTTAGCTCCATCTTTATACTCCTAATTTGTCATCCCCTCCCCCCTGTTATTTAGTTTAAACCCACCCGTGTAGCACTAGCAAACCTGCCTGCCAGAATGTTGGTTCCCCTCCAGTTAACCCGTCCCTTTTGTACAGGTCACCCCTACTCCAGAAGAGATCCCAGTGGTCTATAAAAATAAATCCCTGCTCCCTGCACCAACCCCTTAGCCACACATTCAGATCCCCTATCTCCCTGTTCCTGCCCTCACCAGCACGAGGTACTGGAAGCAATCCAGAGATAACCACCCTCGAAGTCCTGCTTTTCAGCCTTCTTCCTAACTCTCTAAACCCACATTGCAGAACCTCCTTCCTCTTCCCGACGCCGTTTGTGCCCAGGTGCACAACCACTTCCAGCTGATCACCTTCCCTCGTGGATGTTCTGAAGCCGGTCCGAGACATCTTGGACCCTGGCCCCAGGGAGGCAACATCATGCTCGAGTCTTGCCTGCTGCCACAGAATCTCCTGTCTGCACCTCGGACAATGGAGTCACCCACCACTATGACTCTGCCTGACATCGGCCTCACCGGTTGAGTCTCATCGCTAGGATTGGAGCCGCCGACCTGTCCGCCACTCGGACTGGAAGCATCGTCTGCCCCGACAGCTCTCAAGCGGGTGTACCTGTTTGCAAGAGGAACTTCCACTGAGGTCTCCTGCATCAGCTTCATCCTTTCTTTCCGTCCCTTCCCGTCGCACCTCCTGCACTCTTGGAGTGAAGATCTGACTAGGTCATGTCCAGGAAGCTTTTGTCTCCCCGGATGGACCGCAGGTCATCCAGCTGCCGCTCCAGTTCCATAATTCGGTCATTGAGGAGCGACACCTGCACGTGGACACATAATTGATCAACTAAATAAGTGGGGCCACATCCTATTGGCAGTAAGGGATGCAGTACCAGTTGACATAGTGTTAAATCGTGTGACACCCAAATGAAGCAAAAGTGCTCATTTAAGTAGTGCTAACTGTGTACTCAGATCAAACATAATATAATTAGTAAGTGGGTCGAAGAATTAATTAACAGTTTATACTAAATGTTGAATGTAAACTTCCTCCCAGCGGTTTTACTTTGTAGATAACAAAAATGTGGTTTCTACAAGCAAACAGTATAATGAAGAGAGCAAGTGAGGTGCCTATCATTCACTGTAGTCCACTCTGAAAACCAATTACTATGTAAAACAGTTAGATGTTGGATCAGATCTTGCAAACTTCAGTTCTTCCACCTGGTGGAAGGCCCACTGGTGGACCTACTCACCTGTTCTTACACCTGGTGGAAGGCCCACTGGTGGACCTACTCACCTGTTCTTACACCTGGTGGAAGGCCCACTGGTGGACCTACTCACCTGTTCTTACACCTGGTGGAAGGCCCACTGGTGGACCTACTCACCTGTTCTTACATGGTTCAAACATGGAGATGTATTGCACTAACTTTCACTAACTTTCAATTTATGGGAGATTAACTTTAAACTCTGTTACCTCTGTCGTATATTCTCTGTATGAACTAGGGAACTGGGATCTTGCCTGTGGTAAAATTGGATGTTTATTTTTGCTCTGATGATCAAACAAATTCAAAGGATTTAAAAATGACCTTTTTGTAAGTGTTGGGTATGTAGGAGGGAACAGTGGTGTCCCTAAATTCTGTTCGTGGAGGGGGAGGGGGGTAAACCTGCATCTGATACCTCCGGTGAAATGAAATCTTATAGTTTCCAGATTTATGTACCTGTCAGTGCTTTTTAATTGAAGCAATAAAACCATAATACCATGGGCACTGAAAATAAATAAAAGGAGAAAATGTTGAATGATTTACAGTGCCCTCCATAATGTTTGGGCAAAGACCCATCATTTATTTATTTGCCTCTGTAGTCCACAATTTGAGATTTGTAATAGAAAAAATCACACGTGGTTAAAGTGCACATTGTCAGATTTTATGAAAGGCCTTTTAAAAAAAAAAAAATTTGGTTTCATCATGTAGAAATTACAGCTGTGTTTATACATAGTCCCCCAATTTCAGGACACCATAATGTTTGGGACACATGGCTTCACAGGTATTTGTAATTGCTCAGGTGTGTTGGATAGCGGTAACAGGATTGTTACAAGTCAGAATGGATTTACGAAGGGGAAATCATGCTTGACAAATCTTCTGGAATTTGACTAATCTTCTGTAACTAGGAAAATGGACAAGGGAGAGCCAGTGGATGTAGTGTACCTGGACTTTCAGAAAGCCTTTGATAAGGTCCCACATAGGAGATTAGTGGGCAAGATTAGAGCACATGGTATTGAGGGTAGGGTGCTGACATGGATAGAAAATTGGCTGGTAGATAATTTTAAAAAGTAGGGATTAACGGGTCCCTTTCAGAATGGCAGGCAGTGACTAGTGAGGTACCGCAAGGCTCGGTGCTGGGACCGCAGCTTTTTACAATATACATTAATGATTTAGATGAAGGGATTAAAAGTAACATAGCAAATTTGCGGATGACCCAAAGCTGGGTGGCAGCGTGAACTGTGAGGAGGATGCTATGAGGATGCAGGGTGACTTGGACAGGTTGTGTGAGTGGACAGATGCATGGCAGATGCAGTTTAATGTGGATAAATGTGAGGTTATCCACTTTGGTGGAAAGAACAGGAAGGCAGATTATTATCTGAATGGTGGTGTTAGGAAATGGGGAAGTACCACGAGACCTGCATGTCCTTGTACATCAGTCACTGAAAGGAAGCATGCAGGTACAGCAGGCAGTGAAGAAAACTAATGGCATGTTGGCATTCATAATGAGAGGAGTTGAGCATAGGAGCAAAGAGGTCCTGCAGTTGTACAGGGTCCTGGTGAGACCACACCTGGAGCATTGTGTGCAGTTTTGGCCTCCAAATTTGAGGAAGGATATTCTTGCTATTGAGGGCGTGCAGTGTAGGTTCACTGGGTTAATTCCCGGAATGGCGGGACTGTTGTATGTTGAAAGACTGGAGCGACTAGGCTTGTATACACTGGAATTTAGAAGGATGAGGGGATCTTATTGAAACATATAAGATTATTAAGGGATTGGACACATTAGAGGCAGGAAACATGTTCCCAATGTTGGGGGAGTCCAGAACCAGGGGCCACAGTTTAAGAATAAGGGGTAGGCCATTTAGAACGGAGGTGAAGAAAAACTTTTTCAGTCAGAAAGTTGTAAATCTGTGGAATTCTCTGCCTCAGAAGGCAGTGGAGGCCAATTCTCTGGATGCTTTCAAGAGAGAGTTGGATAGAGCTCTTAATGATAGCGGAGTCAGGGGGTATGGGGAGAGGGCAGGAACGGGGTACTGATTGTGGATGATCAGCCATGATCACATTGAATGGCGATGCTGGCTCGAAGGGCCGAATGGCCTACTCCTGCACCTATTGTCTATTGTTTAATAATTCAATTACTGCTGTAATTTCTACAGGGTGAAACCAAAATGTATAAAAATGGCCTTTATTAAAATCTGACAATGTGTACTTTAGCCACATGTGATTTTTTTTTTCTATTACAAACGTCAAATTGTGGAGTACAGAGGCAAATAAATAAATGATGGGTCTTTGTCCCAAACATTATGGAGTGCACTGTAAGATGGCAGCATTTGGAAATAGGAAACTATTCACATTTTGGATCCTATGCTTGAAACATTAACCGTTCCTTTCTTGAACAGTTCTGAACTTTGAACTTTCTTGAACTCTTGCTTTTCCCACAATATTTGCTTTACAATGAATGTGGATGAATGATCATTGAACAAAGCCCCCTTGATGGTTCAGCCTTGAGAATTGGCTTGCACTACTCAACAATTCCTACAGCTAATGTTGAGTAACTTTGGTTACATATCAAATGGCCACTTTGCATTAAGCTTATTCATTGACCTGTGCTCTCTTAGTTCCCAATTAAACAATCCCTTGTTTTAAAATTCGTATCAGTGATATCAAATCATACCATGGTCTTATCCTCCTTGATGACTGCAATTTTTGCCCATGCCATTATTTTCCATTTCTGCCCTTGTGTCTGTCCCAGGTAAGATCCCTTCATTGCACCTGATCTTCCTTTAACTACCAAGGCCCAAAGCGCAGGAACTGCTTTACATTTTTTCTCCATTCCTTTACCTAATTTTCCAACTTTTAACTCATGCCTTGAAACATACCTCTTTTAACAAGCTTCTATTTGCAATGCTGTCGTGAAGTGTTTAGGGGGTGTTTTGCTGAAATAAAACTGAAATGTAAATATAGGTTTGTTTTGTGAAGAAACAAAAAAAAAAAAATGAATAGCTTCTACAATCAGGCCCATATGTCCTGATAATGTGTACATCAAAGAACTTGCCTGCAGCTTACAGACCACTGGGTTCTAAATTCCACATTAAACTTTGGAAAGAAGTATTTGAGATACCAATCTTGTATACCTTTGGTCATTTATGTACCAGTTGTTCCAAGAGAACAGGTTCAAGGATCTGACTAGTAGAACAGAAAAAGTCTCACTCGTCTGTTTAGTTACAAATCAGTTTCAATGGCAAGAGAGAACAAAAACAATACTTGTCTTAGTATGCGCGGCGTCCGTTTTACCGCTGCACACCTGTCTCTCCGTCTCCCCGCCTCCTGGCCCCCCTCCCCGGCCTCCCTGCCCCTGGGTGAACCCTTCTCGTACATAAACTAACTTCTGACTTACTGGCGCCTGCCTTTATACAAGTAAGAAATTAGCTGTTGAAATAACTGCCGGTAAGTCCTGGTCAATAGCGCTGCTCCCAAATTCAAACTAGAACCAATGGCAGGGGACTGCATCCGAGCGAGCATGGGAATTTAAACAAAGAGCTGTCGGCTGCAGTACTATGGATTCTAAGCAGCACTACTGGCCACAGCCCTATGGGTTTTAAACATAGCGCTACCGGCCACAGCCCCATGGATTCTAAACATAGCATTACTGGCCACAGCACTATGGGCTTTAAACATAGCGCTACCGGCCAAAGCGCTAGGGGTCACAGACTGTTCAGGCAAAATTCTCGGATGACAACAGGTAACTGCGAAAGTGCACTGCAGTCTTTCAGATCATGAATTGATTTTTTTTTCCTCTGTTCACTATTTAAGAGATTCTAAACATGTTTTTGAAGATGAGTTTGAAGAAGCATCCCATCCTGAAATATCACCTATCCAAGTTCTCCAGAGATGCTGCTCGACCCATTGTGGTACCACAGCAATTTGTGTCTGGCAACATCCTCATATATCTTCTCTGCACTGTTTCCAACTTAACAACATCTTTCTTATAGCAGGGTGACCAAAGCTGAACACACTACTTCAACTGTGGCCTCACCAACACCTTGTAAAGCTGTAATATATTATCCCAACTTCTATACTCAATATACTCAATGCTCCCGACTGATGAAGGCCACCTTGACCACCTGATCTAACTGTGACGCCAATGTCGAGGAACATTGTACCTGAATTCCTAGATCCCTGTTCTACAATGCTCACCAGAATCCTGCCATTTACTATGAAGGTCCTGCATTAAACACCATTAACCATTCCTCTGCTCACATACCCAACTGAAGATCATGCTGTAATCTTTGATAACCATCTTCGCTATCTACATTACCTCTCACTTTGGTGTCATCAGCAAGCTTACTAATTATGTCTTGTGTGTTGAAATAAACCACAAACTGCAATAGGCCGAGCACTGAATGGGCACACCACTAGTCACAGGTATCCGGACCAAAAAACAACTTTCCACAATCACCCTCTGCTGTGTGAATCCTATTTTTTATTTGGTCTGTTAGTTCTCATTTGATCACATGCGATCCAACCTTCCAGAGCAGTCTACCATGTGGAACCTTGTCAAATGCTTTGCTGAAATCCATATAGACAACATCTACAGCTCTGCCCTCGTCAAGCTTTTTTGTGGGTTTTTTGTAAACCAGCATCTGCAGTTCCTTGCATCTCTAAACATGTTTTATCTGTTATGTTGCTGTTTATTAGAACCTAGTCAACGAATTGACAACCAGCTTCACAGTGAAGGGACCGGAATGGACGGAAATGCAAACCTGAACCACAGACTTGAGGATCTATATAAGAAGGTAACCTCCTTAAATCATGCAAGATACAACTCATTAGTTGAGTCATAATCAGCTAGAACATCTTTGGATCCAGGTTCTTAACTGCTGGACTTCAACTCTTCTCGTCGAGTATTTGATGTTGTTATCAGAGAGGAGCTAATCACTCTTCCCAGCAGAAGCAAAGCATGTGCTAAAGTGTTGAATAAAACTGGGGATACGAAGTAGAACAAACATTTGTGAAGAGAGAAATAGTTAACTTTTTATAACAATAACAACATCAGAGCTGCAATGAAAAAGTTGTGTTTAATATCATGGTGGGAGTGGAAAGTAAATGGACAATAGAGAATGGATGTTTAATGGTGGGGGGGAAAGCAAGATTGTCAACATGACAAAAGTGCTATTGGAGGTATTTAAGAGCGGGCAGGAATAACTTGATAGATCATGTGATAGCAGAAAGGCCATTCGGCCCATCCAGTCTATTCTGCCATTCAATCATGGCTGATCTATCTCTCCATCTTAACCCCATCCTCCTGCCTTCTCCCTATAATCTCTGACACCCATACTAATCAAGAATTTATCTATCTCTGCCTTAAAAATATCCACTGACTTAGCCTCCACAGTCTTCTATGGCAAATAATTCCACACATTCACCACCCTCTGACTAAAGAAATTCTACTTCATCTCCTTCCTAAAAGTATCTCCTTTAATTTTGAGGCTATGACCTCTAGTCCTAGACTCTCCCACAAGTGGAAACATCCACTCTATATCCACTCTATCCAAGCCTTTCACTATTCTGTACGTTTCAATGAGGTCCCCCTCATTCTTCTAAACTCCAGCAAGTACAGGCCCAGTGCTGTCTACCGTTCATCATAGGTTAACCTACTCATTCCTGGGATCATTCTTGTAAACTTCCTCTGGACCCTTTCTAGAGCCAGCACATCCTTCCTCAGATATGGTGCCCAGAATTGCTCACAATATCCCAAATGCAGCCTGACCAGTGCCTTATAGAGCCTCAGCATTACATCCCTGTTTTTTGTATACAAGCCCTCTCAAAATAAATGCATTTGCTTTCTTTACTACCGATTCGACTAGCAGGTTAACTTTTTGGGAATCCTGCACCAGCACTCCCAAGTCCCTTTGCACCTCCGATTTCTGGATTCTCTCCCTGTTTAGAAAATAGTCGAAGCCTTTATTCCCACTACAAAAATGCATGACTCCACACTTTGCTACACGATATTCCATCTGCCACTTCTCTGCCCACTCTTCAAACCTATCCACGTCCTTCTGCAGAGTCCCTACTTCCTCCCCAGTACCTGCCCCTCTACCTATTTTCGTATTATCCGCAAACTTGATCACAAAGCCTTCAATCCCCTCATCCAAATCATTAATATACAACGTGAAGAGTAGCGGCCCCAGCATCGAGCCGTGCGGAGCTCCACAAGTCACTGGCAGTCAACCAGACAAAGCACCCTTTATTGCCACTCTTTGCCTTCTGCCATCTAGCCAAACTGATATCCATGCTAGTATCTGCCCTTTGATACCGTGGGCTGTTATCTTCCTTAACAGCCTCCCGTGTGGCACCATATCAAAGGCTTTCTGAAAATGTAGGTAAACAACATCTATGACTCTCCTTTGTCTGTCTTGCTATTTACTTCTTCAAAGAATTCCAGCAAATTTGTCAGGCAAGACCTCCCCTTCACAAAGCCATGCTGACATCAGCCTATTTTATTATGACCTTTTAAGTATTCCGTAACCTCATCCTTTATAATGGACTCTAAAGTCTTACCAACCGGTGAAGTCAGACTGACTGGCCGAAAGTTCCCACTATTCTGCTTTGCTCCCATCTTGTGCAGTGGAGCAATTTTCCAATCATCTGGGACCTCTCCTGTCTCTAGTGATTCTTGAAATATCGCTGTCAATGCCTCCACAATCACTAAAGCCACCTCTTTCAGAACCCTCGGGTGCAGTCCATCCGTCCAGGGGACTTATCCACCTTCAGCCCTTTCAGCTTCCCAAGCACCTTCTCCCCAGCAATAGCCTCTCCACTAACTTATACCCCCTGACTCTCTTGAATTTCAGGCACATTCTGCTGGTGTCTTCCACTGTGAAGACTGATGCAAAAAAGTTATTTAACTCCTCTGCCATTTCTTTATTCCCCATTATCACTTCTCCTGCATCATTTTCCAGCGGTCCAATGTCCACTCTTGCCCTTTCCTTACTCTTTAAATAACTGAAGAAACTCTAGCTCTCCTCTTTTATATTATTGGCTAGCTTACCTTCGTATTTCATTTTTTCTCCCCGTATTGCCTTTTTAGTTACCTTCTGTTGTTTTTTAAAAGCTTCCCAATCCTCTGGCTTTCCACTAATCTTTGCAAGGTTATATGCCTTCACTTTTAGTTTTATACTGTCCTTGACTTCCCTTGTCAGCCACGGTCGCCTCTTCCCCTAGAATCTTTCTTCCTCTTTGGAATGAAAAGATCCTGCATCTTCCGAATTATTCCCAGAAATTCCTGTCATTGCTGTTCCACCGTCATTACTGCTAGGGTCCCTTTCCAGCCAACTTTGGCCAGCTCCTCCCTCATGCCTCTATAGTCCCCTTTGTTCAGCTAGAATACCGACACACCTGATTTCACCTCCTCCCTCTCAAATTGCAGATTAAAACATATATTGTGGTCGCTACCTCCTAGTGGTTCCTTTACTTTGAGTTCCTTTATCAAATCCGGTTCATTGCACATCACTAAATCCAGAATTGCCTTTTCCCTGGTAGGCTCCACTACAGGCTGCTCAAAGAATCCATCTCCGAGGCATTCTCCAAATTCCCTTTCTTGGGGTCCAGTACCAACCGGATTTTCTCAGTCTACCTGCATATTGAAATCTCCCATGACCACCGTAGCATTGCCTTTCTTACATGCCAATTGTATCTCCTGATGTAACTTGTATCCTATATCCTGGCTACTGTTTGGGGGCCTGTAAACAACTCCCATTAGGGTCTTTTTACCCTTATAATTTCTCAGTGCTATCCACAATGCCTCTACATCTTCTGATCCTAGGTCACCCCTCACATGGACTCTGGAATAATGTCCAGAGGGGTGCATATAGAAGACAAATGAGGGCTGTAGAGAAGGGAAAATACAATGCTAACACTGAGGGATGCAGAACGGAGCAGATGATCATAATCTGCAGTATCAGAAAATGCTGGAAATTCAGTACAGACCAAACAGGATCCATTGAGAGTGAAAGACTGAATCAATGCTCCAGGTGATGGCCAGGGAACAGGTTAACTCTTGATTCGCATATGAACAGGAAGAATTTAAAATTGATTTAATGTGAGGGTTGGATGTAATTCACTGTTATAGCTTACATGGTCAACCAATCTATTATAGTGACCAATTTTTTTTTAAATCCCTGCAGATTCCTGAAATCTAAAAGTAGAACAGAAATGTCTAAAATGCTCAGCAGGTCAGGCAATAGTTAGGGTTGTGGAGTCACACAGCAAGGAAACTGGCCCAGTGGCCACACAGTCTGTACTGACCATTACACCTAAATAAAACCAAGAAATGCTGAAAACATTGGGCAGATCAAGTTACATCAATGGGAAGTAAAACTGAATTCACGTATCATATCCAAGACCCTTCTTTCTGACCATAGTCAATTTTCCTTTTTGCATCAGTTCCTCACCAATCACATTTTATTCCTCCCATATTCTCATCAATCCGTCAAAGATTTCAAAGGTGAGAGGGGAAAGATTTAATAGGAACATGTGGGGTAACTTTTTTTACACACAGGGTGTACACACGGTGTATGGAATGAGCTCCCAAGGAGGTAGATGAGGCAGGTACTATTGCAACATTTAAGAAACGTTTAGACAGGTACAGAGGGATATGGGCCAAAACGTGGGCAGGAGGGAATAGTGTAGATGGAACATGTTGGTCGGTGTGGGCAAGTTGGGCCGAAGAACCTGTTTCCACCCTGTGACTATGACTCAAGAATACTTAATCTTCAAAGTCATAAGTTTATGTTAAGACCACAAATATCAATTCAGATATTGCTTTATTACTACCAATAAACAGTAAACAAGCTTAATATCATTGGAGGATCAAAGGAATTCAGGATTTAAAAAAAGTCCAGGGTCTACTTAACTCAATTTCTGCCACTTAAATTGTTGCATGATATAACAACAATGGAGTTGATTGACTAATCAACAACTCTTTTTAATTTGAAGCAGAATCTTGCATGTCCAAAGACTATTGTGGATGTTAACTGCTTGAAAAGACTTACCAGAGCATGCAGGGTCTTTACTGTGGTCAGTTGCTAAACAATTTGGGAAAGGGGACCTTGAGCTGGCATTTGCCACCAGTATTCTCAGAGAGAGACCACTTCAGGAGTGGGTGAGAACCATGCCCAGGAGCCTTTAGCAAAATGGTAGGTAGCACATTATGAGTTTGACATCTGGATGCACATTTTGTTTCCTAACTGGATGTTTGGTCAACATTTATGATTCTGAAGTGAGTAAAGCACCAAAAATATTTGAGTCCAGAATATCTTTTGTATTTTCAACTAATCTGTATGTTCTAATTCTTACTTGTTGTTCCATTAATCTTTCCCTCAAAAACAAATTCTGGCAGGCAGGTTTGCTAGTGTGACACCTGTGGCTTTAAACTAAGTAGTGGGGGGGAGGGGTTGACAAATTGTGAATATGAAGATGAGGTAAAAAAAAAGGGAATACAGGAGATATTGCAAAAGACTCTCGGAAGAATGGGAACAGAAGTTCTAGAAGGGAAAAGAAATTAAGGGCAGGGCCAATTGTGACTGATGTGAGAGGGGAGGTGAATACAGAAGTTAAAGTGTTCTACTTAAATGCGCGTAGTATAAAAAATAAAGTGGATGAGCTTGAGGCTCAGTTAGTCATGGGCAAGTATGATGTTGTAGGGATCACTGAGACATGGCTACAAGAGGACCAGGGCTGGGAACTGAATATTCAGGGGTACACAACGTATAGAAAAGACAGACAGGTGGGCAGAGGGGGTGGGGTTGCTCTGATGGTAAGGAATGATATTCATTCCCTTGCAAGGGGTGACATAGAATCAGGAGATGTTGAATCAGTATGGATAGAAATTAGAAATTGTAAGGGTAAAAAGACCCTAATGGGAGTTATCTATAGGCCCCCAAACAGTAGCCTCGACATAGGGTGCAAGTTGAATCAGGAGATAAAATTGGCGTGTCAAAAATGTAATGCTACGGTGGTTATGGGAGATTTCAACATGCAGGTAGACTGGGAAAATCAGGTTGGAAATGGACCCCAGGAAAGACAGTTTGTAGAGTGCCTTCGAGATGGATTCTTAGAACAGCTTGTACTGGAGCCTACCAGGGAGAAGGCAATTCTGGGTTTAGTGTTGTGTAATGATCCTGATCTGATAAGGGGACTAGAGGTAAAAGAGCCATTAGGAGGCAGTGATCACAACATGATAAGTTTTACTCTGCAAATGGAAAGGCAGAAGGGAAAATCGGAAGTGTCAGTATTACAGTATAGCAAAGGGGATTACAGAGGCATGAGGCGGGAGCTGGCCAAAATTGACTGGAAGGAGGCCCTAGCAGGGAAGACGGTAGAACAGCAATGACAGGTATTCCTGGGAATAATGCAGAGGTTGCAGGATCAATTTATTCCAAAGAGGTGGAAAGACCCTAAGGGGAGTAAGAGACACCTGTGGCTGACGAGGGAAGTCAGGGACAGCATAAAAATTAAGGAGAGGAAGTATAACAATAGACAATAGACAATAGGTGCAGGAGTAGGCCATTCAGCCCTTCGAGCCAGCACCGCCATTCAATGCGATCATGGCTGATAGCAAAGAAGAGTGGGAAAACAGAGGATTGGGACTCTTTTAAAGAGCAACAAAAGTTAACTAAAAAGGCAATACGCGGAGAAAAGATGAGGTACGAGGGTAAACTAGCCAATAATATAAAGGAGGATAGCAAAAGTTTTTTTAGGTACGTGAAGAGGAAAAAAATAGTCAAGGCAAATGTGGGTCCCTTGAAGACAGAAACAGGGGAATTTATTATGGGGAACAAAGAAATGGCAGACGAGTTAAACCGTTACTTTGGATCTGTCTTCACTGAGGAAGATACACACAATCTCCCAAATGTTCTAGGGGCCGGAGAACCTAGGGTGATGGAGGAACTGAAGGAAATCCACATTAGGCAGGAAATGGTTTTGGGTAGACTGATGGGACTGAAGGCTGATAAATCCCCAGGGCCTGATGGTCTGCATCCCAGGGTACTTAAGGAGGTGGCTCTAGAAATAGTGGAAGCATTGGAGATCATTTTTCAATGTTCTATAGATTCAGGATCAGTTCCTGTGGATTGGAGGATAGCAAATGTTATCCCACTTTTTAAGAAAGGAGGGAGAGAGCAAACGGGTAATTATAGACCAGTTAGTCTGACATCAGTGGTGGGGAAGATGCTGGAATCAATTATAAAAGACGAAATTGCTGAGCATTTGGATAGCAGTAACGGGATCATTCCGAGTCAGCATGGATTTACGAAGGGGAAATCATGCTTGACAAATCTACTGGAATTTTTTGAGGATGTAACTAGGAAAATTGACAGGGGAGAGTCAGTGGATGTGGTGTACCTCGACTTTCAGAAAGCCTTCGACAAGGTCCCACATAGGAGATTAGTGGGCAAAATTAGGGCACATGGTATTGGGGGTAGGGTACTGACATGGATAGAAAATTGGTTGACAGACAGAAAGCAAAGAGTGGGGATAAATGGGGCCCTTTCGGAATGGCAGGCAGTGACCAGTGGGGTACCGCAAGGTTCGGTGCTGGGACCCCAGCTATTAATGACTTACATTAATGACTTAGACGAAGGGATTAAAAGTACCATTAGCAAATTTGCAGATGATACTAAGTTGGGGGGTAGTGTGAATTGTGAGGAAGATGCAATAAGGCTGCAGGGTGACTTGGACAGGTTGTGTGAGTGGGCGGATACATGGCAGATGCAGTTTAATGTAGATAAGTGTGAGGTTATTCACTTTGGAAGTAAGAATAGAAAGGCAGATTATTATCTGAATGGTGTCAAGTTAGGAGGAGGGGGAGTTCAACGAGATCTGGGTGTCCTAGTGCATCAGTCAATGAAAGGAAGCATGCAGGTACAGCAGGCAGTGAAGAAAGCCAATGGAATGTTGGCCTTCATAACAAGAGGAGTTGAGTATAGGAGCAAAGAGGTCCTTCTACAGTTGTACCGGGCCCTGGTGAGACTGCACCTGGAGTACTGTGTGCAGTTTTGGTCTCCAAATTTGAGGAAGGATATTCTTGCTATGGAGGGCGTGCAGCGTAGGTTCACTAGGTTAATTCCCGGAATGGCGGGACTGTCGTATGTTGAAAGGCTGGAGCGATTGGGCTTGTATACACTGGAATTTAGAAGGATGAGGGGGGATCTTATTGAAACATATAAGATAATTAGGGGATTGGACACATTAGAGGCAGGAAACATGTTCCCAATGTTGGGGGAATCCAGAACAAGGGGCCACAGTTTAAGAATAAGGGGTAGGCCATTTAGAACGGAGATGAGGAAGAACTTTTTCAGTCAGAGAGTGGTGAAGGTGTGGAATTCTCTGCCTCAGAAGGCAGTGGAGGCCAGTTCGTTGGATGCTTTCAAGAGAGAGCTGGATAGAGCTCTTAAGGATAGCGGAGTGAGGGGGTATGGGGAGAAGGCAGGAACGGGGTACTGATTGAGAGTGATCAACCATGATCGCATTGAATGGCGGTGCTGGCTCGAAGGGCTGAATGGCCTACTCCTGCACCTATTGTCTATTGTCTATTGTCTAATAAGTGATTTTTCTGGTTGTGTTGCTTTCCATTGAACTTTCCAATACCCTCTTTTACAGTTTGAAGAGATTAGAGGCTTAGTTTCTCAAGACAAAAATGGGACTTCAACTGAAAGGCCAGAGCACAATTTGCAGGAAATACAGGTGCTAGATCAGGTACGTTGGTACAAACATTTACTGCCTATCAATGCTGTTACAAAAACAAAACTGAAATGGAAAACCTCTTTGTAGCTAACAAATCAAATGAAGTAATTTTATGTATTGACTTGTTTCCAAATACTTTGGCATTAAAAATGTATACATTTTGGCATTAAAAAATGTTGGTTCAGGTGTCTGGTTTAATACCATGTTTATTTCACAGCCTTGCCTGTGGGTGATGAAGGGTCAGTCTCAGAGAGGCCTTCTGAAGGGAAATCTCCAGCAGAGGCAGTGTGCACATAAAACTTCCCCGCCACATATTCCCTTCAGCATTCTCTTATTGCTAGCCTCAAGGAATGCAACCACAAACCTCTCTCTGCATCCTGGCATGCACTACCTCAATGCAAGAAATTTAAACTCGTAACTGAATCTTTCATTCACTACAAAAGAGCCAACTTGCACAAGGAACAGTTGTTCAGTTTTGTTGAATCTTCACTCAGGCTTTACCACTCTGGGGATGGCTTCACAGTTACCTATGAATTAATTATATCATTCAATAGGAGTTAAAGAAACACTACACCATCAACGAATTCTGCAGGAATCATAGTAGCATATTGTGACTGATTACATTGTATGATAAACCATCTTCAGCGGCTCCATTAATTACCTCCCTTATATCATAAGGTCAGAAGTGAGGATTTTCACTGACAATTACACAATGCTCCACTCCAGTTGCAGCATCGCTGTGAATGAGATCTCAACAGTATTCAGGCACATGCTGATATGTGACACATAACATTCCTGTCACAAAAGTGCCAGACAATGACCATCTCCAATCCGAGAGAGAGAGTCTACTCACCCGCTCTTGCCATTGAAGATCATTACTATCATGAGGTGCTTTGCCATCAATAGCCTGGGGATCATCATTGATCAGAAATTCAAGGGGACAATCACATAGTTTGTCTACAAAAGCAGGTTTTGCTTGCAAGTTGAGCATTTTGCAGCTAGTGACTCAGCCGGCACAGTGGCGCAGCGGTGGAGTTGCTCTCTTATGGCACCAGAGACCCAGATTAAATCCTGACTATGGGTGCTTGTCTGTACGGTGTATTATGTTCTCCCCGTGACCTGCGTGGGTTTTCTCCAGGATGCCTGGTTTCCTCTCACACTCTAGGAATGTACAGGTTTGTAAATTAATTTGGTTAATTGTAAATTGTCCCTAGTGTGTGTGGGATAGTGCTAGTGTGCGGGGATCGCTGGTCGGCATGGACTCGGTGGGCCGAAGGGCCTGTTTCTGCGCTGTATCTCTAAACTAATCTAAACTAAATTCCAAACACCTCAAAGCTATATGGCAGAGATCATGAATATGATGGAATGATCTTCCCACAGCCAGATGAGCGCAACCCAACAAACCAATAAGGTTGGGCACTCCAAGGCAAGCAGCTCACCTGATTTGTACCTCATCAATCACCCCAAACGTTCTTTCCTCCCACCACCATCAGTGCACTGTGTATACCTTCTTTAAAATTAACTGAGGTTATTCACCTCAACTTTTCCAACAGCACATTCTCAAGACCTAGAACTGTACCAGTAAGAGCTGCAGCCACATGGGAAACCCACTATGTGTATGTTTCCCTCCAGGTCACCCAGAATCATGACTTGGAAATATAGCGCCAGTTTGTAAACCCTTTTTGTTTTGTATCACGCAAACCTCTACCCAACAGAGCTGTTGCAGTACTTTCAACAGCAGGACTGCATCAAAGCAGGAAGCTTGATCACTACCACTTTGTCAAAGTCAATTAAGGGTGGACTTGTCCAGAGATGGAAAACTAAATAAAAGTTTGAAAAATCTAGAGGCAGAGATATCTCTTGTACAAGAGCAAATGAATTGTCAAAACAAAATTAAGTACATCTTTCATGTATGAAAGTTTAATCGGGCCTCATCTTTAATAAGCTATTGAATCATAGAAATTATATGCTGTAGATAGATGTCCACGCCCTGATGGCTGTACCAGTTTAAGTGGATGACCTAGATAAGTGAATGCCATAGGATTTGTTACACTCTTCCAATTAGGCAAATGGCTTCCTGTTTCACATCTCATGTGGCACTGATCTCAGGCAAGAAGAGGCACAAATTTCTCCAGGATTCCCCGGACTAAAAACATTTTCTACACGAATATTGAAACTTGCTTCTGAAATATGATTTCATTGAAGTATGTGGGACTGAATTTCAGAAGCAAAGTGCAGTGTGTATGTTAATTGAAGAGCAAGTAAGAAGCTGCTGATATAGAAATCTTCAGAATGTGGGTGCTGAGGTGGTTTAGAGAGTTTTGGGAAGTTGATCAAGGGGACAGCCGAGGAAACATTGACAATGCTGATTAGTTGGGAATTTGATGATTTTTAGGGGAGAATCTGATCATGATGAAGCAAGCACATTAAATTTATGGGATTTGAGTGTGGGTGTGAGGTTGCTGGGAAGAGACATAAAGAATGTTTATCGAGTGGTCGCCGCACAGATTTCTGAGATGGCAGCTCTATTTTATAATAAGAAACTGATTTGACGATACATGAGAATTTGGTAGAATGAGAAGGTATCTTACGGAAACGTTCATAATTCTGATGAGGCTAGGCTGATCAGGTGTAGGGAGAATGCTTTTCCTGGCTGGCGAGTCTGGAACTAGGAGTCCCAGTATTAGAAATTAGAAGAGGATTATAAAGACTGAAATAAAGAGAAATGTCTTCACTCAGAAGGTGGGAACCTGCAAATTTTCTACCACCGAAAGCAGTGGAGACCAAGTCACAGAGTTTATTTAAGAAGACGGTAGTTAGATTTCTAAGCATAAATGGCATCAAGGGATACGGGAATAAAGTGGAATATGGTAATTTGATAAAGATTCAGCAGATCTGAAGGACATAATTCCATGCCCCAACAATATTTTACATGTTTCTACGTTTCTTCTGGCCCTAAGGCTATTTGTTGAGAGATGCCACAAGATGCATGTGGTTCAAAATTTTGCCCATCGGATCAAAGAATGAATTTCTAAATTGGATTTCCCTGCAGGACAGGTTGATTATTTCTGAAATTAATATTAGGTTAATTTCCTCTCTTGTTTTTCAACAATGTTATGTATATTAATGTGAAGTTCTGCATTGTTAATCATTTACTAAATGCATCTTGTCTTGCTTTCATTTCTCTTTGTCATTTATTTGTCATTATTGACATTGTCATTTTTTTTAACCGAATCCACCGTTAGAGAATTAACATCACACAAGAGAGCATTATTCGCTTCGAAGAAAATCTAAAATCACTGCAGGCTAGATGTGAAAAATTAAACAAATGGGTGGAAATTAAGCCAACAGGTAATCAGGTAAGGACATTATCCATCATCTTTGCACCCTTAATTTTATCACCATTAGCCATGGAATACATTTTAAGCACTGAAAACCCTGCATGAATAGACTTTGATGCAAAGATATGGGCTCGTGTTTCAGCATTACATTACACGCATTGTAATCATTACATGCAGTTCTGAGAAAAATGGTAATCCCTCCTTCATTAAAAAGTTTTCTTTTTTATTTAAATACTTTGACAGACTTTTTATAAATGTTTTGAGAAAGGGATTTCATAATGATTGCCAAATATGTTTGTATAATTGGATGATAAACGTGGCTGTGATGGCAGTATTTTGTGGATCAGTTACCACAGTACACTGTCGTTTAGTCTGCAGCCTGCATACAGAAGGAATTTACCTTCAACTCTGATGTGGAGATACATTTTCAGAGTAAAAAGTGATTGTTACTTAATATTTAATCAAATTGCCAAATAAAATATTAGCTCACAAATTAAAAGGTAATTACTTTATGATAAAGTAGACTATTGCTGTGGCATGGCCCTTCACATTACATAGTATACACTTGTAACTGGATTTCAAATAGCACAGAAAATTATTGGCACGTATTTTACTGTATTCAACCCTAATAATCCCCATTGTCTGGAACTTCACCACTCCAGATCCGGTTTTGTCATCTGACACCATCCTGGAGCAAACATAAAAGCTTGAACAATGTAATCAGGTGATGGTGGTGAGTCAGATTAAAAACCTCATCCATCTAGTTTGAGTTCAGAGATACAGCATGGAAACGGGTCCTTCGGCCCACTGAGTCTGCAATGACCAGCGATCTCTCGTACACTAGTTCTATCCTATACACTAGGGACTATTTACAGAGGCTAACTAACGTACAAACCTGCACATCTTTGAAATGTGGGAGGAAACCAGTGCACCAGGAGAAAACCTACGTGGTCATATGTAGAACGTACAAACTCTGTACATACCCACCCATAGTCAGACCCAGGTCCTTGGCACAGTAAGGCAGCAACTCTACTCTTGCACCACTGTGCTGCCCTACTCTAGTTTGGTTAGATGGGTGTTCAGAGATGAGAGTTGAGGACAGCTGCGCTAAGATTATTGGTTAGAACCAGGGATGCAATTACATATGTGGATAGAACTAGAGTCAGGGATGGTTTTTTTGCGAGCAAATGTGAACATGCTGAGCAGCACCTGCACATATGCCCATTAATGTATAACATTATTACTCATCAACCAAGCCTGGTCTCCTGTTATCATGTATCATCTGTGTGCAACAAATACCCCGCATTAAAAGAAACCATGTGCAGTCATCTTCCACTTCTCAGCATGAGGTTCAAGACCCTTTTGGACAGCCCCAACAGCACTAGGTTTCACTCATAGCTCAGAAATGCAGATGCTTTGACTTTCACATTACCACACTGAGGCATATTGGAAAGGACACAGCCAGTTTTAAGATCAAGGCAGCAGTCCACTACCTTCTGCAGCAGGTATGCCCTCAACTCTGGAAGCTTCACACGAGGCCAAGGAGGGCACAACTCTGACCAGAGGGCGACAAACTGATCATCCTGGGCAAATCCGTTGCCAGGGTGGGAAAGAGCACAAACATTTGGCAAGATGTGATCAGCAAGAAAAGAGTGGAGAAGGCTACGTTCAGTGAGGGCTTTCTCATGACAAAATACATGGAGCATGGCCACAAGATGGTGAACTCACTTCATTCCTCCTCCCCATTCCAGGAACTGACACTGGGTTACATCATTACCTGAATGAGGGACAACCATGATCCTTCCATAACGGGCACTGATAACTACTGGACTGACAACTACCTAATTTGCTCTATTAACCTGCTCCCAAAACATCAACATCAACAAAAGAGCTGCCACAAAGTAGATCAATGTTGAAGCTCTCATGGACTCCAGCTCTTCTCAGGCAGCATCTCCAAGACAAGCAATCAATGTCCAACCCACAGGAATATCAAAGTATCCACAGCTCATCATCTGATGTCCACCGTAATAGTACCCAGGGGGGGGGGGGAGACTAGGTTTCTCCACCAAGAATAATCAAGATTGGTTTGATGAGAACGACTAGGAGAATAAAAAGCTAATTCTGCGACTAAAACAGAAATTCCAGCTTTTCTCAAGGGAAGAGAAGCAGTAAAGCAAGCATTTGAAGGCAGAGGTTCAGCCCAAAACCTTGGATCTTAAGAACAGATGATGGATGGAGAGAGGCAGGAGCCTCAACAACTCACTGATGGCAATGACCTACGCAGGTTCTTCAGCGCCATATCTACAGTCCCAATACCAAGACCTCCCCACTGACCTGCCAGGAATGGGGGTGAATTCATTAAAGAAAGAGCAGCTTGCTCAAAGGAAATTTCAAAGATCTCAACCGTGACTCTGCACTTGGCTAAGCGCTCTTGACACTATCTCACTGTAACCTTTCCAGGCCAGCTTTGCTGCCACTCCTGACCAACAAAAGGTTAAGAAGGCCATTTCCTATATAATGACAAGGTCCCTGTAGTTCGATATTCCAGCTGAAGTCTAAACCTTTGCAGAGAAGAGTTTGTCACATATTCACAGCCTCATCACCTACATCTGACTTCAAGAAAGGAGGAAAGATGATAGCTACAGGAGTCTCTCTGATATTTTTAAAAGGGTTATTAATCATCTGGGTCGTCAACCACCACCTCCTAGTAGCTGAAGAGCTCTTTCCCCAAATCACAGTGTGGATTTTGTCCATTTTCAAAGTCCATGTAGATTTTGAAGATTCACAAATCTACACTGCAGAAAAATGCCAAGAGAAATACTGTTAATCTTTTACTTCAATTAAATCTTTGTTGACATTAGACAGGAGTCATATTTGGCTGGAGAAATGAGAAACTGTTGATGCTGGAATCTGGAGTAAAACACGAAATGTTGAAGGAACTCAGTGGCTCAAATGGCATCTGTGAAGGGAATAGACAGACTAGTTGACTACCATCTTCTACTTGCACCAAGAAGACATGTAAACCATGGGATTAACCAATGCATCTACAGCAAAGATCAGCTTCAAACTTGGGGTGGCACAGTGGCATAGAGGTGGATAAGCACCTCAACTTGCAATTTGTACTCTTCTCTAATTGTTCTCAGGATTCTGTCCCCTTTATCATTTTGTTTTCTAATTAGAGTAAACTGGGATGGATATTGATTGAGAAGTGCAGAATGAAAACACATTTGTTTTGGGTTTTATGAACATAAAATACCCTGTCAAACCTCACTAATGAATGTCATGGCTCATACTGAAGTGAAGATTGCCAATGTACATATGCCAAATGCACCTAGCCTCAATGTTTTGTTTGACAACAGGGCGAGCCGAACTGATATTGACACTTCTGTACTTTCCACAGGACCTGTCGAGGCTTTATAGATTTATGCACAAGCTGAATGGATCTACTGTCTCCAGTTTGCTCAGAATGAAGGATGAAATCCATGAGTTTCAAAACCTCACATTTCATCTCACTGACAAGTTCAGAACAATGGAAATAAGTCTACATTCTGTAACAGAGCTAACAAACTCACAGGTTTAGTATCAGATTTCTTTATTCAAAGTTGTGAAACCTTGTTTGTGTAATTTCACTGTAACACGATGTGTAGTTATGGTTGGTCCTTCTTGATCATTTGCTTCAGTTCTTATAGAAACCTCTGGGGGGGAAAAAAAGGTCCTGACTTGAAATGCTGTCTGTCCATTTCACCTCCACAGATGCTGTCTGACTCACTGAATTCTTCCACCAATTTGTTATTTGACTTACAGAAACTTCGCTGTCACTTGAGATTGATTGTTTTCCTGTTTCTTTGCTTATTTTGAGAATAATCACCGTGACTGAGGTTGAGTTTGTGCCCAATGTAGGAAGTCATTCTGAATCCCCAGAAGGTATGAGGATCTATCTGGTGAGAGGAGATGATTAAAACAATTCTAAAGCCTTTCAGCCTCGCTCCCACCTGCCTACATCTGGAATAAATGGGTCCGTGACAGATTTGGTTATTCTCCCCACATCCAGGTCTGTGGTGATCATTTCAATGTTACACCAAGGTCATGAGCCAGCAAATTCAGTGGTTTTAACCCTGGCTAGCCAAATTTCCCAAACTTCAATAAATTTAACAGGTAAAGAAAGGCAGGCCAGCTCTGTGGAAAACTTCAGTGCATTCACAAAAATGAATTGGGGGCCGGAGTAGACTACATGACCCTTCACAGCTGCTATACCATTTAATAAGGCTGATTGATCCATTGCAGCACTGCCTGTGGGCAGACTACATCTTCAATTCTGCCCTCATCAATCCTCTTGGTCACCTCTTAAATAAACGTAATCAAACTTGTGAGACATCATTCCCAGGAGCAAAGGCATGGTTGTCCCTGATCATTCCTTGCCTTTCCAAATGCAAATAAATCCTATTCCTCAGAATCCCTTCCAGTAACATACCTACCACTGATGTAAGGCTTTGCTTGCCTTTACTACCCTTCTTAATAAAGGCAAAATATTAGCTAACCTCCAGTCTTCCAATACCCTACCCATGGCTTATAATGGTACAAAAACCTCTGCCAGGGCCCCATCTTGTCTTCCTTCCCACAATGTACTGGTAGGTGAGAATATATCCACTTTTATGCATCTCAAGGGCGGCACAGTGGCGCGGCAGTAGAGCTGCTGCCTTACAGCGCCAGAAACCTGAGTTTGATCCTGACTATAGGTGCTGTCTGTACGGTGTTTATACATTCTCCCTGTGACCTGATGTGTTTTCTCCGGGTGCTCCGGTTTCCTCGCACGCTCCAAAGATGTACAGTTTGTAGGTTAATTGGCTTTGGTAAAATTGTAAATTGTTCCCAGTGTGTAGGATTAGTTGGTGTACGGGGTGATCGCTGGTCGACACTGACTAGTTGGGCTGAAGGGCGTGTTTCCGTGCTGTATCTCTAAAGTAAAATCCAAAGATCTCCGATACCTCTTCCTTCATAATGTTGATATGTTCAGGATATCAATGATCTCTTATCTGTCTGAAGAAGGGTCTCGACCCGAAACGTCACCCATTCCTTCTCTCCTGAGATGCTGCCTGACCCGCTGAGTTACTCCAGCATTTTGTGAATAAATACCTTCGATTTGTACCAGCTTCTGCAGTTATTTTCTTACACTTCTTATCTGAGCGCGATCATTAATTTGATAATATGCTGCCCTTAGATTCCTCCTACCAAAGTGCAGAATCTCTCGCTTTCCCCGAAGCTAACTTGCCCTGTCAGTTATTCGCTCACTCAATCAATCCATGTTGCAGAATCCAACTGTCCTCATCGCAGTGGGCCCTCCCACCTATTATTGGGTCAGAGCCAACCTTGGATACCACACAAACTCTTTCCCTTGCTCTTTAATTAATTGAGAATCAAGAACTGATCCTTGAGCATTCCACTAGTTATGTCCTTCCAGCTGAAAAATACATATTTATTCCACCTTTGTCTTCTGAGCAATAATCAATCTTCTGTCCATAACAACACATTTCCTCATGTGCTCTGATCGTGCCCATCAGCCTTTCATGTGGCACCTTGTCAAATGCTTTCTCAAATCCAGAGACACTTTACGCTCTATCAACTCTGCTTTAAGTTCCTTAAAAACTTGAGAAAATCTTTCAAACTGCTTTTATCTTTCATAAAACCATATTGACTTAGTTCGATTGCATTAAGCTTTTCTTTTGTACATGATTGTAGACTCCAGGATCTTGCCAGTGACTGAAATTAAGCTAATAAGTCAATAGTTACTTTCTTCTTGTCTTCCTTCCTTGTTGAACAATGGTGTCACATTTGGAGGCACAAGGGACTGCAGATGCTGGAAAATTACAGATGTAACATTTGGAGTTTTACATTCCATTGCTACCGACCTTAAACTTTGAGTTTTGAAAGACCTGAACCAATGGCTCCACTAAATTGGCAGACTTCCTAAAGCTATTTGTTCATTCTTTTACGACTGCTAAAATTCTACCTTACATGGTTTATTCTCAAACTAAGATGCTTCCTAATTTTCTTTATTAACTTTCAGGTACATTGAAGGATAATTTCCTGCTTTTTCTGCCTCTGTGCCATGATTAAAGATGAATAATTTAGGGTGAAATGGATTCCAATCGCGTTCTGACATTTTTAGTAACTGCGTCTGATATCAAACTGTCCAAGTACTCATTGGCTATTTTACTTGCAGGGCCGGGCGGGAACAGGGCACAAACCTGCTGATTCAGCATGTTAAGTAGGCTCAGGTACAAGTGTGGAAATAGTTGTTGGTGCTTGGATAGATTCCTTGACTGTGGCAGTAGGGAAGATGTGATGTAGTAAATCAGGAAGAAAAAATAATTAGAACTGTCATAACAACAGGATTGTTTCATATGTTGCATTTATGGTGTTGAGTGAAAGATAGAAGCTGGCTTTGACACATGTAAGGAAAGACGTTGTACTTAAAGTAACCACTTGCCCTGTCTGTTGAGGACATAGCCCAACATCTAGTCCATGTCAGAGCCAAATTATCAGGACCATTTTCATTGTGCAGCAAAAATAATTAAGCTGCTAGCATTAATCCTTAATATTGAAGAAGGGGGGATTTGATACCTGCATTGTATTCATAATGTATTGCAACTTTACTTTATTTCCAGTAATGGAACAAATAATATATTTTTAATCCTTAATTGTTAATATACTTGGATGTCTGGCAGACCAGTCATTATCTTGACCTAGCTCTATTTACTAGTTACATTATGTTTTTTCCCCTGTTATATTCCTCTATACAGTGGATATTTTCCACGGAAGCCATTACTCCTTCATCGATTTAGGTGTGTTGCAGGAAACTTCCAATTTGTCACATGATTGTATTTTGAACATATACGGATAAACTTGTGCACATATGAAAAATAATATTATTAACACCCAAGTCGTGCAGTGTCTCAGCCATATTCAGTAAATTCTAAGGTTTAGTCTTTTTTTTTTTTTAGACCACTGAGTTGGATCAATTTGAAGAATCACTGGTAAGACTGATCAACATCTCAGCAAAATTGAAATCTCACCAAGGTCGGCTGGAACGGGTTAGTATTGTTATCTAGCTTTCTTTCTTTCTGACACAGATGTAAAGTGTTCAATCTGCAAAGCTTTAAAAAAAAAATAGAGATTAAAATATTGCATATTTTTCTGTAACTGTATTCGTCTTGTTCAGATGAATAAAATCAATGTAGGTTAACTTTAAGTGGAAAGAATGTCCTTTAATGTAATTTTAGAAATTAATATGGTTAAAACAAGGATTTGATGAGCCTGTATAAGAAGGAACTGCAGATGCTGGTTTAAACCGAAGATAGACACAAAAAATCAGAGTAACTCAGCGGGACAGGCAGCATCTCCAGAGAGAAGGAATGGGTGACCTTTCGGGTCTGAAGAAGGGTCTCGACCCGAAACATCACCCATTCCTTCTCTCCAGAGGTGCTGCCTGTCCCGCTGAGTTACTCCAGCTTTTTGTGTCTATCTTTGATTTGATGAGCCTGTTTGTATGCCTACAGTTTTCAAAGGAGGGAAAAATGGTGTTCGTTCAAAACCTCCCTGTCAAAGGTTATGGGGAGAAGGCAGGAGAATGGGGTGGAGGGGTAAAAATGAATCAGCCATGATTGAATGACGGAGCTGATTCGATGGGCTGAATGGCCTAATTCTGCTCCTATGTTTTAGAATCTTATGATCTGTCTACTAATCATATACTTCACATACATTTCTCAAGATATGTGAGGCCACTCAGTTCATCCACTTACGTTGACTCTGAGCAATGCCTTGAATCCCCTTTGCCTACTTAGTTCCCTGTAATTTATTCTCTCACATCATCAACTGCCTTTGATTCTCCTCCCACCCACTTGCAGCAGTCAATTGGCCGATCAATTTAACATGTCTTTAGGATGTGGGAGGAAATCGTGTCACCTGGGGGTATACCTGGGGGATTGTATACAGTTACAGGGAGAAAACTGTCACAATGAGTATATTGTTAGACTACCAGACAACACTGAAGTGAGGATTAAATCTGGGTCATTGGAGGAGCAAGCTAGCTGTGCGGCAGAAGCACTGCATGCTGCACCAATTGCCAGCCAATTGCTGCTCCAATCTCTAGTCTCAAGACATCTCAAAGTGTTTTAGAGCCAATTAAATCCACTATGTTGTAATTTAGAAACAAATAAATTCAAAGTAATGGATTCGGCAAAGCTAAACAAAACCAGATTTCTTAAAATTGCTTGCTTTCTGTAAATCTAACCACAAATCTTGCATTCCACAGATGACGGCATCCAAACTGCAACTCTTAAGGATTTGTTATTCTGCATTGACATATTTTCTCATTGTAATTAATTTAATATATGTATTATATACATATCGACTCATGTGCAAATAGGTGGTACAAATTTCTGTGCCGGTGCATTGACTTGCTGTCAAGACTATAATTATTAATGTTAGGAGTCACCTTCTTTATAATTGAAATGTTTTGACAATTTTAAGTAGCATCACTGCTTCCCTCTATCATTAGAGGGAAAGGGATAACTGAGTACTTTCAATGTATAAAATCAGACTTGACCTCGATGGTGCTTTAGTTTTTCAAATGGAGCTACTGAAGAAGAAGAAGACCTCACCCAGGCCATCAGAAAATATGTTCCTCTGGGATTAGTGATGATCATAATTCAATTTATCTCCAAATTGTTTCCTGCTGGATTATAGCCCATGAAGGCGAGCAGTATAACTGGTGAGGACTACCTCAGGAATATGAGAACATAAGATATAGGAGCAGGATTGGGAGGCACAATGCCTGAGCCTGCTCCACTATTCAACTATAACATGCTCCATGTCCTGAGCACTGATGTTACAGTATTGTCATGCACCTTAGACTGAAAATATTTGAATTATTTTTGTGTCACCCGATTGCAGTTGGAATTTAAGTCCATTATTATTGGATTACCGTGTTCAAATCCTTACCACTTTTTTAATCACACATAGAATTTGAACAGCAATTACCGACAGATCTCTCAGCTGAGGGATCTGATCTATCAAACTGAAGATGCTTTGAATCAGACGGATCAGCCAGCATCAATCATGGCCCATTTGCAAGCGGAAAATATCACAGAATCGCCTCAGCAACTGAACACCAACAAAATCCCATGGTTAATAAGTCAAGAGGAAGATGTAAAACCAGGTAACTCCTTGGATGTGTTTTATACATAATCTCTGAACTGAACTATAATGGATGAGGAATGTAAGAGCTGGAGTTGACCAAATGTTCCCTGGAAGTTTCTCTGACAATCAATAAGGCCATGATAGGTTTGATCTTGTCATTGGTTCCACACTTGCTGCTTGTTACTGGCAATGGCATGTTGGCCTTCATAACGAGAGGATTTGAGTATAGGAGTAAAGAGGTTCTTCTGCAGTTGTATGAGACCACATCTGGAGTATTGTGTACACCCTTGGTGAGACCACATCTGGAGTATTGTGTACACAGTTTTGGTCTCCTAATTTGAGGAAGGACATGCTTGTAATTGAGGCAGTGCAGCGTAGGTTCACGAGATTGATCCCTGGGAAGGCGGGACTGTCATATGAGGAAGGTTTGAAAAGACTAGGCTTGTATTTACTGGAGTTTAGAAGGATGAGAGGGGATCTTATAGAGACATATAAAATTATAAAAGGACTGGACAAGCTAGATGCAGGAGAAATGTTCCCAATGTTGGGGGAGTCCAGAACCAGGGGCCACAGTCTTAGAATAAAGGGGATGCCATTTAAAACTGAGGTGAGAAGGAACTTTTTCACCCAGAGAGTTATGAATTTGTGGAATTCTCTGCCACAGAGGGCAGTGGAGGCCAAATTACTAGATAAATTTAACAGAGAGTTAGATCGAGCTCTGGGGGCTAGTGAAATCAAGGGATATGGGGAGAAGTTGGGCACAGGTTACTGATTGTGGATGATCAGCCATGATCACAATGAATGGCAGTGCTGGCTCGAAGGGTCAAATGGCCTCTTCCTGCACCTATTTTCTATGGTTTTATGTTACACGTAACATTGGCTCCCCATAGATAAATCTCAACCTGGAATTTATTCAGTGAATCAGCCTGAACAGTTCCCTTAATTCAAAAATCGCGAACATCTAAGAAAATAAATCCCTTCTGGTCTCACCTTAAATGAGTAACTCTAATTCTGAAATGATACTTCCCTGTTCTAGATTCACCCACGGCAAGAAATATCCCTGTCACACCCCCAGATTCTTCAATAAGATCACCTCTCATTCTTCTAAATTCTTGTGAGTCCAGGCGTAACTTGCTCAACCTTTCCATACATGACAGTCCCTCCTTCCCGAATCAATCTCACGAATGTTTTCTGTCCTCCCTCCAGAGCAAATATTCCTTAAATAAGGATATTCAGTACTCAAAATGCCATCTCTAAAATGCACTGCATAATTGTAGGATGACTTCCCTTCTTCAGTCCCCCTTTAGTTGACCATTATTCTCTTTGACTTCTTAATTTCACGTTGTGTCTATGCACTATCTGGGTTTCATATAGGAGGACACTTGGATCACTCTGTATTCAGACTCATTCTTTACTTAAACAGTGTTCTGCTTTTCCATATTCCTACCATCGTGGATACTCCCATTTTCCCACATTACACTCCAGTCTACCAAATTTTTACCTATTCATTTTGAGTATCTGTTTACCGTTGAATAACTTCTGCGCATTCCTCATTTGGTATTATTAGCAAATATAGCTTTCATGCACTCAGTCCCTTCATCTTCATTATTAACATTATTTTTTCACAATTGAGGCCTTGCACTGATCCCTGTGCTACCCCAGTTTGTAACTTGCCAACGTGAAAATTATTCACTTAGCCCACTTCACAAGGTTGCAAAATATACCAGTTACCTGCTCTGTGAGAACTTCAGACTCAGATTATTATAATTGTATTTCAGATAACAATAAGTAACATGAAAGTCTTATATTTTTGGTTTATAATATTTACAAACTATCCAGGTCAGTAATGCTTTATGCAGTATTGGGAAAACTTGGTACAGTGCTAACATAATGGTACACGTTCCTTAGTTTTACTTTTAACTGTCTGGACTTCCAAACTTGCGTTTTGTATTTTGAAGACACGATCGAACTATTAATTTATTTGCAGATAACCATACGTCAACCACAGAGGAAACCATCCTTGCAACTACTGCAAGAAATGTAATTTTGATTCCTTCAATAACAAATCTGAAAGGTGAGAAATACATTAACATTTATTTCTGTGACAACATAGCAGCACATAAAAGTGTCTTGAAGAAATCTTACAGAAACCAGTGCATTTTCCATAAGCAGTGTCTGAAACTGCAGTAAAATATGTGCAAATATAAATAGTTCCTTGATTGGAGTTTAACACTCGGGCAAATCTGCTGAGATTCTTCCAGATCTACTAACAGATCTGCCCTTAATTTGGACATTTCCTGAGTGTAGTTTGTAGAGTAGACTAATGCCCAGTAGGAACTGCTGTACTGCAACTGGGACAAGTTGCAGATATTCAAGCTTTTAGGCAAGGAGATACACAATCTGAGCTGTGCTAGCTTAACTTAGTGCTGGAAAAGGTTAGATGCTCAGAGAGAGGTAAGTAAATATTTCTATTGAGACTTTTAGACTTTAGAGATACAGTGTGGAAACACCCTCCTGTCCATTGAGTCCGTGCCGACCAGTGATCACCCCGTACACTAGCACTGCCCTACACACTAGGGACAATTTACAATTTACAGAAACCAATTAACCTGCAAACATGTACATCTTTCAAGTGTGGGAGGAAACCAGAGCACCCGGAGAAAACCCACAGGGAGAACGCACAAACTCCATGCAGACAGTATCCATAGTCAGGATCAAACCTAGGTCTCTGCCGCAGTAAGGCAGCAGGTCTACTGCGTGCCACTCAATTAATTCAATTAAGTTATTTTAGATACTTTAAATTGATTTTAGTTTTTCTTGGGTGTGCTATCTAGAAATTGGAGAACATACTTTTATTTTAGGACATACTAGATATTTTTACCAATCATCATGCTGAGACTGCATTTGTAAAAGAAGCAAATTATTAGGTGTCACAGTGGGGACTCGAGTTCACATTCCTTTGCTAATCTGTTGCAGGGTTTGCTCATTTGTTTAAATAACAAACATAGGATGCAGGTTACATCTGAAAGACCTGATGGCTGTTCTATGCTTTAAGCCATTCAAAGAGTGCGAGATCTGATTAAACTTTCCAGGGACGACAAATATTTTTTGAGGTTAGTTTATTGTCATGTGTACCCAGGTTCAGTGAAAAGCTTTTTTCGTTGTATGCTATATCCAGTCAGCAAAAAGACTATACATGATTACAATCAAGCAATCCACAGTGTACTGATACAGGATATTGGGAATAATGTTCAGTGCAAGATAAAGTCCAATTAAAGAGAGTCCGAGAATCTCCAGTGAGGTAAATGATAGCTCAGGGCAGCTCTCTTGTTGGTGGTAGGATGGTTGTATAGCCTGAACACAGCTGGGAAGTAACTGTCCCTGAATCAGGAGGCAACCTACAAACCTACCCTTTCTGTGATATGTCTCAAAGAACAGCAATATATGTGCAATTATAAATCATTTTTCAAGAGACTTAAAGAAGTCCCAGTACCTAGTGATGAAAAGATAATGTCTTGTATCCAATCGTGAGAAATGACCCATTCTCATAATTAGAGTGTGTTACATAAAGTATACCCATAGTTCAAAAAATGCTCTGACAATGACTAACATCTCAGGTGATTTACCAACATTCTCTCTAATGGACACCAATTTCAAATAATAGAATGGTTGATCTTCTCGATTTAGTACAATATCCCAATGATTTTATTAATAATATATTCCTTTATTCGTCCCACACCGGGGAAATTATACATTCTTCCATTGAAGAGCAGAAGCCTGGTCACATATATCTTAGAAATTGCACATTCCCTGCAGAGATTGCATGCTCCTCCTGTGGGTTCCCTCCAAGTGCTCTGGTTTCCCTCCACATCCTAAAGTGGTGCAGGTTTGTGGGTTAATTGGCGTCTGTAAATTGCCCCTGGCGTGCAAGGATTGGATGTGAAAGTTGGATAACATAAAACTAATGTGAAAGGGTGATTAATAATCGGCATAGCCTTGCTGGGCTGAAGGGCTTGTTTCCATGCTGTATCCCTAAATTATGTAGCATTTCCCTCTTAACCTCATATTTCTGCATATGGTCAGCTTATGATTTAACCACTGAATATACAGATATGCATTTCAGATTTTATAATATTTTAATTTTATTCTTGTTTTATTCTTTACTTACTGAATAGTGAATGGCGTGGATAGAATGGATGTGGAGAACATGTTTCCACTAGTGGGAGAGTCTACGATCAGAGGCCATAGCTTCAGAATAAAAGGACGTTCCTTTAGGAAGGAGATGAGGAGGAGTTTCTTAAATGAAAAATCTTTGGAATTCTTTGCCACAGAAGGCTATGGTGGCCATATGGATATTTTTAAGGCATAGATTGATAGATTTGTAATTAGTACGGGTGTCAGGGGTCGGGGAAAAGGCAGGAGAATGGTGTTAGGACGGAGAGAGATCAGCCATGATTGAATGGCGGAGCAGACTGATGGGCCGAATGGCCTAATTCTGCTCCTATCACTCATGAACTTTATCCATTACCCGTTATCCATTAATAATTTCCCAAAATATTTTCGATACGTTGAATAATCCCTGTTTCAGGCGTTGGCCCTATCCCCAAACTCTATCTCCGTTACATTGGTGACTGCATCGAAGCTAACTCCTGCACCCATGCAGAACTCATGGACTCATCAACTTCACCACCAATTTTCATCCTGCACTCAAATTTACTTGGACCACCTCTAACACCTCCCTCCCCCTTTCTTGATCTCACAGTCTCCATCACAGGAAATATGTTTTGACTGACGTCTATTACAAACCCACTGACTCCCACAACTATCTCGACTACACTTCTTCCCACCCTGCTTCCTGCAAAGACTCTATCCGCTACTCCCAATTCTTCCATCTATGCCGCATCTGCGCCCAAGATGAGGTGTTCCATACTAGGACATCCGAGATGTCCTCATTCGTTAGGGAATGGGGGTTCCCCTCTCCCATCATAATTGAGGCCCTCACTCATGTCTGCTCGGTGCTCCGCCCTTGTTCCCCCTCCCGCTAGTCACAAGTGTCCTTACCTTCCACCCATCAGCCATCGCATACAACACATAATCCTCCGAAATTTCCGCCACCTCCAACGGAATCCCACCACTAGCACATTTTCCCATCTCCACCTCTTTCCACCTTCCACATAGTCCGTTCCCTCTGCAACTCCCTGGCTAACTCATCCCTTCCCACCCAAATTACCTTCCCCTGCAACCGCAGAAGGTACAACACCTGTTGCTATACCTCCTCCTTCAACTCTGTCCAGTGTCCCTGACAGTCCTTTCAGGTTAGGCAGAGGTTCACTTGCACCTCCTCCAACCTCATCTACTGCATCCGTTGTTCAAGATGTGGACTCTTATGCATCGGCGAGACCAAACACAGACTGGGCGATCGTTTCGCGGAACACCTTCGCTCAGCCCACCTGAACCTACCTGATCTCCCGGTTGCTGGACACTTTAATTCTCCTTCCCATTCCTACACAGCCCTTTCTGTCCTCGGTCTCCTCAATTGTCAGTGAGGCTAAACGCAAATTGGAGGAACAGCATCTCATATTTTGCTTGGGCAGCTGTGAATATTGATTTCTCTCACTTCAAGTAGCCAGCATTCCCTCTCTATCCCCACCCTTCACACTAGCGTCTTGTGTTCACCCTACAGCTTTCAAAGGCCTGTTTCCTTTATCATTGCTACTTTTTTTGCATCTTTCATTCATTGTTCTTGATCTCTCCACATCACCGTCTATATCTCTCGTTTCCCTTATCCTTAACCAGTCTGAAGAAGAGGGTCGACCCGAAATGTCACCCATTCCTTCTCTCCAGAGATGCTGCCTGTCCTGCTGAGTTACTCCAGGTTTTCATGTCTATCTTTGATCAATCAATATTCATTGCTTTCTTCCAGCACTCCGCTCCTTCTTCTATGAAGCAGACTGGCGTGGGCGTGGTTACCTGACATATGAGGACCTCATGAGTAACCTTGGAACATGGGCACCACCTGGACAAGAAATTAAAAAGTTTGATGTAAACAACGATGACAGATACACCTATATGGAAATGGTCAATGCTTTAGGATTACAAGGTAACAATTGTAAAATGGTTAAGCTTTCCCGTAATTTACGACAGCTCATTTGATTGTGTTAATGTAATCAGACAGATTTGTGGAAAATGAAGTGTTATATTTTATATCATATCTTCTTTGTATTTATGAATTAATTTGTACTATTTAATATTTTTCCTTTTAATTGGATGATTAAATGTGCTGTGCCCATATGAGTCAGACTTACTATTCTTTACAGCAACAGCTTGTGTAGTTTATCAGAACTACACTACAAATGAACCAGGACCTGCTCCGAACATCACTGCTCTGACCATCTTCAATGATATTTTCACACAGTTGGGCGGAAAACTTAATGATCTAATGGCTTAGAGCATAAAACAATATAGTGCATGAACAGGCCCTTTGGCTCACGATGTCTACGCCAACATGATGTAAATTTAAACTGCACATCTGCCTATGTGTGCATGTGTCTATATGCCATCATTCCCGACAAAAAAATGCTCAATTGGCAAGTTAATGCCCTACTGGCAAGGATTCCAACACAAAATATCGCCTGTTCATCTTTTCCAGAGAACATGTTGCACCTTAGTGGGTGCCTGTAATGTGCTGCCAGGGTTGTTGGTGGAGGCAGATATGATGGTAGCATATTAGGCACATGAACATGCAAGGAAAGGAGGGATATGGATCATGAGATTAATTTAACTTGAAATCATGACCTGGGCAGACATTGTGTGCTGAAGGTCTTGTTCCTGCACTTTTCTATGTTTTATGTAAGTGAATGCAGCCAAGCAAAATACCCCAAGTTTTAGAATTGGGCCAGGAGGCCAGGGCTGAGAATGGAAGAAAAATGGCAGAGCTATATTTTTGTTTGAATAGTTTTAGTTGCCTTTGTTTTATTCAATGTCTGAGTAAACCACTGAACCATCATTAATCAAAAAGATGAAAACAGCATACAAAGGTTGCTATTAAGTGCATATTATTTTGTAATCAAACAAGACTATAGAGGAATGAATTTATGTATCATTTTATTAATTTTTTACAGAGTAAAGCGAAGAAATCCTCCAGCTTCAGGACAGACATCTACAATGCCCTTACTTTCTGCTGCTTAGAGCCAGACTAACAACCACAATGTTTTGCATTAATTTGAGGAAATTCAACTGTGATGAAGCTTTTCCTTTAAACTAAAAATGTTGAATGCTGTCACAAAACATGAAATTATCTAGTTTGTTATGAAAAATTCATTTGCCCAGCCTTTGTTTTGCAGGTTGAAAGTAGAGCAGCCTCATGTCACAAACAATACCATACATTTAGTGGTTCATATTTTAGTTCACAATGCATGTTTAATAAAGGCAATTTCAAACATCTCTGAAGTGTATAATGTAAAAATTAACAGTTCTAACAAGTAATGACAATAAAAGTAGTTGTTACCTCAAATAAAATGGAACATTTTAAAAAAGTGATATGGTGTATGTGACACTGATGAAACGCTTATGGGTTGCACTTCCATAATTAATAATCAACAAACTCATAAATACATCTTTTAAAAACCCACACACACCTGCAATGGAGAGTGAGTTTCCCTGGGAGTCCAGAACCATTATACTCTCCACTGATAGACAATAGACGCAGGAGTAGGCCATTCAGCCCTTCGAGCCAGCACCGCTGATCACTCTCAATCAGTACCCCGTTCCTGCCTTCTCCCCATACCCCCTCACTCCGCTATCCTTAAGAGCTCTATCCAGCTCTCTCTTGAAAGCATCCAACGAACTGGCCTCCACTGCCTTCTGAGGCAGAGAATTCCACACCTTCACCACTCTCTGACTGAAAAAGTTCTTCCTCATCTCCGTTCTAAATGGCCTACCCCTTATTCTAAAACTGTGGCCCCTTGTTCTGGACTCCCCCAACATTGGGAACATGTTTCCTGCCTCTAATGTGTCCAATCCCCTAATTATCTTATATGTTTCAATAAGATCCCCCCTCATCCTTCTAAATTCCAGTGTATACAAGCCCAATCGCTCCAGCCTTTCAACATACGAGTCCCGCCATTCCGGGAATTAACCTAGTAAACCTACGCTGCACGCCCTCCATAGCAAGAATATCCTTCCTCAAATTTGGAGACCAAAACTGCACACAGTACTCCAGGTGCGGTCTCACCAGGGCCCGGTACAACTGTAGAAGGACCTCTTTGCTCCTATACTCAACTCCTCTTGTTATGAAGGCCAACATTCCATTGGCTTTCTTCACTGCCTGCTGTACCTGCATGCTTCCTTTCATTGACTGATGCACTAGGACACCCAGATCTCGTTGAACTCCCCCTCCTCCTAATTTGACATCATTCAGATAATCTGCCTTTCTATTCTTACTTCCAAAGTGAATAACCTCACACTTATCTACATTAAACTGCATCTGCCATGTATCCGCCCACTCACACAACCTGTCCAAGTCACCCTGCAGCCTTATTGCATCTTCCTCACAATTCACACTACCCCCCAGCTTAGTATCATCTGCAAATTTGATAATGGTACTTTTAATCCCTTCGTCTAAGTCTGATCCCCACCATCTATCAAAATTTCTACTGTTTTTGCATTAAAGCTTCACTGATTCACTTTCTCTGTGTTCTATTAAATAGTGCCAATATCCATTTGGGTGCATTTTGAGGCAACATCAGATTGAACTTGATTCATTCATGTGTTTGGATAAAAATCGTGCAGCAGGTGACAGTGACACAGCTGCTGCCTCAGTGTCGGAGACCTTGTTTCAATCCTCACCTTGGGTGCTCTCTGTGTGGCGTCCTCACTGGGACAGAGTGGGCTTCCTCCAGCTATTTCGGTTTCCTCCCACATCCTAAAATCATGCGGTCTGTATTGACCTCTGTAAAGGTTCCCCCCAATGTGTATGGAGTGGATGAAAAAATAGGATGTCAGAGAACTCGTGTGAATGAGTGATCGATGGTTGGCCTGAACTCGAAGGACATGTTTCCATGCTGTGTCTCTAAACTAAATAAAACTAAACTAATATAGAAAATGATGTACAACTTTACTTCTTTTTTTTCTGTGATATTGTAGTTCTTGCAGTAAACTGAGACAATTTTGGAGTGTGATCCCGAAAAACAAAAATAACGAACTACATAAAATGTGCTATTTCACCTAATATTAATTGCAAAAGTAACACAAAAGCAGAAATCTTCATGTACCATTTATTTTACAAATGAGGTATGATAATTTCAACCAAATGAATTGCCAGATTTTAATATTGTGAAGATAGGTAAACTTGCAATCTAATAACCATTTCCAAAAATTCTGTGTATTTACGATTTCAACTTAAATACAACTAAAATACTTGGCTTGTAACTTGGTAATTAGAGAGTACAAATTTGATTAACAGGTCATAATATCCAAAGAAAAATGGGTAGAGACACTATTATTGAATAACTAGGTGCTTTACTATTTTACGTAGTGCTCAGGAACTGCTAGCTGTATCTCCAGTTAATATGCAAGGAAGGTTTCCGATTTCCCTTCACACAAACTCTTCAATATTGTTCAAAGTTCGATCATCTCTCAGTTTATCAAGTTAATAATCTATTAATTGAATACTTCAAAAAGAACACCAACTGTACCAATATACATGAAGAAAATTCCTAATTTTTTTAATTTACATTATCATTCAGAAGTCAGATTACTGTCGTGATAAGGATTAAAACAGGTTAAAATTAACTTGATTTTCACGTCATAATCTACCTCTACATTACAAATAATTAGAAAGGGAACAAATTGAAGTGGAATTTTTAATAGTTTCCTCTGTGGAAGTTCACTGAATTCAAGTGAACCTTGTGCAATCATCAGTAAACCTTATCCTGACACTGCTGACCTTAGGATGTTTAGAATGCAGGATAGCCAGTGATGAAATGATAGAAGATATTTAGATCTCGGACACTGTCCCGTGGAATTTCTGCAGCAAAAGAAGATGAACCACCAAGAGAAACACCATCTTCCTTTGCGTTGATCATGACTCCATTAGCTGATGACACAGTGGCGCCGCTGGTAGAGCTATTGCTTCATAGCGCCAGAGACCTGGGTTCAATCCTGACTGAGGGTATTGTCTGTGTGGAGTTTGCACATTTTACCTGTGACCACATGCATTTCCTCTGGGCGCTCCAGTTTCCTCCTGATTCCAAAGATGTGCTGGTTCGTAGGTTAATTGGCCTCTGTAAATTGCCTCTCATGTGTAGGGAATGAATGAAGAGGTGCGATAACAGAACTAGTATGAACAATGATTGATTGTTGGCCTGGGCTGAATGGACTGTTTTCATGCCGTATCTTTAAAAAATGTTTTTTACTGCTTTTGAACATAGAACAGTACCACACAGGAACAGGTCCTATGGCCCATGAGAAAATGTCAAGTTAAACTACTCTCCTCTTCCTGCACATAATCCATATCCTCCCATTCCCTGTATATCTATGTGCCTGTCAACTTGGTCTATGGAATTCAGGATGCACCCACTCTAACCTTTTTTTTTTGTTGCAAACTTCACAATACCATGGAGGAATATTGAGCCAAGGGCACCACAGTGGCATAGCAGTAGAGTTGCTGCTATACAACACCAGAGACCTGGGTTTGATCCTGACTGTCTGTGTGAAGTTTGTAATCGTTCTCCCTGTAATCGTGCAAATTTTCTCCTGGTGCTCTGGTTTCCTCCCACACTCCAAAGACATGCAGGTTTGTAGGTTAATTGGCTTCTGGAAAGTGTCTCTAGTGTGTAGGGTAAAATTAGTGTATGTGTGATCAATGGTCAGCCGGGACACACTGGGCCGAAGGGTCCATTTTCTCACACTCAACAAAACGAATTAAATTTTGCTGCAGAGAGCACACTGTCAGACAGGCATTGCCATGCCCCTCATCCAAGGCTGGTGATTTTCTTGATCAGTTTTAAAATTAAATTGGTGCTTTTACAAAATATCAAGCATAGCTACATGCTCACATTGAGTGGGACCTGGACAGAGATGTTATCATTGATCCAAGGATAACCCATCAGTAATCAAATAATTCTGCAAGCATGGAGGTTGTGTGTTCGCTCACACAACACAGAAACAGGCCCTCTAGCCCCTCATCCATGCTGACCAACATACCTCATTTCATTTGCCCACATTTAATCCATACTCCTTTGAACATTTCCAATCCATGTGTCTTTTAAATGTTTATGGTATCTGCCTCAACCACCTCCTCTGGCAGCTCGTTCCATATACCATTAACCAGAGTGAAAAGGTGGTCCCTCAGGTTCACATTAAATCTCGTCCTTCTCACCTCAACATACAGTATGTCCTCTTATTTTTGATTCCCCTACCCTGGATAAAAGAATGTGCATTCATCCTATCCCCTCATGATCTTATACCTCTCTAAGATTGCCCCTCAGCCTCCAGTGTTCCAAGGATTAAAATTATAGCTTACTTAACCACGCTCTACTGCTCAGCCCCTCAAGTCCCGGCAACATCCTCGTAAATCTTCTTTGCACTCTTTTCAGCTTAATGACATTTTTCCTATAGCAGGGTGACCAAATCTGAACACAATACTTCAAGTGTGGCCTCACCAATGTATTGTACAACTGTAAAATGTGTGTTTCTTTTAAGTACCTCAAAGATGTAATTAGAGCTGCTGCCTCACAACACCAGCGACCTGGGTTCAATCCTGACCTCGGCTGCTGTCTGTGTGGAGTTTGTATGTTCTCCCAGTGACTCCATTTTCCCCCATATCCTAAAGACAAGTGGATTTGAAAGTTAATCAGCCTCTCTAAATTGCCCCTAATGTGCAGGGAGTGGATGAGAAAATGGAATAACATAGAACTAGTGCAAACAGGTGATCGATGGTCAGCATGGGCTTGGTAGGCTGAAGGGCCTGTTTCCTTGCTATACCTCTAAAGTAAATAAAAACAAATATCTATTCAAAGAGAAGATCAAGTAAGAATCAAGCAAAGACTGAATATTATAGCAATATATATCAGCAAATGATCTCAACTCGTGTACAATGTGATAACCTCAAGCCAAACACCTATTCAACGTTTTGCATTTAACTTTATTGCAATAACAGATGACAGTGCTCATACTTAAAACTGTAGCTGATATTACAGGCATTTACATTTTTATATTATACATATAAAAAGAAAAGGTTCCAGGCCATGTGCAATCAGTGCTCATTGCTTGTTTTTTTCCCAGCTTTAGCCCAGCTATGCTACAGCCTGAAGACATTGCATCTGTTATTCTATGTCAACACATCTGCATACAGAAATGCTAAAACCACCCCACCACTCATCGCCTCAAAGCAGAGAACCTGCTTTCTCTATGGCCACTTCATGACAGTACTGTACAGGGCTGTGAACAGAAATGAAAGTAGTGCAAATACATTTACAACAACTTTCCTTTGTTAGATTATTTAAAGCTATTAGCTGTTCATTTCCCATCAATTTCCTTACAGTCAGCGACCATTTGCGGCTCCAAGTAGGATAGAAAAATAGTCTATATTTGGGTCAGAATCAAGGGGACAACAGTAACATTGGATACAAGGCACTCTTAGTTCCTTTGTCAAACACATGAACTTCAATTAGAATAAATAAAAAAATACACTCACAGCAGGGCTAGTTCATTTGTCAGTAAACACGTCACACAGTGGACAAACTATGACAAACAGGAAAACAGCACAGGGCTGAAGTATAGTAGTTACAAAACAGTGAATTGTGTGCCCCAGATACGTTCAAAAGAACAGCAAAAAGCTGCCAACATGAAACTGTTGAAAAGTAACAAGCACCAACAAATATTCACCGATGTCCTGATGGGAAAATATAAAGACCATGTAAAAATACTTTGGCAAGTGATGGGCAGTTAAAAGTGTCTATTTCACATTTATTGGCCTTGGGCATCAAGGCAGGTACAGAATAAAAGGTAGGTATTTAAAATGATATCGAGCAATAATAAACCAATTTTGCCTATCCACGACATTCTTGATGGAGTCTAGACCCTGTGATTCTTTTTGTACCTATGTGGCAAATTAATTCCTAGTACACATTAATTCAATTTGTAAGATCAATTTAAAAGGCATTTCGTAATTTTGAATTGAGTTCATAAATGATGCCGGAGAAAAAGGTGCTGCACCCAAAATCCAGTGTAAAGTGATGCGGAAACATTGATACTCATCACGGGATGCTGTATTTTTAAATGGGATTTATGAAGCATTCCCCAAGCAAGTCACATTAAAGGATGGTGCAATTATAAATCTACTGTTTAGTTTGTGTTGTAAATAACGGCGCATCATTTTCCATATATGTGAATTATAAAAGATAAACCATGTATTCTTGTTATTTAACTTATCAACTACACAATTAGAAATTTTGTTTGAAAACCTGAAACAAAACCTTGAATTAGGTCACTTATGTAACACTTGATAATTCTTGAACTCGTACCATCTTTGATTCTGCGAAGGCTGTGTATGGGAGGGATATCTGAATTTGTGCCCATTAAAATCATAGTGATGATAAAAAAGCAAAGCAATTCTTTACAGGCAGGAGATCCAACCACAAGATTTCCATCGGAAAAGGGGCATTCATCAGAGCAAAGGAAACATCTTTAATTAGGTAAAATAACTGAGTATACCAACATCACAAATGCATTTGCATACTATTCAGCACATTCCTGGGTAACATAATCTTCAGAGAACTTTGAAACAGAAAAAAAAGAACCAATTTTACTAAGTATCAAAGCCTTCATCTTTTTTTAATTTAAAAAAAAATGGGGCACACAAGTCACTAATAAATCACAAAACAGTTTATAAAAATTCATAATAAAAGGCTTCAAGAATTAAGGCCCTTATGTTTCAGTGCCAAAAGTAATTTGTGCAGAAATACCAAGATTCAAATGTACAGCATTGCATTTTAAGTTGTGCTCATCGGTCCTTTAGTCAGCGCTTGGAATTTTAGGCAAAATGAAGTTAAATAGTGGAGCACATTAACACAGTTATTTTCTTAAATGCTGTCAGTAATGTGTTACACAGCTGGAATTATACCAACAGTACAGTTAACTGTTAAATCTTTCCCAATATTATGGAATATTCATTTCATTTTCTTTTCATGTTTGATGTGACCATTCTTCCGATGTTTACCATTTGATATTCCATTGTTGCAGTATCCATTAGCATTACTATGCAATAATTTAGATGAAAACCTATTGGCGATCAGACTTACTATCAAAAATCCTATCTTGTATGCAACAACAATAATTATTGTAACGAGCAGTAATGCATCCAACAAGTAGTACTGGTAGAACCGGACATTATAAACAGCAGCGCGAAGATGCTGTGCTCCACTGTAACGGAGTACGTAGTTAATCCAATAAACGGTTCGGCTTACAGGGTGTTCTGGTTGGTCCTTATGAATCTGAGATAACTCTTCTGCACGTTGCTTGTAGCTAAAAAAGACAGCAATGCATTCATCAATAAACTATAATAATTTACAACACAGAGCATGGAAAAATATCCTTCAACAAAAATTGTCCTTGCAGACTAAGATGCCCCATCTAAGCTGCATTCGGTCCACATCCTTCTCAGCCTGCCCAAGTGTCTTTTGCATGCTGTTATGGTAGCTGCCTCAACTACCTCCTCTGGCAGCTTGTACCATATATGAACCACCACCGAGAGAAAACAAATTAAAATTATGAAGCTAGATCTTTTATTTAAAACATACAGAATAGACCCTCTACCTGAATTATTGCTATTAAGGCAATTATGTCTTGCACTTAGTATTTGGTAAAACATCCAAACACAAGAGTTTCTAATTGTTTGTCATGCTCTTGCACTGCAATGCAACCCTACATCTACATACTAAAACTCTCGTTTGTTTGTTTGTTCCTAAACTACAGCCAAAACGGTACACGGTAGCGTGCCAATTTTAGGCCCACCTTACCGTCGTCCCATTGGTGCTAATGGAAGAAGTTTCATTGAAAATGCTGGAGTAACTCAGCGGATCAGGCAGCATCTCAGAAGAGAATGGGTGACGTTTCGGGTCGAGACCCTTCTTCAGACTGATACTAGCAGTTTCTTTGAAAGATTAGTATGAAGTTAGGAACCTCCAATACAGTTTTTTACTTGGATACTTTATTTCAGCTCACCACCAAATAGCCAAAAAACAAAAGGGATGTAGAACTCTGCAAACAACTCAACCATTAAAAGGATAATTGAATTTCAGAGCTCAACTTTATGTTCTTATTGATATGATGCAAATACCTTTGTTGGTTTGACTGAGAATAATTTATTGTGTAATTACTGGCAGCATTTGGCTGCGCAACGAGACAATTCTACTACTTTTAAACAAAAAAACAAACTGAAGAAATGCAATGGGTCAGGCAGTATCTGTGGAGGGAAATGGACAAACGTCTACTTCAGACTGCCTACCATTATAATGTCTGGCTTAGTTTCACTGTATGTTCTTTTTTGCAAAGCAACTCTGAAGACAGCTAGGATCAAATGTTTTTTTTCTTTTGAGATGCCTACCTTTGATGTTGTTAGTTCACATTTTAAAATAAGCAAATGCCTTCAGCAAATGCCTTCAACAATGTGCCTTCTACACTTTTGCAAAATATTGCAAGTCATTATCTCTTACCGTGGGTCAGTAATTATTGTCACCAATGCATCATACAGGTCATCTTCGGTCATTGTTTTCCAGCTTAATGAGATGCCCATCCCTTTGGCATGCACACGGGTCATTGTGTCATAGTGATCACCAAAAAGGGGAATTCCAACTACAGGAACACCATGGTACATCGCTTCAAATATACCATTTAGACCCCCATGGCTTAGAAATCCTCTGATATTGGGGTGGCCTATAGATGCATAAATAAAACTATTAGCTTCATTCCAGAACAGCAAAATATAACATCTAATTTCAACGGAAGTACATGCAATTCAAAATACATTACTGCCAATAAAAATGCTTTGGAGAGGGTATGGAGGTGGTTTACCAGAGTGATGCCTGATTAGAGGGTATTAGATACAGGGAAAAGTTGGAGACGAGGATTGTTTTCTCTGAAACGCCGGAGGTTGCAGGGAAACCTAATGTAAGTTTATTAAATTATGAGAAGCATAGATAGGATAGACAGTCAGAACCTTTTTCCACAGGATTAAAAAAATCAAATACGAGAATGCACAACTTTAAGGTGAGGGGGTCAATGTTTAAAGAAGGTCTGCAGGGCAATTAAAAAAAATTATACACAGAGGATGGCGAGTGCCTGCAACTGCCCTGGTTGAGGCAGATACCATAGTAACATGCGAAAGCAAATGGTATGCAGGGAATGGAGGGATAAGAATTATGTGCAGGCAGATAAGAGTTGATCTTTGCAGCATGTTCGGCACAGACATTGTGGGCCAAAGTGCCTATTCTTGTGCTGTACTGTTCTATGTTCAAACCTGTCTACCATCATTAGCCAATAATGTGCTCACAAACCCGTTTTTGGCAAAGTCACTTGGTGAAATGAAAGTCCACAAAAATCAAGCCAAAACAGTACAGCATCAGAGTGACAACACAGTAAAACCTGCTCAGCATGGTAGCGCAGTAGTTCTGCGGCCTTACAGCACTAGTGACCTGGGTTCGATCCTGACTACGGGTGCTGTCTGTACAAAGTTTGTACGCTCTCCTCGTGACCTGCATGGATTTTCTCCCACACTCCAAAAACACAGGTTTGTAGGTTAATAGGCTTGGTATAATTGTAAATTGCCCCTAGCGTGTATGGGATAGTGTAAATGCGCAGGGATCACTGGTTGGCACAGACTCGGTTGCCCAAAGGGCCTGTACCGCACTGTATCTCTAAACTAAAGTAAGACTGGAGCCTCACCTTTTATTAAGGAAGATGACTACATGTGTAGTCATCACAGTCCCTAAAATAACTTTGCAGTTGTTCCTCAGCCACATTAAACTGCTTTATCAGTCACCTTTCAAATCAGAAATGGTAAAGCCCACTGATGAGTGCAGTGCTCCTTTCCATATGAAGCTACATGCAAAGCAGCACGCAGTATCCATTCACATGAAATAATGGACAACATTCAGGTTTTTGCTGAGAATTGCGTACAAGAGGCAGACACATGGTAGACAGTAAAAATCTTTTCCTACATGCTCTGTTCAAACCAAGTATAGGAGGCATGGAGCTCGCTGATGTGGGACATTTGCTGCCAGTGTTACTGCACTACTTCATTTTGTAGCCCATCGTTGCATGCAAGCCTTACCACAATCAACAGGGGTCTGGATGGTTTTTCAGGACTCCAGCTTATACCCACTTTTATCTCTGGTTCCATACACATGCCATCCTCTGTGCGGAACAACTTGTCTCTCGGGTCCCTTTTAAATCTTACCCTTCTCACTTTCACTCTTTGCCTAATTTTTGACTCCCTTACACTGGCACTTCCTTGATGTCACTCTGTAAAGGTCAATCCTCAGCATTGTAAGCTCCAGGATAATTATCTCAGCTGTATTAAGATAATCGAGGTTCACAACATTAAAACAATGACAACACTGATATGCAATTGGCTAATGGACAGACAGAAAGTAGAACATTGGTGACTAGTAGTCCTTCAAGACCAAAGTGAATAATGTAGCAACAAGGTTGTCAATATTCAAACCACTAAGCTTAAAATAGAAATTGGCTTCTGTATGCAGAGCATAATTTTGAAAAATTGCAAAGAAAACTCAAATTCTTACTAACTATAGTGAATAGAAGTGAAAGGGGAAAAAAAGTTCAGATAGGTGGTATGCTCAGGCAAA